>NC_090024.1:186577777-186892777 GCF_037176765.1 Anolis sagrei | reverse complement strand
CTTCAGTTCAGTAAACTGTCATGGATTGGCCCTGGGCATGACACATACCTTTGTATGAAAGTGCCCTAACTCCTTATGGCTCAGCTGTCAGGTCAAGTTCAAAAGAGGACTTTCTGTAGTCCTTAACATTTGCAGAGCAGGGTGGGACTCTATGATATACAGAGTTTTGTTGCAAATGTGTGCCTGGGAAAGCCATTCTTCATAAACCACTCTTTTCTGTGCAGTTGGAGCCAAAGTGGTAAGATGCTGGAACAAATCTTCTCCCAGCCATAGTAGTCTATCTAATCAGCATAGTATTACAGTTAACATCTTGGTCTGGGAGAGATGCGTTCTGGATATGAAGCTCATTAGGTATCTCTGGACCAGCCATTGTCTCTCAGTCTAAAATATCTCATGGGGTTATTGGGAGGATAAGACGGTGAAAGTGATGAATGTAGCCCTGAGCCCTTTGGAGGGACGACTATGTAACAAATAAATTAATACTGAAAATAGGTCATAAATACTTATGCCATGTTATACTCATAGCATAAACTCTTTGTGATATCAGGATGGAACAACAATGGAAAAACGGTTCTCACATATTCAGGGATGCAGTCACTTCTAAGACTATTCCATGTATATCTTTATTTCCTCAGCAGATAAATTCTATTAGAGATAGTTGAATAGTGGTATGAATGCACCTGAAGCATTTTGAGTGCATAATGATCATTAACTTTAAGAATATGTGATGTTTCTTTTATGTTAACATGTGATATGATCATGTTTCTGTTTTACAGTCTTGTGACTGATAAGGGTTTATCTCTGATATGCTGCATACAAAATACCTTACTAACCTATTGATGCCAGGAGAAAAGAATTTAGAGCTGTGTTAGACTCGCATATCCACATGCCTTCACAAGACGACCCTTGCTAGTGTGTATATCTTTTCTTCTGGGATGTCCTCGAGAGACTGCAATTATTCTACATTTGTTAGAACAATAATGTATTAATAAAGGAATTATGGACACAATCCAAAAATGTTAGTTGCAAGGGAGTACCATTAAAATAAATGAGGCTTTCCAGTAAATGCTAGGTCCTGAAAAATTTACTGCCAAGTCTATAAAAATGAATGACTAGCCGAAGTATGGGAGATACTGCAGATGGTAAAGCTATTAGCTTGTAAATATTTTCAGACTGACCGTGGAAGGGTCAACAATATTCACTATATATGGGTCCCAGGAATGAGATCTCTAAGCACTCAAGAACTTAGGCATGATTTATGTCACTTGTGCTTGCCTTGGTTCTTAAATCACTACCAACTTTGTGCTAAAGACTTTTCTGTACTTAGGAATGCTAACTTCATAATGACATACTAAAATTATTAAAAAGAGATGTATTCAGACTGTCCCATTTTATTGCTTTCAGTAGGATTCAGCTTGCCTTCTGTTTAGCTGAATTGTGAGTATGTGTTAGTATCTCTAGATTTAGAATCTTTTGTTAAACCATTTTGCAAAGTGTACTTTGAATGTGTGTCCTCTTTTTTACAAAATCCTTCTGTATTTCCGTGAGTCAAAACAATATTGTTGTAAAAGGGAACAATGCATTGTGGTGGGCATTATATCTTTATCCACTGTATTATCCAGTATTATATCTATCATTTTTATTCTTTATATTGCTATGGAAGAAAGGAAGATTCTTGAAGGGTTGAGAACATCACTACTGGAGAAAGGGATGCCATTGGTTGTTTTGCCATTCCTGTCTCAAAATAAGAAAAGAAAATGATCATTTTTATGTTTCAATATTAAACTTAGAGTTCTTCAAGATAAAACGGATGTCAAGAGGTTAATAGAGGTTGCAGTATTTGTTGTTGTAGTTCTGCTTTTTAAAAATTAAAATGATATTTGTCTTGCCCTGAAGTATTTTCTGGAAAATCATGCCACTAGCGGCAACATTGGTTGGTATCATAACTGACTTTAATGTAGTTATATAGGTTTAATTTCTTCCAGCTATGCAGTGACCAAAATCACACCCCCTCAAAAGAAAACTTCACCTTGTAGGCAGGGCAGCGTTTTCCCCCAACATTTTTGTTGTTTCTTCATTCAGTCATTTCAGGCACTTCATGACCACTTGGACCAGCCCACGCCAGAGCTCCCTGTCAGCCGTAGCCACTCCCAGCTCCTTCAGGGTCAAGCCAGTCACTTTAAGGATAATGTCCATCCATCTTGCCCTTGGTCGGCCCCTTTTCCTTTTTCCTTCCATTTTCGCCAGCATCATTCTCTTCTCCAAGCTTTCTTGTCTTCTCATTATGTGGCCAAAGTACTTCATCTTTGCATCTAATATCCTTCCCTCCAGTGAGCAGCTGGGCATTATTTCCTGGAGTATGGACTGGTTTGATCTTGTTGCAGTCCAAGGCACTCTCAGAATTTTCCTCCAGCACCCAACACGGCCATGTCATATTGATAGAGTTATAACACATCAGTGACATAATAAAACAATATGTTTGTACTATAGCACTATAATTCTAAGACTGTTTTTTAAAGAGAGAGAAAATTGGTCCTCCAGACCACAAGACAACCTATACAAGTACATTCGTTTTTTTTTTTTTTTAAAAAAACATCTTTGGAAGAGTCTCAATGCTGATCCATAGAACTGTTCCAAGCAGCCCTTCAAAAATGAATTGACAACTGGGCAAACCTAGCAAAATCCTAGGAAATTCTCATAAGAGCTGATGCATCTTTATATTTGTTGGAATAGTTCTTAAAAACACATCATAGGTCAAAGGTCTAGTTAAGAAGGAATCCAGTTTACAGCAACAGTAGCATCAGCAGCAGCAGCAACAACAACAAGCAGCTTAGTGCCACCTTAAAGGTGAGAGAAGGCATTGTTTTAAGCAGTTACAAGGTCACAAATGCTGATGAACCCCAAACCACTTTAACATCCAGGCAGGGATACTGAGTCCTCATCTACATGGGCAGCTTAATCAGGTTTCAGAGCATCATCCACAGACAAGCCATGAGAGACAGTTTTGTAGCATTGGCAAGCAGGATACTGAAAGACAATGCATCCAGTCCTATGGGGCAATGAGGATCCCTGCTCATAGCGGTTTCTTGGTAGTGGGAAGAGGCTAGATGCACCATCTTTTAGTGCCCCACTTGTCAGCACCACCAAAGTCCATCTCTTGATATGGCTGCCTAGATTTGTAAGTGGCTTTCAGGGGTTAGATCGGAGGGTGGGGGGGGTAGCCATGAAATCACAGCTAAATATTGGTTGCAGGATGTCACCTGAAAAGGTTTTATTTGCCATCAGCTTTCATGGGCTGCAGCTCATGCTAAATAAAATGTATTAGCCTCCAGTATGCTTTTTGTTATTGTTTTTACTCCAGCCGACTTATATGGAAGGCTTCACTGTTGGAACTGTTTCCCACGGTGACCAACTAGATTCCTCTGGGAAGTTTACAAGCAAGACATGAGAGCAGTCGGCTTTTCCTGCGCTTGTTCCCTAGCAACCCTGGAAGTAAAACATAGCCTTTATAACTAATAACCATTGATAGACTCTCTTCTCTAAATCTGTATACAGTAAACCCCTTTCAAAGCCATCTAAACTGATGGCCATTGTCACTGCATCTTGTGATAGCAAATCCCACTGTTTATGTGGCTGCTGAATGAAGAAAGCCTTCCTTTTCTTTCATTCTCAATTGCTCACCATTCAGCTTTTCTCTGAGTTCTAGTATTATGAGAGAAAGGGAGTTCATTGATTCTAAAAATTAAGAAATGGGAATAGGTTATTTTTAAAGTGTTTATGAGCTTGGCTATCTCTCAAGATTCACACTCCAGTGCTCAGGGCATCTGTCCAATCACAAACGGAACAGAAGCATTAGCTGGGGAAAATTTAAGGTTTTCCCAGCAACAAAATGTTGTGACATTATACTGGAAATGTGACTTCCTTTCCAGAAAGACATTACATTGAGAAAAAACATCTGGATTCATCTGCAACTACTGAATGAAACTTTGAAGGGAAGATGGTTCATTTCTCAATAACTCAAGCTGTCTGTGCATTTTTTAAAGTGCTGTAAAACTTGACTGGGAAGACCCCGGGTTAATTCAACTCCATTTCCCATTTATACTTTCTGTTTGTTGATTTATCCTCCTACTCTACTTGGAATGTACCAAAAGGAAGCCCATAATGACATCTGAATCTGAAGTTTGGTAAATCTATCACAAGAAATTTACTCTAAAGTCAGGGAGCTGATTGGGGCAATTCCAATGTAAATATTGATACTCACAAAATACTTTATACAAGTTTAAGAGCTTGGAAATATTACCCTGGAATGATTTAGCCACAAACATTGCGGGGAATAAGCAGGACCCTAAATTCCATTAAGCCTTGTTTGTGAGACAATTCCTAGGAGGTGTCTATGAACAACACTGGCTCTTCGGCTTAGAAATGGAGATGAACACCACTCCCCGGAGCCAGACACAGCTAGACTTGTCAGGGGAACCCTTTACGTTTACCTATGCCCTTCAAATATGTGGTGTTAAATGTATTTCATCCAACAGGTAGTTGAAAGAAAATATTTATTTTTACTTCTTTGCATAAAGACAGTTTGCATAGAGTCTATATTCTGGAGCTCGTTTACAAGACATTATTGTCCAGGTTTTGTTTCAGTGAGGTCTTCTACACACTGATAACCTCTTAAAAAGCAAATCTTTGTCCGTTATCTCTCCATGAATTACCTGAGAACATCTAATAATAGTTAGCTCCAACTGGAAATCTTAAAGGAATTGGATAAAGACATAGGAAGTAAACACACAAAATTCATTCAGTTTCAACACAGTCTCCTTATTGTCCTTTAGAATTATTTTAATTTGGCTGTCAGCTACCAGATCAGTTCCCCTCTTGATAAGTTCTGATTTTTTGTATATATATATTTTTAAATGTTTGGCTCCTGCTTGACAAACTGTTGTCAGGAAGACTGGATAGCTTGATTTGTTTTCTGAACATATTTCCACCCATCAGAATCATACCTACCCACACAGCCCATTCCCCAGCTCTCTCCAAGAGCACAGGATGGGAATAGCAGGCAAGGCCAAATCCCTGGAAATTTCTGGTTAGCAGAGACCATTCCATCATGTGCCACACTCTTGCATTCCCCCTTTCTATTTGTTTTTAGCTATAATGCCCATAGCGGCTGGAGAGGAATTGATTTTCCCAGAAGTTATGTATTGTTATCAGTGACCCCTGCTGTATTCCAGAGTATTCGGGATGGCTTTCCAGACAACCAATTATTGGTAGAAATGAAAAATGCTAGAAATTTAGGCCATCACAGCCATCTGCATCTTGGAATGGTATGAGCAAAGACATTCCTAGTGAGAGCCAGCACTTTAAAATTTACCACTACTCCATTGAGCAGCCGTGCCTTGGACACTGTTGTTGTCATGTGCCTTCAAGATGTTTCAGACTTGCACTGGCCCTAAGGCAAACCTATCATAAGACCTTCTTGGCAAGGTTTTTCTTGGCCACTTCCTTCCCTCCATCATTTCATAAATGAAAAATAGAACGCATGTGGCCAAGCAATATCAGATTGTGTTCAAGGTGGCAAAGGTTGTTAACAAGGAAAAACATGCAAAGCAGGAAATGCTGCAGTGGATTGCTTTTGCCTGAGCCTACTAGGAATGGAAATATGCCACCTCTTTCTCTCCTTGCCCCTCTGCTGAATTAACTATTTTTGAACTTTGAACTCTATTTGCAGCAATCGAAGAAAGCTTAGGACAAAGGGGGAATGTGAGGGATGGAAAGAAAAACTGAGACCTTTTTAAAGTGGCTGGGAAAAGTCAAATGCCAGTGAATTAACTGGGACAATATCTGCTTAATCGGGACAGTTGGAGGTTATGACATTCACATGATAAAACGGCACATTGGGAAGCATAATTCTTCCACATTCAAATCACAATCCTGCCACCTTGTCATACAATTGAATAAAGGTCACTTTCATTGGATAATTTGCAAGAGATTTCAACAGAGGTGTCAAATGTATAAGTAGCAGAGGCAAGACAGTAACCTTATAGACTACACAGGATCTTGTGGGTCATCCACAAGTGGTCTACGTCAACTGGCAACAGTCCTTTTAAGTTGCACACAGGCTTGTTTAAAAATATCAGGAACTAAGCATGGTTTCTCAAGTGTTAGGAAAGTCTGTTGAGGAGAATCTTAAATGGGTACAACCTTCATAATTTGAGAAAAATTCTGCACAAAAAATACACATTGTAAAGCTATTTTGCACATAAAAGGGATTTTCAATTCAGAAAAAAATCTTGTGTATAAAGCAGCCCTTCCTGCACAGAAAATACCACTGCTGCACATAAACAAATTTCCTGCACAGAAAACAGCATTTTCTATGCAGAATATAATCATTCCTAATCTTCAAATAATATCATGTTTCACTGGACAGCTGTGAGGGTGATGGGAAAAAGCCAGTCACCCCCCCCCCCCCATTTTGCTATGAAGGAGGCAATCCATGAAAAAGATTAAATCATGAAACCATCCAATGAAGACCAAGGTAGGATGATACTCTGGCTCCTCCTATTCAGTTGTACATGACTTCAGCATGATATTATGTCCATTCTTTTAAAAAGTCACTTCTGAAAAACTGGGAACTTTGTTAGACAGGGGCACAAACATTGCAGGCATTTGCCGCTCTCCATCTGACTCCAGACTTTGCTCCATTCCTCTCCCTAAAATTGTGGAAGTCAGTGAATTCGGGCAAATGGGACATTGTCCCACCCTGGGCACAAGCTACGCCTATCTAAAATATACATGAATAAATAAATTCTGAAGTACAGAGCATATTCATAGCAATCCCTATAGCTATACTTCCCAAGGAGAGTGCCAAAAAGGCAGACAATTGTATTCTGATGTAAATGTCTACCCATTTTTCATTGGTCAGGAGTAGGTCTGTTGTAAAGCCAATGGAGGTTGCAGTTATAGTTCACACAATCCACTATGTTTGGTGAGGTAGCTCGATGCCATCAGTTTAATTTTCCTTCTGAGCTGAGTCCTATCGATTGAAAGGTTGGCACTTGGGCTTCTGTTCTCTATTCAGACAGCACTTTACATAGAAATGGGGAGTCTGGGTTAGTGGGAAGAAAATGTCATAACCCTTGCTAAACATAAACTCCCTGGGCTGTGACCTTTTGAACCTGATCTCCATTACATGACTGCTCCTGTGTGAATGCTTGCCTGCATCTGTCTGTGTGTATGTGTTGAAGGTCTGCTTGCCTGCTCCGGTGTGTATCTCTGCATGCTTGTACAAATACCCACTTTGTGCTGGCTCTGCATTGACATCCCTGCTTCTGACACCATTCACTGATGTGCCTTCAACTCCACTAACCAGCATGGACGCCCACCACTACTGCCTTGAAGTGAGCGTTCAGGGAGGTCAAGCATGGTACACATTTTCTTCCATTGATAACTAGCCCCAAAGATTGAGCAGCAGAGAGGGGGCACTGATTCAGAGCTTTCCCGGTTCCCCATTTGAAGGCATTATTTTCCAGTTGGCTGAGATCCATCCCCTTAAGCTAATTTTTATACCAGCGGCAGTCGTGGTGGCAGTGGCGGCGGCAGCAGCATCCAAAGCTGCTAAGGAAATTTCTGCTGACTTGTGGCTTTTTAAAAATAACTCTGCCTTTGTCAGCAGGTCAGGGTTGTTCTAGATTGAATAAGCACAGCGGCTCAGCCCTCCCCTCCTCTGGGTAATTTGCACAAGTCTGTCACTCTCCTGCATCTGACAAATCATCACAGTTAATGTCCCAAAGAAGACAGATGGGCCACTGATTCACTGGGACTGCCGTCACTTTTTGAAGGGTGAGCGGCATCCCCAGATGGGTACAGAATGGCAAGAGAGAGACTGCACACTTTCAGATCTTGGTTGAAAGAATTAGTATAGATACCATATGCACAAACCTAATGATCAAATAGTTTTACCACTGGTCACATCATTATTTGACATGGAAATCTTGTAGGGTAACACTGGTTTGAGGAGATGATGAAAGTGGTGATGATTATGATGATGATGATTGTAACCACTCTTTTCATTGTGATGCAGCTGAAATAAATAGCTAGAAATCACCAATAATGAACTACTGTTTTATGCAATTTTCCAATATGGACTGATGTCTAAAGTATCAGGCTTTAGCTTGTTTAGGGCTTGGAAACTGATGTAAGCCAGGTCATGTCTCTGAGCTGAAACATGTAATTGGTCCTGTTCCTTCAGCTTAACACAGCACGTAACATTCAGCTCCTGCATATTACAGGTGTGGGAGGAACAAATTGATGATCACAGATTTTGGAATGGAGATAGGTGGCAGGGTATATTGTTTTTTGTTTGTATGTATGTATGACAGATCATCTTATCTAAACAGTAAAAAAAAAAAGGATTTTCACCAGCATAGTCCTAAAGTGTATTTCCTCCTATTCCAGTCTCCCCACTCACCGTATTTTGGGGAAATGGGGGAGAGAAATAGAAAGATTCGACTTCAAAATTTGCTCTAGGTGTAAAGATGCGGCATTGGCTTCTTTTGGGAGAATATCATCACTCAAAATAATATTGAAGCTTTAAATGTAACATGAGCTCTGTTCAGGGCAAAGTCCTGCTGTGATTTTTGCATACGACACAAATTAACTCCCTCCCCTCCACTTTCCCAAAGTCAAAGAGGTGGGCTGAGGGGTTAAGAAAGAAAATTGTAGACAGCTTTTCATCAAGAATGATTTAGTGAAGGATTTTTTTCCTGGAGCAAATACACCAGGGCTTTCTTGGCTGGTCAGGTAAGGAGTAAGAAGAGATATAAAAGGCGTCATGTGGAGAGATGGGTACTGTGGGAACAGGATGTAAAGAGATGGTGAGTGCTTTGTATTTCACGCTTGGAAGGACTGAGGCATTTACTAGTCCTTACTAAATGATTTAAGATTGAAAATTCAGGTAGGGAGTGGGCTTTGCAGCTGCACTCTCGACATGGGTAAAAGTTTTTGAACTGAATTTCTAAGATCATTCTCTTAGAAAGAGTACAAAGCCAGGTCACTGGCAAATGAACTGGAAGTAGACTTGCAAACCCAGGGCAGCTCTATCACAGGCTGCTTTTGGATATTCTTGCCACATATATTCTAGAGTCTGGAGATCTTTTGACTGCATTAAAGCTAGGGCCCATCAACAGATAACATCTCAGTTTGCCATGTATGCACTGTGTGTTCTTGGCTAGCAAGTACAGTCCGCCAACTGAACTGCTCCAACGCACCACATGTTGATTTGTTTTATTGATTTTAAGGGTACATCACCTTTGCTAAAAGGAATCTATAAATAATAAAACAAAATCTTCTCACTATTTCACACTGAACCCACCTTTCTCCTAAAAGGCTGCAGCATGGATCAAGAGCTTTTTAGCCAGCCCTCCATATCCACAAATTCATTCTCCCTCCACTCCCAAAAGGCAAACATTGATTTTGCCATTTTTTTTTAAAATAAGGGATGCCATTTTACTGTGCCACTGTATGCAGTGGGACTTCAACCTTCATGGATTTTCACAGAGAGGTCCCGGGACAAACCCCAGCGGATATTAAGGGCCCATTGTACACACAACTAGGCTGGCCAAAGCAGTCTTCTGTAGCTCTTTCATTCCCACTCCAAGAGCTGTATCCCTGAAAATTTCCCACAGAATATGTACCTTCCAATATTTCACAATTAAAATTGGGACACATGAGGTGAAACAGCATCAATGTGTGGTCAAGATGACAGGGGTTATTTATGAGGAAAAACAGCCAAATTATTACTTATTTTTTATTATTTACCTTCTTTATATCCTGCCTTTCTCTACTCCAAGGGGGACTCAAGGCGGCTTACAATCGCACCTCCATGGTGCCTTAAAACATATCACATCATTTAAAACATCAGTTAAACATTAAAACATAATAAGCATAATAAAATACATTTAAATGAATCATGTCATCCAGAGTCATAGTCTAAAGGGCAACCCATAGTCAGATTGCACATATTCCATACTAACATTCCTGAATTGCTCTATTTTTCAAACACTTGCTCCCAGAGCCAGGTTTTGCCTCTTTTTCTAAACACTAAGGGAGGGGGGTGTCCTGATATTGCTAGCGAGGGAGTTCCACAACCGAGGGGCCCCCACTGAGAAGGCCCTGTCTCTTGTTCCCACCAACTGCGCTTGCGAAAAAGGTGGGACAGAAAGCAGGGCCTCTCCGGATGACGTTAATCTCCATGATGGTTCTTAGGGGGCAATATGTTCAAGCAGGTAGGCTGGGCCGGATAGGCTGCAGCAGTTTGCTTGTCTCTGAACCTCCTGGGAAAGTCAAGATCTTCTTGTGTTCTCTTTTCTCCTCCCTGCTAAAAGGTTTTCATCAATTGAAATGAGTTGAGGACAAAGAGGGTTAGAAAGAGGAGGATGAAGAGAGAGGATTTGAGACATTTTAGACACATCTGAAAAGTGGGATGCCAGAGGATTAATTGGAAGTGTAATTGATTGTTGGAGGGCAATCTTCTGAATGTGGTGAGCTGTGATAGGCAACTCCAAAAGGAGGAATCTGCAAAGGCAAGGAGAGACACCTTCAGAGATGGAAGCATTCATCCAGGAAAAGTGAATTCTGGATCTTGCCTGATTTGAGGAGAGGAGGAGGGCTTAATTGAGGGCACAGAATTCTCCTGTCCTTTGAGAGCATAGCCCCTGCCCTTATTAACTTCTTTGTGTTTCATTTCATTTTATTGATAGTTCTATTTTTAGCAGAAGTGGTATCCTCTTACGATCAATAAAACAAATCAACACAGAAACCAGTTCATACCACAGCATAAAAAGGCAGCGATAGAAGAACAAGGCAAGGGTATGTGACAAGACCAGCAGCATCGGTTTAAATACAATGGTATTATCAACTCATGGGAAAACAGGTAAAAATCTTGTGTATCCTAAAGGTTTCTGAAGTCATGTGGATTCTAAAATTCTCTGGAGGATTTTAATATGAGGAAAAGAGTTATATTATGACTATGTAGCTCTGATGTTCAGCTGTTATCTGAGATGAAACACAGCCAGAATGAGACAACATATGAGGCTGTGTTCATATGTGAGTCAATGCATAAAATGCAGTAGTGATCCCATGAAGTATCTAGACCTGTGCAATTCCCAAAGTCTACAAACATTGTGTGACTTCAAATAAAGGAAGCTCTGTTCAGCCAAACCAATGCTCAGGGATTCTGGGAGTCAAGTACAATCATATCTATGGATGGATTTGTTGAGTCTAATTACTATGATTTGGTGAGCAATGCATGTTTAAACCTTAGAAACTCAATAAGTTGTTGATTCCAAAGAACACAGGATAAAATTCTGTTTGGAAAAATTAAAACTGCAGAATGGACTTGATTTTTTTCCTGAGATCTGGGTCCTCTATTAATAATGCATTGCTGCTGGGAAAGCCCATCCTGTCCCAGATACTGTGTGGATTGTGGATGAATTCAGCAAGTAAAGAAGTCTCAGGAACCATCAGATCCTGTCTGATATTGGAAGGTAAGCGGAGTCAGGCCTGATGAGAAGACCACCAGAGGACACCAGGTGCTAAGGGCTATATTTCAGAGGTAGGTAATGGCAACCCATCTCTGAGTATCCTTTGTCCAAGAAATGTCTATAACATTAATGGGATCTCCATATATCTATAGGAGATTTGAAGGCACAGACCTATATCCTCACATAGGTGGCAGAGGATGGATGTCATTGATGTGTTAAGCAAAAAGTTGCTGAGTACTATACCACTGAGAGATTTGTCTTGAAAGATCCCCCTTATAATTTTTTAAAAAATCTAATCACGATGTGCTCCCATCAACAATGTATTAGACCAGGTGCTTCTCAAGGCTGTGAGTTCAGTCACCCGAGTTCAGAGCTGTCCCTGCCTTGTAAAAGGAGGAAAGCATTTCCTTCAGCAAGGAGAGGGGGGCATTGGTGAGAAATATTCTGCTGTCTGAGCGATGCCATCATACCACACAGACTTCAAACTGCATTGTACCCACGGCCAGTTGAGTTACTACAGCACTTAACAACAACAACAACAACAACAACAACAACAACAACAATTTATTTATATCCCTCCACCATCTTCCAATAGGGACTCGGGGTGGCTACTTAAATCATAATTGGTGTTTTTTCCCATTCTGAAGCTGTTTTAGAGCTACTGTTTTTTTTCAGATGATTTTAAATTATATTTTAATTACTTAGGCCTTAGACCAGGGGTCTTCAAACTAAGGCCCGGGGCTGGATATGGTCAACCTAAGCACAACAACAACAACAACAACAATCCTATCTCATCAGCCAAAAGCAGGTCCACACTTCCCATTGAAATACTAATGAGTTTATATTGTTCTTCCTTTTAATTATTGTATTGTTTTTAAGTGTTTTTTGCACTACAAATAAGATATGTGCAGTGTGCATAGGAATTCATTCATGTTTTTTTTCAAATATAATATAATCCGGCCCTCCAACAGTTTGAGGGACTGTGATCTGGCCCTCTGTTTAAAAAGTCTGAGGACCCCTGCCTTAGACTATCAAATCTATGCCTTTTGTTTTTTTAAATGAAACCAGTAGACTCCCACTGCCAGCACTCACCCTAAAAAGGCACTTTCTATCCAGCCCACATTTCCCAGCCACTATGTCTGCAAATAAAGCAAACTGGAATGGATCCAGAACATCAGCCTCGTGAAAAAGAACTGATCATGCAAAGGCTGGCAAATTGTGGTTCCTCCTGAGGCTGTTTTTGGAACCCGTTGACTCCTCCACATTCTTCAGAATGCCCACCAAATTAAAGGGGAGAAAGGGATGGGTTGTGTCTCCTGACAGCTTCTAGGTACAGCAACAATTTAAAAATTGCAGGTGGTACTACCCTTAGTAGAGGCTTGGAATGACTATTGAAGAAAGTCAAGGAAGAAAGTACAAAGAAAAAAAACCCTGCTCCCTGTCTCCATAGTAGACACAATAAGGTTGCAGGACTTACATGATCATCTCAGTTAGCACGTCCTAGGCTGCATCTGCACTGTAGAATGAATACACTACTTAAACTGCTACATCTCAAAGCTATGGAAGTCTGGGAGTTGTCATTTTATAAGATCTTTTCCCTTCTCTGCCAAAGAGTGCTGCTGTCTCACAAAACTGCAAGTCTCGGGATTCCACAGCATTGAGCCATGTCAGTGTAAATGCACTTCAGTATGGTGCAGAGGGGCCAGCAGCAATAGCTCCCTGGCAGTGTCTCTCTGGTGAAGGATAGTGCAATATAGTCCAAGCAATTTATTTTTTGCATTGCCTAAATTAGCCTTCTATTTTCAGGTAAAGCAGAGAAAGCTGTCCCATCAGTGGTGCTGAAGTAAAAATCAACTGCAAGTCCAAGCAGATTCTTTGTTTTTGGCAGCACAATGTCTTCGACTAACTATTTACCGTGTTTTAAGTGATGGACTAGGATTTCGAGAGACTACAGTTTGAACCCCTTGCTCATTCATGGAGACTCACATGCTCACCTTGAGCTAGCCATACTCTATCAAGGCAATGGCAAACCTCCTTAGAGAAAAGCTTGCCATGAAAACCCTGTTAGGGTTGCCGTAGGTTGCAGTGGACTTAAAGGCAAACAACAACAGCAGCAACAACAACAGCCATAACTGGTGGAAAGGATTTTAAGGTCAGTTAACAATAGTATCAGTTTTGGAACCTTTACATTGGACATTAAAATTAACTCAACACTCTCAAACCCTTGTGCTGAAAAATAAATACTCATCGGGCAGATCTTCAGACTTGGAATATTTTGTTATTCTGGACCAGTTTATCACTTATACATTTATCCTTACTCTTTGTGGAAACTCATAGGCCTCCATACAAATATGAAGTTACCAGGATCCCTGGAGGAGGAGGAAGCCCATAACACTTTTGAGTCTATGGTATCAGGAGAGATGGAGTTTGGTAGCAAAAAGGTGCTCTAGAATTCTCTACTTGGAGAATATTATGGGGTGCTCTTCCCCCTAAAAGCCAAAATTGTGACCTTACAATAAAAGCCAACATGGTGTAGTGATGTGGGTGTTGGACTCTAGAGACTAGAGTTCAAATATCCACTCAGCCATGAAACCCACGGCGTGACCCTGGGCAAGTCGTACTCAGCCTCAGAGGAAGGCAAGCGCTCTGAAGAAATCTTGAAAAACATTTCTGTGATGGGGGTCACTTTAAGGTCCCCATAAGTTGGAAGTGACTTGAAGGCAAAACAAAAACACAGCACAATGTCAACACTTTGGTTTGTAACACATGGAGTGCAAAACGTTTTACTGATTAAGCTGAATAATAATGTTGCTTTTCCTGAAGCCAGTCTTTAAAGTGCG
Organism: Anolis sagrei; assembly: GCF_037176765.1. Lineage (NCBI taxonomy): Eukaryota > Metazoa > Chordata > Lepidosauria > Squamata > Anolidae > Anolis > Anolis sagrei. The sequence goes on along the minus strand of NC_090024.1, from coordinate 186,878,397 downwards.
TCCACTGGAAAGGATGCATTAGGTCTAACTTTCTTCGATGGATAATTCTTCATTCCTCTAATGCATTTGCAAGCCAAGATAATTGATGGATGTTTAACAGGATGTATTTCCGACAGTTGGGCTAGAGAAATGGACTCTCATTACTCTGCAAATGTTTCTTTTTACTATTGAACTCTTTTGTTTCAATTGATCTTCGCATTTCCCATCATTCGCCGCTCGTTAATAATCCCCTGAAGCAGCTGTTGCCTTCAGCCCTCTCCTTCTTGCCCAAGTCATCTGTCATCTCTCCAGTCTGGCGGCAAGCTCTCCTTAGGATGCCGCATGGCAGGAGTGGGTGGGGGAAGGGAAACTGTCTGCCTTGAGACAAAATGCTTAAGACAGTTACAGACATACATGAGGAAGGTGCTAATGGATGCTTATTTTCAAACTGGATGCAGAAATGCATGACCCAAGAAGAGCCTAAGAGCTGGCAAAAGAGCCAGTGGGGGTAGGGGTAGTGATTTATTAAACTAAGGCTCCTGGAAACCGAGGTTTGAACCCCTCTCAGGCAAGGAAATCCATGGCGTGTCCTTAGGTAAGCCACACTCTTTCGTCCTAGGGAACATATCACATTTGTGATGAAATGAAAATCATGCGTAGTTCACGTTTGACCAGTCCACATACTGCCTTGCCAGAGCAACAAAATATGCCACGCAGATGAACAGTAAAGAACAGGTAGTTTACTCTTCGTAATTTAGAACAACATATTTACAATCATGTGTTCAGTTGTATCGACTCACATAATGTCCTTTTATGAGAGATTTAAAATGGTCTTTCTTTGTCCATGTGGATAATCTTCAGCAGCTCATGAAGCAAGAGCACACTCCAAACTCTCTGCTTCTCTCCGCTTTCTGCAAGCACCTGCATATCTCAAGCCTGAAAAATGTAACAGTATCCAAAAGTTCCAGGCTCAGCCAGCTCCCCAGGCATTGTCCAGCCAATCAGCTTTGTGCATCTTATTTTACAGTTGACACGCACACACTAACTGATTTCTTGCATGCTCCAACAACATTAACATAGGGATTCACCACCGATCCCATGACGGGAAACATCCACTACTTGGCTTTCCTCCATTGATCCTAAGTATCCCATGTTGCCGCTGCGGCGGTGTATGCTGGTTCCTTTTCTCTTTTGCCATGAAGCCCCACCAAAAGTAGATGTATGTTGTGGGATGGGAGCTGGTGGGCTCCATGGCAAAATGGAATAGGGACTAGTTTATGACTGGTAGTGTAGCCTGTCTGATGGGGTCATTAGAGGAAGGCAATGGCAAGTTTATGCATAATACTTCTTGGCAAGAAAATCCTGTGAGAGGGTCATCAAAGATCAGAGCGAACATGAATGCACATATCAACAGGAGGGCCATTACAATATCAAGCCTCCTCTGAGATCTAGCTTGGCGTAGTGGTTTGAGTGTTGAACTATGACTCTGGAGAACAGGATTTGAAGTCCTGCTCTAGCCATAGAAACCCATTAGGGCTGGATCTATACTGCCATATAATCCAGTCTGAACTGCATTATATGGTCAATGTAGAGCCATATAATGCAGTCCGATGAAGTCCAAACTGCAATATATGGGTCTACACTCACCATATAATGCAGTTCAAACTGAATTATATCTCAAGAGATTGAGCCTGGGTCACCTTGGGCAAGTTTCCTTCTCTATAATGCACCCTTCCACCAAGGGATGCCTGCAGAAAAAAAACATTTATCCTTCTTTTGTTTTAGCAGAAGGCAAAGGTAAAACCCCCTCTGAATAAATATTCCCAAGGAAAACTCATGACATAATTGCCTTTGGGTCTCCAGAAGTCAGTAACTATGGGGTCAAAACAAGGGAGCTGTTCTCAGATCAAGGCGAATTCTTCTTCTTCCTTACTCAGGGAGATGAGTAAGGACTGGGGCATCTAATCTAGCCTACTTGCTTCTAACCATAGGGTAAATACTAGGCTTGGTTGATTAAAAAAATGGTTCAAAACTCATTTGGGATGTAGGGGGCACTTGTGGTTCAATTCTGAAGTCACTTCCGATTTTTTTTTTTAAAAAAATGAAAAACTTTCCAAAACTTCCAAATTGATTCATTAATGGCAGACATGCATACGCAGTAGGAAAAAAACAGCACTGGCACTGGGGAAACTTCAGGGGATTCTCCCTCTTCCATTTTGATGAAACTTGCCACAGTGGTAGAACACATGGAAAAATTTCATAACTTTTGACTTATCCTTGAATTTTTAATGAATTTTCAAAGTTTTTATAAAAATTTTTTTTAGACTGACCTGGTTTCCCACTGGGAAGTGAATAAGTAAAATTTCTGAATTGCTATTTGCTACAGAGTAATTGGTGGCTCTCTGAGAGAGCACACCACCCCCAGAACCAGAAGATTGTGAGTTCAATCCCTGCCAGGGAAAACATTTCAAAGTTTTTATAAATTTTTTAAATAATAATAATAATAATAATAATAATCTGTTCCTGGTTTGAAAGTGTTATTTCCTATTTCATTGGGTGGCCTTTACTTTGAAAGTAGTTGTTCTACTCCAGAAACTTTGTGTGGCACAAACTGTGTTAAATTGGGAGAGAATAGAAACCCCATCAAGGGACATCTAGATTGACCCCCTTCTTTGGGATCAGGAACATGGTTTCCCACCAAAGGGAAGGGAATGGGGTCTCAGGAGCACAAGACAACAACATAACACATGGGCAAGTAGGAACACATAGGAAAAAACACAGAGCTTTTGGGGCAATTTTATATGCACAAGAGATGTAGTTTCCCAAAGTACCTTAGAAAGCCAGACTCCCTGGAGCACCAATCCTAGGTAAAGGTAAAGGAAGGGATGAAGGAAGGAATGTCTTCAAGTTTTGGGAGAACCGGGGCTGGAATGGCCCCACTAGAGGGAAAAGAAGAACTGGCTTCCCATTCGGAAGTGAATAAGTATAAGTTCCAAATTGCTATTTACTACAGAGTGGTTGGTGGCTTCCAGAGAGCGCACCACCCCCAGAACCAGGAGGTAATGAGTTTGATCCCTGCCAGGGAAAAATTTTCAATTTTTTAAAATAAAAAACATTTTTAATAATAAAGAAAATCTGTTCCTGGTTTGAAAGTGTTATTTCCTGATTCATTGGGTGGTCTTTACTTTGAAAGTTGTTATTCTACTCCAGAAACTTTGTGTGGCACAAACTGTGTTAAATTGGCGGAGAACAGAATTCATATACAGCCCCATCAAGGGACATCTAGACTGACCCCCTTCTTTCCTGCTGGGAAGTGAATAAGTATAAGTTCCGAATTGCTATTTGCTACAGGGCATCGGTGACTCGGAGAGAGCACACCGCCTACAGAACTGGGAGGTTGCGAATTCGATCCCTGCCAGGGAAAAATGGCAAAAAGAAAAAATTCCAGGACAATTTCCTAAAGATTTATGATGGCCGCATACAGGAGGTCGCCCTGCATCATGGGAAGGGCTCTGTCATACATCATTATCTTTCTGTTTTCAAAGTGTCTCAAAATGGGAGAGGGAGGATAGGATAAGGTCAATAAACCTCCCCAAAAAGGCCTAGAAGAAATATATCTACATAAAGGGTATCTTTTGAAAATGTTCAGTGATGTACATTTTAAATGATACCTACTGCTAATGGCACAGCTTAGAGCTGAACTCCGGGAGACTTGCTCTCTCCACAACCATGCACAGGATTTCACATTTCACAACTTGAAGGCAGCAGTAACAACACAACAGCACTACGCAACAAGAAAGAAGTAGAGGCTCAGTGGGTCTATCCCAATGTTACCAATACCTCAAAACATTAAGTCTAAGATTAGGCTAAACTGATGAAGTCTTTAACATAACTGGCTACTGTGAAAGGTAAGAGTGATACTGGGTTAAGTGGTCTATTTGTCTAAATAATTCTTTAAGGGCTTTGTGCCACATTTCTTTTTGGTGATGGCAATGTATGCCTTGAAAATGTATGATGGGAAATCATTTCTCATTTCTCCAAGGAATTTTGAATCTGGTCTAGCCTTTTTTGTGTGGTGGTGGTAGTGGTGGGGCTTTGATCTGCTAGTGTCTCTGACCATGTAATTACAAGCCACAGATAAGTGAGAAAACTACTAGGTTTAAAAAACAAAGCAGCATCAGTGCACAGCACAGAAATGGCATAATCCCAAAGATGTGCTGGCAATTATCTGGAGAACTGCCATATAATGGTGAGGAAATTAGAAGTGGGGGTGGGTGGAAATCAAAGATCAATTACTGAACGAGTTCTCCAATCGAGGAACCTCTAGTGAGTCCAGCAGAAAGTAACTAGATAAGAGACTCTGATTACAAAACACTTTCATGGTCAATAGGAACCCTGTGATTAAATGGGTAGTCTTGCTCTGTTATAAGTGCCTGGTGGCCAGGGAGAGCTAAAAATAGTGATACCATGCAATTGAAGGTTGGGAACCTTTTATTCTTGCAGTTAGCTGAATGCTCGTTTCTGTCTAATATATCTATATGTAGATTTGTCAAGCACTCTGCTTAAATGAAAAACAACTCAAGAGAAGAATAAAATCATACTTCATGTGGAACAGAAACACAAGAATTCTGTAGGCTGAAGGTAGCTCTCTAAAGAGAACATACATCACTTGGATGACACATCTACTTGTGTAAGGGAGAAAGAGAGCTTTGGAAAGTTAGTTCTTTGCATTACAGTTCCCAGAAGACTAGAGATTTGGGAAGCTCTTGTAAAAAGTGCAACATTTCCAGGCTCTGCAGTGTGCAAGTGTATATGAGTGTGTGGTGTAGGGATTTTTGGGAGCCGGACTGGGTTAATAGTACAAGAACATAATAGTAGGTGTGGAAAAACTTAAATAAGCAGCTTGGGGGGATGACCCATTGTCTTTAATGTTTCAACATGAATGCACAAAACATGGGAAATAAATAAGACAAACTCGAACTCTTAATACAGCAATTTGAATATGATATAATAAGCATCACTGAAAAACGATGGGACAAGTCTCATGATTATAATGTAGTAATAGTAGAGGAGCACTATATGTCAAGGATATTTAACACCAGTGAGGAGATCCATGACTTAAATCCTACAAGTCAGTGTAACAATATCTGGATAGAAATCAAGGGAGAGTGAAACAACAGTACCGTCATTGTTGGAATTTACTATATACCTCCAATCCAGTTTGAGAACTTGGATGATTAGCAAACATTCAGAAAGAGATATCCAGTAACAAAGGGAGAGTTAGTTGGAAATCAAATGCTACTAAGAATATAATGTTCAGGAATACTAAAAGAGAAGGGAATTCGTTACGGATAGAGTTTCTTAAAAGTGAAGTACTGTAGGCAGCATTTCAAGCAGTTCCAATGAGGAGGAAAAAATGGAGGTATCTAAAACAACCAAAATGGAGATCTAAAGATTTTCAGCTGAGCTAAGATTTAGACAGGACATGTACAGGAAACAGGAAAGGGGGAAAATCACCAAGGAGGAAGTTATTATGTCTAGCTTCCCAATTCATGCTTCTCACATTCCATGTCTCTATTGTGTTGTGCTGCTTCAGACTTTCCTTTCACCTCTTAGCATGTCAAAAGCTGAATGTCCTTTCGACTTGAGTCCAGGTTCACCATTAGACACAGCACTACTAGTAATTACACTCTTCTTGTACCAGTTGACAGAGTGCCATCTGGCCTGAGAATTTCATCTTCTGGCACTTTGTCTTCATTTGCTTTTGGATTGTCTCATCATAGAATTTTTGAGAGAAAAGACATTCAGAAAGGGGTTTAACATGCTTCCTTCTGCACAGTACTAACACATGCTAGATATAGTGCCACTGCTGTTGTCTCTCAGAAATTCTCTGCCAGTATCTCCCCAAATAACTACTGCTGTCACCCAGTAGCTGGTTGTGTGCTGGTACGGCTGTACCAGGAGCTCCAAACTCCCTTTCGTTCTTTGAGCATTTGCATGTGCTTGTTCTGGCAATGCATTTAGCAAGTTGGATGGTTCCTGCTTGGCTGCAGTCATGGGGCTAGCCACCTGTCTATCATTGTTAAGTTTTAGTTCTGCCCTTTTTTCCAGGTTCAGAAGGGAAAGGGAACCATTTTAGTTCAGTCTTACAGTTGGAAGCTCAGCTACAGGACGTGAAAGTTTTCTACCTGTAGAGAAGCTTCGTTTCTTTAAAGTCCGGGGGGAAACAGTCCCAAAAGCTCTGGCTGGGGAATTTACAGCCTCACAGCTTTAAGAGTAGTCTCTTAAGAAAAGCTTTTAAGAGAAACAGCTTTACAGCACAACCTTTGTTGGGGTTAAAAAAACAGACCTACAACTTTCGTGGGAAAAATCCTAAGGACTCCAGCTGGAAATTCTTCAGAGCCTTAGCTGGTAGGTCTACTCGGGTACCCAAGAAGCAATTTGGAGCCGGGAGTAGGGCCCACACCAGCAAAGCCTAGAAAGCAGATTGCCGAAGGAGGGGTCAAAAGGGTTTTCCTCGTAAAGGAAAGGAATAGTTCTCCAAGCAAGTTGCCTGTCCATTGTAGACAAGTTAAGAAGCATTTGTTTGATTTGTTGAAGATCTAAGATTGTTTGTTGAAGACCTAAGCATTAATAAAGAACTTTGTTAAACTTTTAAGCCTCTAAAGACTTTGTACAGGAAAACCCATAGGGCCTCTCATCTGAGGCACCCCGGCTTCCCGCTGGGCACAAAGAGCACGTCCTGTTCAAAAGCCAATTCTTTTAGGCCCAGCGTGTAACAGCACAGGTTATTTATTTATTTATTTATTATTTTGAGGTTTTATATATCGACCCTCTCACCTTCAAAGAGGGATTCGGACCGGTTCACAACATGTGTTAACATACAAAAAATATACAATAACAACACAATGCCACTTCATTACACGATTAAAATATGAGCACCACACACATTAAAACATTATCATCCCAGTTAAAAGAGCCAAATCGTCCGACACCATCACAATCCCATTCATCATCCTCCTTTCATGTGGGCAAAGAATTAAATCAGTTGTCAAATGCCGCGTTCCACAACCAGGTCTTTGTTAGTTTCCTGAACGTCATGAGGGAGGGGGCAGTTCTGATCTCTAATGGCAGGGAGTTCCAAAGTCGAGGGGCCACCATCGAGAAGGCCCTGTCCCTCGTCCCCACCAGCCGTGCTTGTGCAGGTGGAGGGACCGAGAGCAGGGCCCCTCCAGACGATCTTAGTGGTCTTGATGGTTCGTAGGGGAGAATACGTTCGGAGAGGTAAACAGGGCCGGAGTCGTTTAGGGCTTTATAGGTTAACACCAGCACTTTGAATTGTGCTCGGAAGCTAATCGGCAGCCAGTGGAGTTCGAGTAACAGCGGAGTGATGTGCTCCCTGTACCCCTCACCCGTTAGTAATCTGGCTGCTGCGCGTTGTACTTGCTGTAGCTTCCGGGTTGGCACAGTGAGTCTGGCTCCTTAGAAAAAAAAGCCTGTCTGCCATGGGAGACCCTACCAGCAGCACTGCTGCTGCCTTCTTGCCATACAGAAGCATGCATTCCTATTGCCAGAAAAAGTACATACTGTAATGGCAAGAGTACAGCTACCCTTGTTGTAATGCAACACGCTGTCGGGTGACTTGGTCTCAAATGTGTAATTGAGACATTTGAGTCTTATAAAGACCTGCTCCCGTTGAAGATGCAAACTCCTAGAACTGATTTGTTAATGTAGTAGAACAACACAGCTGCCTACATTTTCATACTCTTCCTCGGGGCACAGCTGTGAAGACTGCCATGATAAGTGCCTGCATATCCAAATTTATCATAACACCTTCTGCTAAAGTGTCCTACACTCTATCCATGAAAAAAAGAAACTCGGAGAACTAAAATAATGAAAAGAGGAAAAAAAGCCAAGGAAAGGCAGCCTGCAAAGAAGAGATAATTGTCTCTTTTAACCCATCAGGAAACCATTAAGAGGCAAAGCACTGAGCTTTGAAGAAAGCAACTGGGGAAATGTTTGAAGAACTAATTTGCATTTAAGGAAATGTTGTGAGTTCTGAGCATTTGGAATTCCACTTACCAAACATGTGAAAGGTTTTGTTTTGTAAATATAAGGTGACTGAGGCAGGCAAAAGGTGGAGAAACGTGTGAAAGAAACAGAACAAATACTGGGAGATTTCAGTTACAAGCCTATGGATAGATTTTTGTGGGAATCCCAATGCTGATGACAAATAATCCTATTGAATGGAATGAATAATGGATCAGGCTACATCCATCCTTCCTTCCTTCCTTCCTTCCTTCCTTCCTTCCTTCCTTCCTTCCTTCCTTCCTTCCTTCCTTCCTTCCTTCCTTCCTTCCTCTTTGGCATTTTCTGAAAAGTCTGAAACCGTAATGCAAAATCAATGTGTGGAGAGAGGGAGAAATTGTGGCTGCTATCTGCTGTTTTGACTTCCTCGTGGTTCTCTGTCATGAGTGCGGCAGTTTTAAGGGATTTTACATGTTTATACTGTATTCAGACTTTGTGTATAGAGAGATAATGACTGCCTGGAGTGTGATGAATGGGAAGGTAATAGTTCACTTCTGTATGTTTGTGTTTCAGGACATATATTTAATTTTTCTCTTCCCTAAATTTGAGAGGATGTGTATCAATGTTAAGCACCTTTAGCATAAGGTGTATCTGCTCTATATAGTTATGTATGTATAGCATATGTATAATTTGATACTACTTGAACTGCCATAGCCCTTATTCTGTGAAGTCTTGGAATTTGTAGTTTAGTAAAGGTAAAGGTTTCCCCTTGACATTAACTCTAGTTGTGTCTGACTCTGGGGGGTGATGCTTATTTCAATTTCTAAGCCGAAGAGCTGGTGTTGTCCATAGACATCTCCAAGGCCATGTGGCCAGCATGACTGCATGGAATGCCATTACCTTCCCACTGGATTGGAACCTAGTGATCTACTCATATTTGCAGGTTTTCGAACTGCTAGGTTGGCAGAAGTTGGGGCTTATCCCGGTCCCCGGATTCAAACCACCAACCTTTGGGTCAGCAAGTTCAGCAGCTCAGTGGTTTAAACCGTTAGTGGGATCCTTATAATTGTCTATTAGAGTGTTCTAGTGAATTTCTCTGAAATACACTACCCAATGTAAAATTACAAATTTCAGGATTCCTTAGTAGGGAGGCATGCCAGTTAAAGTAGTATCAAGTTAACATAACAATGTGGACCATCTATATTGAGTTCGTCATCAATTTTAGAACAGGATCTCAGCTACTGCCTACCACCCTATCAGGAAGCATTATATGGATTATGATCCATTTCTCTTGTTTGATTACATAGTAAAACATATATAAATTAAAAGAAAAAATCATATCCCTGGCTTAGCAAGTATAAGGTATTCAGGTATTGAATTTCCTCTGTGGACACTACACTTGTGAATGGTTCATCTTCTTTGCCCCCCCCCCCACCCCACTTCCGACTTTTTGGGCTCAAGAAGTTGAATCTGGAAACTGAAAATCCAAAATGCTCCAAATCCAAAGTTGACTAAATAGTGAAACTTTTGTTTTTTGATAGTTCAATATACATAAACTTTTTTCATCCATAAATTATGAAAATCCATTTTTTAAAATTCAAAACATTTCTGGTCCCAAGCAACTTTTAAACTGAATTCTGGGGAAAATATAGCTTTTTGATGGGTTAAAAAAAGACAATCAAGGAAACCATGGTCCTGCAAAGCCTGAGCCTGACTGTCAATAACAGTTGCACTTGGAGGTATCTCATTCATTCATACGGCAACCACAAATTGAAGTCAATGTGGCAGTTTACAACAACAAATAATGAGATTTCATTCAGGACTTAGTGTAAAATGTGAGTGTGTTTGAATTAACTGGAACCAGTGACCACAATGCTATCAAATTTAATTTATATGTAAATGGAAAAACACCAGGAAACCCCAACACAGACGTGTTTGACTTTAAAAGAGGAATTGTCTCTAAAATTGGGGATCTGGTAAAAAGGAAACAGAACAGAAAAGTCAAGGGGTTCCAATCTCTCCCAGGCTTCATGGCTAATTAAAACCAAAATAAGGGAGGCTTAGTTGGAATGGGCACAGGTCAGAAAGATAGCACAAGGTCCAAGAGGTTGTCAGCATGGGAAGTCGTCCTGTGAAGGAAGCTTTTAGGGAGAGAGAAAAGGTCCTTTGGAAACCATTAGTCTTGTCAAAACAAAGGCAACACTAAAGAAAATAAAGTAGCATGAAAGAAATGCAAGATGACAATTAGAGTTGCAAAAAGGATACTGAAGAACATACTGCTAATAGCAGCAAGACTAACAATAAAGAATTCTTTAAGTAAATCAGCAACAGAAACCCATAGGGAAGCAGCTAAACAACAACAGAATAAAGGAAATAAACGGAATTTGTACTACAAGCAAAATAAATTCTTTTCCTCCTTCACTATACAATCATGTCTGATTTTTTCCCCCAAGGAGGACAACACAGGCTAATAATAGTGATAAATAATGAACATTAAAACTTACTGAGGAATAACAACCAGATTGCTAGATCTAAATGACATCCATCCAAGAGTGCTGAAAGAACTCAAATGTGAATTTGCCTGTCTTCTATAAAAAGCCTTTCATCAGTTATCACAACCAGAAGGGGACTGACCAAGACATAAGCAATGCTCATGTAAAAACTTATCAGATGTGCTCACAATGAAAAATATGCCTTTTTTTAACCACAAGTTACAATCAGTATTAAATTCTCACTCATCTGCTTAGAAACCCTAGTAAGCGGAAGGCTGATAATGCAAACTTTTAGGTTTGGCTGCAGATTTCCCAAGTATGATATAGTAATTACAAAATAATCTGTTGGACCACATCATATGGCCCAAGGGACCCGTGCCATTGTGATGGTGAAAGGGAAGGTACGTGGGATGCCTCGTGGCACTCCATGCACCCTCCCTCATTCCCACATTGTATGGTGGGGACAGAATGGGGTGCATTGGCACCCTGTCCCCATCAGATGGCAGAAAGGAAGGCAACGCATGCCCCCCCCCTTCCCACATCATAAAAGGGAGCTACCCAAAAAACACTTTCCTCCTCGTGGTGGAGGAGGAAGCGTATTGCAACCTTTCCCCTCCTTTTCAGGAGAAATGTGGGTGGGGCCTGATGAGCATCATCTGATGACACTTGGTGTGCCCCACCCATGCCCCATGGAGAACACAGTTCAGGCCCCGCCTATCTTGTGATCGCATCTCCCTCTACAAACCAGCATGAACTCTAAGATTCACCGGTGAGGCCCTTCTCTCGCTCCCACCACTGTCATCAGCGTGGTTGGTGGGGACGAGGGAGAGGGCCTTCTTGATTGTGGCCCCCCGCCTCTGGAACATCCTCCTTAAGGAAATAATACAGACCCCATCCCTCTCTTCTTTTCATAAGAGCTTGAAGACTTGGTGTTTTCACCAGGTCTTCGAGAATGAGTAATACGAGCTCCAGACTCTGGCTGCTAGTTAGAATCTGGCTTTTCACCCCCACCACCCCCACCTATTACCCCAATCAAATCGCCAATAGGCTCAGGAAATGAACAGCTACAGGTCCCATTATCACTACTGCTGAGTCTGGTTATGCATTTTACCCATTCTGAGAGCCCCTCGTGGCTTACTTTGCACTAGCCCTGGCCAGACCATCCCAAATTGCCCAGGTCCTTTTTGAAATCCTGGCCTAACAGTTAATCCTGACACATAGAATAAGGTAGGATTGTTGTTACTGTATATCTGGCCCGTAGCCAGGATTTTGATCAGGGGGGGGCTGAGTTTGATTTGTGGGGGGGACGGGACGACTGAGTCTGAGTGAAAGAGGGTCTACCCTAGCAAACCTTTTGTATCATTACCCCAATACCCCCATGCATATGGGATATATTGAGTATGGTGATCAGATCATGATATGAATAAACATAACATTTTAAATAATGCACAAGTAAGGCAATCTCGTGGACCATTGTGAGAAATTCGGGGGGGGGGGGGGAGGCTGAAGCCCCTCAAGCCCCCCCCCTTCCCGGCTACATGCCTGCTGTATATGTGTTGTGTTGATAATTTAGTGCTTATGTTTGTTTGTTTGTTTGTTTGTTTTTTGCTTACTTTGCATGTTCTTGTGTTTTTATGATTTGGAAACTGCCCTAAGTCCCCTCGGGGAGATAGAGTAGTATATAAATAAAGTTCTGAGGATGCCTGCCATAGATACAGGTGAAACGTCAGGAGAGAATGCTTCTAGAACATGGCCATATAGCCTGAAAAACCTACAACAACCCTGTAATACTAATATTGTGCTAGGCGAATAATATAATATATTATATACACATACAATATTGATAATGATACTATAATGTAATACAATATAATACTAATAATACAGTATAATAATAATATTGTAATATAGTAATATTACAATAATATAGTGATTTATTATTGTATATTTGTATATTTTAAGTGGTAATATTTTTGATTGTGAGCTGCTTTGAGTCTCCATATGGAGAGATAAAGTGGGACATAAATAAATAAATAAATAGTTGCTCTGTGGACCATGGAACCAAAGATAATGGTGGTTTGTTGTGTTTTAATTCCTCCACCATTTTATTTTGTGTTTGTTTATTGTATATTTTGTTATTGTTTTCATTTCACTTTGATGTTGTTATTTGCTTGTTGTATTTTACTGTGTTGTATTGAAATTCTTGGGCTTGGCCTCATGTTAGCTGCCCCGAGTCCCTTTGGAGAGATGGTGGCAGGATATAAATAAAGATTATTATTATTATTATTGTTGTTGTTGTTGTTGTTGTTGTTGTTACTATTACTACTCTTATTATTATCTTGACTCTTACGTTTCTTAGCTCTTATTAAATTTGTTTCTAGACCTCAAGCATGCTGAGGAAAAAAAACAGACAGATAGTAATTGCTTGGCCATGGGCTGTGTGGTGGCAGGATGCATCCAGTAGCTTGGGTGCTACAATTCTTGTTTGTGCATATGCACCCTGAATTGAGCACATAATAAGAAAAGCTAGCAAGTGTGCCCTTGCTATGCCAGGGATGTGCCCAACAGAAAGAGCAAGAGGCTCTGTGTGTTCTGAAGCAAGACGGAGGCACTGGGACAGCTGTCAGACTCAGATAATCTTCTGAGAATTAGCAATTGTTCACTTGAATGTCATTTCCATCTTTAATTGGAACATGAGCTGAAACAAAGCAGCATCCTAGGCTCAGCAGTCTGATAAGACACCACTGGGAAAAACCTTTCTCTCCTTTCAAATGTTTTGTGTGAATCTGCAATGAGCTGATAAAGCAGAGAACGCCCTGTCTTCTTGGGGAAATGGCGGTGGCGGCCTCACACAGTGTCTCCCTGTCCGGCTCTGCCACCGAAGGAGGAGACAGTGCTGCATTTGAAATGGAAATAACACAGGACGAAGCAAGATGAGGGAAGAACCAGCACCAACTGCTATTACCCATAGAATAAAGAAGCATATGCACAATAGTGCAAGAAAGAGGGCTAAAGATTTGGTTGGCTGGGGCAACTCGGCCAACGCCACTGAGAGCCTTTTCAGGCCCTATGGAAACATTTTTTCAGGCTCCCCATCAAAAGCAGACAAAAATAAGCTACTGAAAGTGCTTGGTTCATAGCTCATGTTTGTAAAATGTTATTTAGAATTCAGTATGCGTTGAACATGAAATAACAGTACAACCATTGTATTTGTGCTTTCATTTATCCATGTCTGACAAAATATGTCCTCTTTTGGCACTATTCAGGTTCTCCTGAATGATTATATGGTGTTTTGGGGCCAAAGGTCCTTCATTTCAATAGGTTTTCACTATTTTCCACACTTTTGTGTATCCATGCAAGTAGTTCTTAGGTTATTTAGAGCACACCTTTTCACATATTTTACACCCACAACCCCTTTCTGCCCAAGAAGAAAAATACGTACATAAAATAGGTATAAAAAATCAAACATTTTCTGAAAATAAATCAGCTTTTGCAAGGCTTGCTAGACACGTTGGTTTTCCTTTTTGTGGAGTACAATTGAAGCATTTTCTGCAGAGTCCACTGCAAACACTGCATGTTGATGCAAACAGATTTGTGTAAATGGGTGGCTTTCAGAAAACCTTTGCTGTTGCCAATTGTTATGATCACATTCACAACATTGAATGAAGGGGACCCCATTTGGGGTTGGAACCCGCAGTTTAAGCAGTGATTTAGGGTCTGCCTTGGCTGATAAATGATAGGTTGTGTATATAATATTACTTTCTTTGAAATTCTAATCATGTTTTTTATTTAATACAATTTTGAGGCACTATTTTTACATTTGATTGTAAAATCAGTATGCATTCCCTCAGCTAAAATCGTGCAAGAATGGTAATGCAAGACTTCCAGGCTATGTGATTGTGCAATATTAGAAATAATAATAATAATAATAATAATAATAATAATACTTACTTACTTACTTACTTAGGCAATCCCTCGTTGGACGAGTAAGATGGTCTTCCATTATGGATTTCCTTGTGGGTCCGTAGGTGGCTGTGGAGCCCTATTCTTGACCTGCATCTTCTTCCGCAGTGAGGGCATTGGTTTCCGGGTGGAAGGCGTTCCCGGTCGGGGTTGGCTTGACGCGCCTTCCTCCTGGCACGTTTCTCTCTTTCACCCTCCACTCGTGCCTCCTCGAATTCTGCAGCACTGCTGGTCACAGCTGTCCTCCAGCTGGAGCGCTCAAGGGCCAGGGCTTCCCAGTTCTCAGTGTCTATGCCAGAGTTTTTAAGGTTGGCTTTCAGCCCATCTTTAAATCTCTTTTCCTGTCCACCAACGTTCCGTTTTCCGTTCTTAAGTTCGGAGTAGAGCAACTGCTTTGGGAGACGGTGGTCAGGCATCCGGACAACGTGGCCGGCCCAGCGGAGTTGATGTTGGAGGACCATCGCTTCAATGCTGGTGGTCTTTGCTTCTTCCAGCACACTGACGTTTGTCCGCTTGTCTTCCCAGGAGATTTGCAGGATTTTCCGGAGGCAGCGCTGATGGAATCGTTCCAGGAGTTGCATATGACGTCTGTAGACTGTCCACGTCTCACAGGCATATAGCAGGGTTGGGAGGACAATGGCTTTATAGACAAGCACCTTGGTCTCCCTACGGATGTCCCGGTCCTCAAACACTCTCTGCTTCATTCTGGAAAATGCTGCACTTGCAGAGCTCAGGCGGTGTTGTATTTCGGCGTCGATGTTGACTTTGGTGGAGAGGTGGCTGCCAAGGTAGCGGAAATGGTCCACATTTT
Source organism: Anolis sagrei (assembly GCF_037176765.1). NCBI lineage: Eukaryota > Metazoa > Chordata > Lepidosauria > Squamata > Anolidae > Anolis > Anolis sagrei. Next base: position 186,863,124 of record NC_090024.1, on the reverse strand, counting down.
CTAATGTTACACCATTAAGCTGTATTACTGGCATTGGAGAGGGATTGGCTTGTGACTGCTGGAACAGCACCTTGGTTTTCTCGATGTTCAGTGACAGGCCGAGCTTCTCATATGCTTCTGCGAAGGTGTTTAGAGTGGCTTGTAGATCTTCTTCTGAATGCGCACAGACGACATTGTCATCAGCATACTGGAGTTCTATAACAGATGTTGTTGTAACCTTGGTTTTGGCTTTCAGTCTGCTGAGGTTGAATAGCTTACCATCTGTCCGATAGATTATTTCCACTCCGGTGGGAAGCTTCCCATCAACAAGGTGAAGTATCATAGCGATGAAGATGGAGAATAGAGTTGGGGCGATAACACATCCCTGTTTGACACCGGATTCCACCTTAAATGGGTCACTTTGGGAGCCACTGCTGTCCAAAACTGTTGCCATCATGTCATCATGGAGGAGCCGCAGGATGTTCACAAATTTGTTAGGGCACCCGATTTTGTGGAGGATGGTCCAGAGCGCGCTGCGATTCACTGTGTCGAATGCCTTTGCAAGGTCGATGAATGCCATGTACAGGGGTTGGTTTTGTTCCCTGCATTTTTCTTGGAGTTGTCGTGCAGTGAAGATCATGTCCACGGTTCCTCTGGAGGGGCGGAAGCCGTTCTGGGATTCTGGGAGGGTGTCTTCTGAGAGGGGCAGAAGGCGGTTTGCAAGGATTCTTGCGAGGATTTTCCCAGCGGAGGTTAGAAGGGAGATACCTCGATAGTTTCCGCAGTCTGTTCTTTCCCCTTTTTTGAAGAGGGTGATGATGGTGGCGTCCTTGAAATCTGCTGGGGTTTTCTCGGTCACCCACACTTTTTCTATGAGCTGGTGGAGTTGGTGTGTTAGCTCAGGTCCTCCCTCTTTAAAGATTTCAGCAGGGATCCCATCTGGTCCGCTGGCTTTGTTATTCTTCTGTTGGCTGATGGCATTGCTGACTTCTTCCAAACTAGGCAGTGCTGCAAGCTCATCCCTGGTTTGTTGTTGTGGGATTTGTGAGAGGACCTCTTCGGCCACATTGGAGCTGCGGTTCAGGAGGCTTTGGTAGTGTTCTTTCCAACGTAGTGCAATTGAGTTTTGGTCCTTCAGGAGTTTGGTTCCATCTGATGAGCGTAGAGGCTGTATCCCATGGTTTCTTGGTCCATAGATGACCTTTGTGGCTTTGAAGAATCCCTGAGCATTATGGGTATCTGCCAGGTGTTGGATTTCTTCGGCCTTCTTTGTCCACCAGATGTTCTTGAGTTCTCTTGTCCTTCTTTGGACCTCAGCTTTTGCACTAGCATAGATCTTTTTCTTAGCAGCACAGTTGATGTCTCTCTGCCATGCTTGGAAGGCTTTCCTTTTCTTGTCAATTAGCTGTTGGATCTCGATGTCATTTTCATCAAACCAGTCTTGATGTTTCTTGGCTTGGTATCCAATAGTTTCTTCGCAGGCTTGGATGATGGAGGTCTTCAGTTTGTTCCAATGTTCCTCAACATTTTCGGGGTGTTCTGTGGGTAGATGGTCCTTGAGTGCTGTTTGGAGATGGGCTCGTCTGGAGGGCTCCTGAAGGGCTTGGGTGTTCATTTTGCGTCTTGTCTTCCTTCCTTGGAGTCTGCGCTTGGGGGCGATCTTGATAGCCATCGAGGATCGAATTAGCCTGTGGTCAGTCCAGCAGTCATCAGCACCTATCATGGCTCTTGTGAGGAGCACGTCACGGCGGTCTCTGGCGCGTGTGATTACATAGTCTAAGAGGTGCCAATGCTTTGACCGGGGGTGCTTCCATGATGTCTTGAACTTGTTTTTCTGGCGGAAGAGCGTGTTGGTGATGACAAGGTTGTGCTCCGCACATTTGGTGAGAAGCAGGATGCCATTTGAGTTGCTGTTTCCAACCCCGTCTTTTCCAATGGTCCCTGGCCACAGGTCGAAGTCTCGCCCGACTCTTGCATTGAAGTCCCCCAGGAGGATGATTTTGTCCCCCTTAGGTATCCCCGATAGGACGGTGTCCAGCTGACAGTAGAATTTCTCCTTGATGTCTTCGTCAGCATCTAGTGTTGGTGCGTAGGCACTTATGATGGTTGCCCGTTGGTTTTTGGCAAGATCGATTCGGAGGGTTGAGAGTCGTTCATTGATGCCAGTGGGTGCTTCGGACAGATGTTTCACCAGATCATTCCTGATGGCAAAGCCAACTCCGTGCATTCTTTGGTCTTTTTCGGGCAGTCCCTTCCAGAAGAAGGTGTAGCCTCCTTTTTCTTCCTTCAGCTGTCCCTCTCCTGCTCTCCGGGTCTCCTGAAGGGCTGCTATGTCGATGTTGAAGCGTCCCAGCTCCCTTGCGATGATGGCAGTTCTGCGTTCGGGGCGTTCACTGTCACTGTTGTCCATCAGAGTCCGTACGTTCCACGTACCGAAGTTCATTTTTCTTTTTTGGCCGCAGGGTGGTGACCCCACTGGACGCGGCAGTCCAGTCAGGGATGAGTGAGGCAGACTATGTTTGGGGCACCTTTTCTAGCCCCCTCCCCATGTGGGGTGAGCAGAGTGGGTCCTCAATAGGGCTGCTCAGTCGCGGATACAGCTGCCGAACTACTCAACTGCCTCGGACCTTGAGGTAGAACGACTGAGTCCATACCCACCGCCCATGTGCCAGTCTGTGACTAGAGGCTTCCAGATTTCACAGTCCTGCCCCCGTCGCCACTCGCTGATCGCCATGGGACTTTGGTTGGTTGGTTTTTATTTTCTTTGGAAGACGCCTGTGCGTGGATTTTTTTAATGTGTGGAGGTCAGTGCACAACTGATCAACACACAGACTTCACAGAGTGAGGTTCCACTGGTGATGTAGTTTAACACAATGACCGTGGCTTCTCAGTCTGTTGCAGCCTTCTTCCGCCTTCACAGCCGTTGTAACATGTGCCATGTTATCCTCCGCCTGCTCCGCCGTTGAGGTCTTTGGGTCTTCGGACTGTGCTTGGTCTGGGACCTCCCCCGCAGCCACTCCTGGGAGTGCACGACTCCAGTTGTTGTGCCTACAGGTTCATCGGAACACGCAAGCCCCCTCACCACGACAAGGTGACAGTCCATCGAGGGGGAATAATAATAATAATAATAATAATAATAATAATAATAATAAGCCACAAATACCATCTGCCTGTGACAAAATACCATCTGCCTGTGACCTTGGCCTGCACTTAAAAACAATCGGCACTGACAAAATTACCACCTGTCAGCTGTAAAAGACCACCCTATTCGGATCCGCATGCATTATTCACTGATACATCACACAGTCCTAGACACTCAGGAAGTGTCCAACTTGTGATCAAATACGAAAGCCAGCATAGTGATCTTGTTTGCTGTGTACTAATCTTGTTGTGTATCAAATGATGATGATGATATGATGTGGGGGGTGGGGGTGGGGGGTGGATTCAAATGGATTGAGAGAAGCTAGCCTTCTGTCAAAGCGCAGTCTTTTCAAAATGTAAGATCCCAGTGTGACGCAGTATGCATTCAGTCCTTTTAAAAATGGAGTGTATATTTATAAATATCCCAATGTGATAAGGTCCTAGGTTTGATACTTGTATATCATCAAGAAAGAGAAAATGCATCACACACACACAAAGAGAAGAGGTCTACATTTGCATAAAATATGCCTGTGTTACCTTATAGGTGTAGGTGAAAATCTAGAAATCATTACTATAAACAGCACTACATCACATGATGGTGAAGGAAACTAAATACATGTCTGTGTGTTCCCCCAGTTGCTTATTGTTGGTGGGCTAACTCCAGGATCTGCAAACTTCTGCTTTTTCCTAATGCTGGACTTTGTTAAACTAGAATAGGAACCCTTTCACACTGCACAATTATAGAGCTATGATTTCACTTCAACTGCCATGGCACAATTCTATGGAAACTTGATATTTGCAGTTTATCAATTATTATTTAGAGTTTCCTGCCAGAGAGCTCTGATACCTCATAAAACTACAAACCCTAGGTTTCCAGAGGATGCAGCCACAGTAGCTAAAACGAAATGGCTGGCTTATAATGGTGTAGTGTGAAAGGGACCTTAGGATTTACTCTCTGCCTCCAGCGTCCTCAACCTTTGGTCCTCTAGGGACTCTTCCACACAGCCATATAACCCAGAATATCAAGGCAGATAATCCACAATATCTGTTTTGAACTGGGTTATCTGAGTCCACACTGTCATATAATCCAGTTCAATGTGGATTTTATACAGCTGTGTGGAAGGAACATCAGTGTTTTGAATTTCAGCTCCTACAATTCCCAACAGCTGGTAAGCTGGTTGGAACTTCTGGGAGTTGACGTCCCAAACACCTGGAGGATCAAAGTTTGAGAGCCACTGTTCTACACAGCTCTTCAGATAGAGCATGGATGGGGACTCCATCTCCAGATGTGGGCTGGATTTTCCCTAGTCACCATCTGTACTGGATGATATCAGGAAGAAAAAGCATATCTTGAACCAGAGCTTTCGCAGAAGACCCCAGTTGTTCCAAAGTACTGCCTCTGTTATCATGCCTATGAGTGTTCTTTGTGATACCACTGGCCCCTTACCGGTTGCACACAATTTTGCTTCCATAATACCGTTCTCTCAGGGGAAAAGGCAAAAGGGGAACAAAGCTGGATGCACTCAGCTGATGCTTCAAGAGACAGCTGAGTCTGTGCTTATGTGCCTACATCTGCACATGTGGAGGCTGTCTACAGAGCTTTGGCTGGATGCCACACTGTGTATGAGGGCACTGGGAACAAACCCACTCTTCCCCTCAATGGACACAACAACTGAGTATGTGATTGTTGTCTAAACAGGAAGCTTGGGTTATATTGTTCAGCAGTAAAAGGTGTAATGCTCTTTGAAATTATAGAATGGCTTATAACCCAAAGAGCTGTAATTAATGTGTGTGCTACTGAGTTAGAAACATCAAAACAACAGAGCAAGGCAGCCATGAAGGGTTGCTCAAGAAACTTGCACTTTCATCTTCACCACATAACCCGAATAGCAAGAAAGAAAAGAAGGATTGTGGGAAAGGGTGTCCAGCAGGGATAGAAAGAGCAGCTCTCTCAAGTTGACCACTGCTAAAACAGATCTGTTTATCAACTTGTGTAAGCTGTGGTGGGGAATGGGTGGACCACTGTGAAGTCTTGGCTCTGCCTTCTCCTCTCCTCTGCTTTAGTTCCCCCTGTTTATAGACCTTCCCAATAGTGTAGTGACTTTCCTTTGTATTAGTTTTTGGGCGGAGCTTAAAATTCCCCCATAGGCCAGTCTTAGTTGGTCTATTCCATTTCCCTGTATGGAGCTCTCATGCTGGGCTCCTCCAAGCAATCCAAACAGGCATTCTTAGCATCTGCTGCAATTAGCAGTATTATTATACCAACAGTCCAAAGGACAACAGAAGCTTTTGGCCAGCCTAGGCTTCACAGGTGAGAAGATTAAGACAGTTTGTAAGCAACAAATTATAATCCATCACTTTGCATCAGGGGCAGAAGACTCCAGAAAGACGACTGCAACCAGCAAAATCTCCTTTTGTAATGTATTGTTCAAGTTATGTTATAGTCCTGAGTGGAGTTAACCCTTTATTCATCCTGTTTTCAGTAAATTCATTTGGTTATCTTTTCACCTTGCCTAAAGTGCCTCTGTCCGTTAAGGGCCTTAATCTTAACAGAAGGTATCAGAAAGCCCCCGAGTAAAGCCGGACAAAATAGTTTTCCCAAAGGCTCAGGCGTGCCATCACAACTATGGACTGCATGAAGCACACATGTACACCTGGACACTGCTGAAGCCCTTGGAACATGACTCATTAAAAAAAACAACAGATTATTGGCGGGCCAAAAAACTCAACTGATTTGTGTTGGCCCCAAATTGCCTCCAAGGAGTGCAAAACCGTTTCCAAACTTGGCATATTTGATAACCAGAATCCCTACAACACTCCGAACCTTGCCCTAATGGCTGAAAACGAGTTCTTAACAAAAATGGAAATGACATCATGCCACTTTCAGTTTGGCAAAACAAATGAGTGCCAGAACATGCTGTTGGGAATTTGCTCTCTGCCTCCCGCTTCATTTAAACTATCCTTCCTCAACTTGTCACTCTGTAGATAAGAAACCCCATATTCCTATCCTGGTCATGTTGACTAGAATGATGGGAGTTTTAGTCCAACACATCTGGATGGCACCAGTTTAGAGGAAGCAGCTTTAAACTTAAATCCTTGTGAAATCTGATGTTGCCAGTATTTTTGATAGTCTGTTTCCCATATACCCATGTCTTGCCCATCTGAAGATTTTCTGTGATGAGTACATAAATACCTAGCTGCAATGTTTCTATGCAGATTTCCTTTTACCTTGCTATTGTTCCTCTGCTTCATTCTCCGCATCTTTGAGCAAATTAGTTTGTGAAGTAGTTTGCACATGGATTTGTTTCTTTTGCAAAGTTCCTATATGCCATGAGGCGTATGTTGCTTACTACCTCTTCATAAAGGCTCAGTTGCTGAGCACACAGTGGGAGGCATAGAGCATACCATATCGCTATGTAAATAAACTCATTTGTCCAATTTTGCACGGGAGACAGCCGTTATTCTCACTGTCAGATAAAGAGGTGTTAGGTTGACAAGTCCTCTCAGCTTCTTTGCTTGTGAAAAGGACTGCTTCTTCACATAGCACACAGTGGAATTGCCGCCACCAGATATAGAGATGTCTGGAAACCTAAAAAAAAGACTATCATATTCATGGTACTAGAGATGGGACTGTCCCTCATAAACCTAGCCAGCCAGGTGAGTGGTTAAAGGTGATAGATGTTACAATACCAGACTTCGGAAAAATTGCTGATTGCAAACTTTTAATTGGAGCGGTTTTGCCATTTGGAATTTATTGTTGTTCAGGGTAAGACAAAGATTTCCCCGCTGTTTTCAAATGGGGAAAAGTGTGTAATGTACTGGACTGATAGAACAGGATATTTTTTAAAACATGCACGCCCATGTTTGCATAGAAGCAGAGGAATGATTCATTAGAAAAGAGCTAAAGTGCAAAGCGTATGGGCCCATATGTTCAGGCATGCTGCATGGTCAGGAGGATGCCTATAAGCCCAATGACTACAGAGGCTTGGAACTAGGCAAAGCTTGGGGCTACAGCTCCTAGACTTCCTCAGCCCTCAAGATTATGGGGAGCAACCTGGTTGGGAGAATTTGGTTGCCATGGTCCTGAAAGTAAGTTTTCTGAGCTTTGATTGGGAAAGCTGCATTCCAAAGTTCTCTCTGTGGTGAACTGTGGGCCCTTCCACATGGCCCTATGTCCCAGAATATCAAAGCAAAATATCATGGGATTTTCCGCTTGATATTCTGGGATATAGGGCTGTGCGGAAGAGCCCTTAGTGTCTGGCTCTGGATAAGACTGTCTCAGGCCTCTTCCACACAGCTATATAAAATCCACATTGAACTGGATTATATGGCATTGTGGACAAAGGCAATGTTTACCCTTGGAAATAATTATCTGGTCACCAAGAGGAGAGAGGACCTTGGCATCTTGTGAATAACTCTAAACTATAGAATAATAATAATAATAATAATAATAATAATAATAATAATAATACTTTTTAATATTCTGCCTTATTTCCCCGGGGGACTCAGGGCTGATTCCAACTTACAAAAAGGCAAACATTCAATGCCTTTTCAGTGCAATCCTCTGCTTTGCCTGTCCAGAAGTGAAATTCACTGTGTTTCATAACTACATATAGGGTGACAGACTCACTCTACAAAGAGCTTTATAATATTCAAAATTTGATCATTGACTTTATTGTTCCACTACCATAGGTCGAGGACTGAGGGTCCTTCCACACAGCCATATAACCCAGAATAACAAGGCAGATAATCCACACAATCTGCTTTGAACTGGATTATTTGAGTCCACACTGCCATATGATCCAGATCAATGTGGATTTTATACAGCTGTGTGGAAAGAGGCTGAGACATTTTTATCCAGAGCTAGACACTAAGTTCACCACAGAGAAAACTTTGGAATGCAGCTTTCCTGATCAAAGCTCAGAAAACTTACTTTCAGGACCACGGCAACCGGATTCTCCCAACCAGGTTGTTACCCACAATCTTGAGGACTGAGGAAAACTAGGAACTGTAGCCCCAACCTTTGCCTCTATAGTCATTGGGCTTATCTGCATCCTCCTGAACATACGGGCCTATGCGCTTTGCACCTGAACTCTCTTCTATTGAACCATTCCTTTAAAAAAGATTCTATCAGTCCAGTACATTCCACACCTTTTCCCCTGCATATGTCGGGGGCTTTTGCTCACAATCATCCTTTCCCAGCTTTTTGGCCCCTGCATCCTGTTGTGTGTGTTTTTGTAATAAAAAGAAAACACATTTCCCTGAAGCAGTCATCCCCATCTTTAGTGCTCTCCCCCTTTCCTGTTTCCTCGCAATGACCCACTTTCCCAGCAGAGGTCATGTTTCCCACATTGGGTGGGTCAAATTTCCCCCATTACTTTGAAGCCTCTCTCTGCCCGCTTTGTGCCTCTCACTTTGGAGGACCCACCCAGTGGCAAAGGGTGGGGGGAGAGTGGAGGGATGCAGAGAAAGAGAGTGAGAGGCTGGGATGGGGAAGCAGCAAAAGAAGGGCCTGGCTCTATTGTTTCTGCCCCATCAGCACATGTATTGCTCACACAGCAGAGAGCCCCAGCAGGCTGCCACTTGGGATCAGCAGATTGGAATGCTGTGAGCTTGCAGAGTGTGGTTTCAGCGAGACGTTATCTAATGAAGGAGGAGGAGGAGGGTGGATTAAGCCAAACCCACAGCACCAGCTTTCAATTAAACCAAAAGAATGTGCTGCCTCTCTGTCCGATGGAGAGAATAAATAAATATTTATTGGTCGGGGCCAATAACTCTTATGTAGTGTTATGAAACATCAGCAAAGACTAATTCCTAATCCAAAGGATCATGATTTTGCCAGTACTTTAAAAAGCAGTGGCCACTTATTTTAGCCATGGAGGCAAAGAAGTACAGCCATCCTGTTGTATCCATTGATTCTGCAACCACAAAGTCAATCACCCACAGCTTGAAAAAAAATTAAATTCCAAAAAGCAAACTTTGATTTTGCCATTTTATATAAGGGATGCAATTTTACTATGCTATTGTATATAATGGATCTTGAGCATCCACAGATTTTGGTACCCACAAGTGGAACCAAATCCCATTGGAAACTAATCTCTCATTGTAATCATCTGTCAATCAATACTACCAATTGTTACATTCAATATACATTACATAATAGCATTATTGTTGCTACATATCTTCAAGTGACTTATGGTGAGCCTTTCCTAGGGTTTACTTGGCAAGTTTTATCCAAACGAGATTTGTCACTATCTTCCTTTGAGGTTGAGAGAGCATGGTTTGTTCAAGGTGGATTCCTATGGCTGAGGCCCCTTCTACACTGTCATATAATCCAGGTGATCAAAGCAGATAACTCATATTATCTGTTTTGAAATGGGCTATATGAGTCTACAGTACCAGATAATCCAGTTCAAATCATATAATCTTGATTTTATATGTTAGTGTAGAACATAGAAGGGACCTAAGGCAAAGGTGTTGAATAATTCTGCCCTTTCTCGTTCCATGCCTTCCACAGGGAAGCTCACAAAAAAAGAGTAGGCTGTTATAGTTTTCATTTTTAACCACTGTCAAGTCATCTTCAGTTTAGGGCAGTGATATGAACAAAAGACTTCCAAGAGAATGCTGTTGTTTCTGGTCCTCCTTAGGTCATGCAGATTCAAAGTTATCGCTGCTTTGACTGATTTTGTCCACTTGTAACATGGTCTCCCTCTTTTCCTACTGCCTGCTAAGGGCCCTTCCACACAGCCATAAAACCCAGAATATGAAGGCAGATAATCCACAATATCTGCTTTGAACTGGGTTATCTGAATCCACACTACCATATAACCCAGTTGAAAGCATATAATGTGGGATTTTTTTACAGCTGTGTGGGAGGAGCCTGACTTGCCAAGCATTATTGTCTTTTCTAATGAGTCACCTCAATTTAAAGGTAAAGGTTTCCCTTGACATTAAATCTAGTCATGTCTGACTCTGGGGTGCTCATCTCCATATCTAAGTTGAAGAGCTGGCATTGTCCGTAGATACCTCCAAGGTCATGTGGCCAGCATGACTGCATTGAGCACCATTACTTTCCCGCTGAAGTGGTAACTATTGATCTACTCACATTTCCATGTTTTCAAAGTGCTAGGTTGGCAGAAGGTGGGGCTAACAGCGGGAGCTCACCCTACTCCTCAGATTTGAACTGCTGATCTTCTGGTCAGCAAGTTCAGCAGCTCAGCAGTTTAACCCGCTGCACCACCAGGGGGGCATACAATGTATAGATGCTGAAAATAAAAGAATTTGATCTGATTCATTTGAAGCCAGGATCCAGTGCTCTCTTAAGCCATAAAAACCCATTCTGATATTTGGTAAATTCTGCACTTCAACAATATATAGAGGGGTCACCGGCAGCCCAATAGAGCTATACAATAAAATGGAAATAAAAAGGCGACTTGTCTAAAAATGTATTGCATGGACAAAACAAGCAATGTGACTATAATGATGATATGGTGCTGATGAGGATGCAGAAAAATATTTTTAATACCAGAAAAAAAATGTAAATAGATAAGCACTTTGGAGAAGACAAGGATACAATCAATGACATACGTTGTTTGTTATTTATATTGTTTGATGTGTTATTATTTGTTTATTTTATTTATTGTATGTTACAGTTATTTATTTATGCTGTGAGCCACCCCGAGTTCTATGGGGAAATGGGGCAGGGTACAAATAAAGATGATGATGATGACTGCCTCACCCCCCAAAATTATCACAGTTCAGATAAGAAGGGAAGAATAGATACCCAGCAGAATGATAACTACAGATCAATAAAATGCTCTCCTCAATACCAACGAGAATGACACTTTGCAGACTATGGAATAGCCACGTTCCCATCAAGAGAGTAAAGAAAAAAGAGGACAATAATTCCCTTCAGAATTTTCTGACCGTTAAAGTTTGCGATTTCATCCCCAAACAATGTTGTTTAGTGCCACTAGGACTTACAGTGAAAAAGAAAATGCAACCAAAGGGTGGACTGCAATCAACAATAAACAAAAAAATACAAAACAGTGTCCAGATATGGTCTTTCCTGAAAGTATTTCGATGTGAAGGTAACCAATTTATGTGCAATTGGGTGTACTCAGAAGAGCTGAGCCGTGAAGAGTATTATCAAATTTATGCCTGACAGGTTATTGGTTCTAAGCACCTTTTGGAAAAGTAATTGTGCATATTGAATCATTCTTTTAGGAGCTCTAAAATGGCTGGAGGAGGCAAAAAGCTAGCTACCCTTGTTTTCTATCTCTGCAATTTACTCTGTCCACAATCCTTCGAAAGAAGAAGTGCAAAATCTGGATAAAATTCACTACAAGGATCATGTTTAGAGCAGCATCACTTTTTATACATTGCCCAAAAAAGAAGAAAATGTGGTGCATGACCTTTTGAAAGTACAGAAGATTTTTACAAAAAGGGACATGCTAATCCATAAGGAGCACTACAGTGGGATTTTGGTATCCCATGGGGTTTTGTTCCAGAGTCTGCCCCCTCCCCCAGATAACAAAACCCGTAGATGCTCAAGTCCCATTAGATACAATGGCAAAACCAAGGTTTGCTTTTTGGATTGAGGGGGGATATTTTCAAGCTTTGGATAGTCGAATCCGTGGATGAAGAATCCATGGATATAGAAGGCAGACAACTGTACATCTCTCCATGATAGATAAAGCTGTGCTCAGATAACTTCTACACCTGATCCAACTGCTGTACAGATGCTCACTGTCAATGAACAACCTCAAAATCTTTCTTGTAGATCTTTATCTTGAAATCAGAATGGGATTGGATAGACTTTCAAACAGAGATTGCCCCCAAAGGCTTGGTCATCTGGAAAATAGAACATGTGGGTAGAAATGGGGAAGGAACAGAGCTATTCCTGATTCCCAGGAAACGGTCATCAGTGGCCCAAAGGGTGACCACCTAGACTCTGTTCGTAATTGCTAGTCTAATTAATACAAGGACAGTAATTTATTTCACTACTTTCCCTGGATCTCATTAATACTTTGCCTTGATAATAACCTGAGACAGGGAGTTCCATGGATTGGTTATTCATTATTTGCAGCTATCTGTGTTGTAATTAAGTGTAGAAGTAAGATTGGGATTTATTTCATGTACTGAAAATTGAAAATGCTTTTTACCATTGAAATTTTTTCTGCCAGATGATATTATCTCTCAGTTTTTTGTTTACAGTATATGCAAAATAATAGTACACATGATTCCCCCCCTTTCTTATCCTCAGATCCCACCAGACATGCAGTATGTTGGAGCATACAAGGAATCAGTGACTGTGTTTGTGTAAACTCTAAAATAAGATGCATGAAGTTGATTGTATGGGCAATGCCCAGGGAGCAAGCTGAGCCTGAGACTTTTGGTTACTGTTACATTTTTGTTCAGGCTTGAACTATGCAGATGCAGAGAGAAGGTGAGAAAAGCAGAGAGAGACAGAGTTTGGAGTGTGCTCCTGCTTCATGAGCTGCTGAAGGGGTTTATCCACATGGTCAAAGAAAGACCATTTTAAATCTCTCATAAAAAGACATGTGAGTTGATGCAACTGATCACACTGTACATATGTTGTTCTGAACTACGAAGACTAAACTACTTGTTCTTTACTGTTCACCTGTGTGGCATATTTTCTTTCTCTGTGAAGGCAGGGTGTGCTGATCAAATATGAACTACAAGTGGTTTATTTTACATTACGCTACACAGTATACACTAGAAGAAAATCTGAAAGCCATGCTGACTGGAGAATTCTGGGAGATGCAGCTCAAAAAAGTTCTGCCCATTACTAGATGGGGATTTTCATACTAGTCTCCAGAGTTGTAATCTTCAAATGCACCACAACCTGCCTTGGGTTCCTAAACTAGCCAGTGTTGAGGCAAATAAAATTCAGTTGCAAATCTGGTTTGCCTCTGCTAATGCAACTGAGCGGGTGTATCTTGTCCTTTCCCTCAGACTGGCTTTTGTTTCCTAAATAAAGTGTTACTCTGTCATCTATAAATCAGAAAAATAAATATTATGCTTAGTACAGGAAAGGTGCACAGTTGGTTTTCACTGGCCGTGTTTTTGGCACTTTTAGCCAAGACTTGCTACAAAATGTTCAGGTTAAACACCCTTTGCAACAATGAAAGCTGTTTCCACTCCATTGCAGTCACATTCCTAAGTGGCTAGACAAACCAGACATACATGGGTAGTCATAAGACAGTGGTTTGCTCTCCAACGAATTGAATCTGGATGCCTTTGACCTCGGTATGGTCTCCCTCCCCCATGACTGGGTTTCACATTCAATATGGTGAAGAGATCTGGTTTTCAAATGAGATCATTGTTTCCAACATCATGCTGTCCCAAGCACTTTCTGTGGAAAACATTGCATGGTTCAGATCCACTCTAGGTGAATGTTTATATTGTGACTCAATACATGCAGTTTCTGGACAGCTCAGAGAACTTCAGGCAAATGTATACGTTTATACTGGTGCTAATAAGAGGCTGTGGGAGATATTTAGATCCACCAGTTTGACATCACTTTAACTGCCATGGTTCAATGCTATGGAAATATAGGAGTTATGGTTCTACAAGGTCTTTAGCCTTCTATGCCAAAAGGGCTGGTTCCTCATTAAACTACAAATCCCATGATTCCATAGCATTGAGCCATGGCAGTGGAACCCCTGGTGGCGGAATGGGTTAAATCCTTGTGCTGGCAGGACTGCTGACTGACAGGTCAGCAGTTCAAATCCGTTGAGCTCCCTCTGTCAGCTCCTGCTCTCCATATGAGGATATGAGAGAAGACTCACACAAGGATGGTAAAACATCAAAACATCCGGGCGTCCCCTGGGCAACATCCTTGCAGACAGCCAATTCTCTCGCACCAGAAGTAACTTGCAGTTTTTCAAGTCGCTCCTGACACACACACACACACAAAAGCCATGAAAATTAAATTACATTAATTCTACAGTGTAGAAGAGGCATCTGCAAACTATCACAAATTCAACACCGAATTGGTTTTCTTCCTTCCTCTTTGCCTTTGTAAAAATAAAAGCCTTGCCTGATGAAAGTATCTGGAATGTCAAAAGTTTGCCCCCCTTTTGCTTGGCATGAAAAAGGTGTCCCTCTCATAAGGATCCAAGGCTACTTCCAAAGATAAAGACATTTAGCATTGTTTTTGTATGAGTCGGGAGGACCAGATTTCTCATAGAAACAGCCCGAACCACATCAAAAGAATTACCCGGTGTTTTTTTAGGTGCAAGTCAGACCTGTGCAATCTTTTACTTCCGCAGCTCCTTGATCCTCCTGCTGATCCATCTGCTTTGCTTGTTCTCCCTCATCATCTCGTCCTCTTTTTAGGCAATAAATTCTACAGAATCTAGTGGAGAATGTGTTTTTGGCCTAGAATTCGTACCTAGATGGGCAGAGCCAAGTGGGAGAGGAAATGAAGGCTTCAAAGAATCTCAAAGGCAGAGATTGTATGTATCAAGAATAGGCAAAATATAGCCTGGAGGACACATACATGTCCTCCAACTGTCCTAATTAGACCTTTATCAATCCACTTATTCATCTCATTTTAAGTGTTTTTAAGTGTCAGGGGATTATTGAGGAAGAGCACACAAGGGAGGAGAGGCTGCAGCAATTTTCTTTTGCCTACTGGGAAGGGCAGGAGCCCCCGATGGCACAGTGGGTTAAACCGCTGAGCTGCTGAACTTGAAAGGTCGGCAATTTGAATCTGGGGAGTGGGGTGAGCTCCTGCTGTTAGTCCCAGCTTCTGCCAACCTAGCAGTTTGAAAACGAGCAAATGTGATTAGATCAATAAGTACCACTGTGGCAGGAAGGTAACGGCGCTCTATCCAGACATACTGGTTACATAACCTTGGAGGCATCTATGGACAACGCTGGCTCTTTGGCTTAGAAATGGAGGTAAACACCTCACCAATGCCTTAAATCAAGAAATAGTTTTCTAAGATCCACAGAGATACTCGCAGGAATACTTCAGCAGCACGAGTTCAAAAGTGGCAGGCGAAAACCCAGAACCTCAAACCATGGCTGATACCAAATGAAAGACTCTCCTGGGCACACAGAAAACTGGGCACCTTGGAAGGCACTGAACTCTGGCACCACGAGAGGCAGAGCCAACCTTAAGAAATGGGGCCACAAAGAGGAGGCACTCAAAGTGGCCAGCTACTGGTCAAAGGACATTTAGTATAATGCCAAGTTTTTTAAACGTTGTGTTTTTTCAAATACATTACCACTGTTCCCTTGGCTCACTTCTAATACGATTAAATAAACCAGAATTGGACACATCTAGACCTAATGTCAAGGGGAAACCTTTACCTTTACCGGGAAGGGCAAGGTTACTGAGTATAAGTAAATTGAGTGCAAGTCATTTTTACATCTTCAACTCAGGCCCCTTCTACACTGCCAGATAATACGGATTTTCAAAGTAGATAATCCACATTATCTGCTTTGAACGGGATTGTATGAGTCTACATTGTCATATTATCCAGTTCAAAAGAAATAATCTGAAGTTTAAATGGCCATGTAGAAGGGGCCTAGGATTTGCAGAATTATGGTAGTTATAGTCCAATTCACCGAGGAGGTACCATCCTGAATTTAGTATGTTGCATGGCAGTGAGAAAGAGACACTGTGACAATCCGGGGAAAGGCGTGGAAGAGGAAAAGCAGGTAAGGATTACATCAAAAAGGACAAAACATCTGGGAAATCAAGACTGAAGTTCCCTGTTGCCCTGGGGAAAGTGGGAACAGGTAGGGACAGTATGAAAATCTGTCAGAGCCGTGGGAAGAAGCAGGACTGGATTGGCAGGGGTATTGCAAGGGCAACCACACTCGGTAACACCTTTAGGGCAAGGTGTGATGCAACTGACAAACTGGAAGTCAGGTACTTGGCATATTTGGTTCACAGTATTTCGGGATCAAAGAAAATTTCATTCCCCCTTAAAGGAGTCTCTGCTAGCATTATTTTAAAGCAGCCACATATGTTGTGGGTATGTGTCAGGTAGGGGGAGGAATGCACACTGAAAACCAGTACTACCAAGTGTAGTATAGTGGCTAAAAGTATCACCCAGTCAGTTTTTTTTATAACTGGGAGCAACAACAGATTTATTTATAACCTGTCTTTCCTTTCAAACCTTGAAAATGAGAGGCAGTATCTTGTTCTTTCTCATCTCAAACAGAAAAAAACAACGGATGAGTCCTACTTTGCATAGACAGCAGTGTCTGCCATGTAGATCTTAGAAATGTTACTTTTGGGGAATTATCATTGCCAGAACCCTATAGGCCACATGTCCATTGCCGCTTGATGTCTATAATCCCTGACATGCCTCACAACTGTTCCAATTTGACTGAGTAAAATCCCACATTATCTGCTTTGAACTGGAATATATGGCCATGTGGACTCAGATAACCCAGTTCAAAGCAGATATTGTGGGATTTTCTGCCTTGATATTCTGAGTTATACGGTTGTGTGAAAGGTCCCTGAGGTCCTTTCTTCACTGCTCTTTATCCCAGAATCTTATCAGAGATTATCTACTTTGAACTGGATATGAGTCTACACTGCCAGCTAATCTGGGATAAGAACATAATCTAGGATCAGATCCTGGGAAATAGGGCAGTGTAGATTCAGCCTTATAACTGTCACACGGCCGCTGGAATCGCCTCTTCTACACTGCTGTATGTCCATTGCCGCTTAATGTCTATAATCTCTGGCATGCCTCACAACTGTTCCAATTTGACTGAGTAAAATCCCACATTATCTGCTTTGAATTGGATTATATGGTAGTGTAGACTTAAGTCAGTTCAAAGCAGATAATGTGGATTGTCTATTTGATAATATGGATTACACGGAAGCGTGGAAGGGGCCTATACTGCCATATAAAATCCAGATCATCTGCTTTGAACTGGATGATAGAGCAGTGTGGGCTCATATAATCCCGCAGTGTAGAAGGGGCCTCAATTCCAAGTGCAAGAGTAGTTTGTATTTAATTAACTCAGGGGAAGGATAAGAGAGAGCTAAATCTTGTCCTTCCCAAGCCCCTTCTACACTTCCATATAATCCAGATTATAAAAGCAGATAATCCACATTATCCCCAGTAGGCTGATGTAAAAGCAAACTGCTGCAGCCTCTCCTAGCTTGATTGATTTCCCCCATTAATAACATTTGCCATCCTGTCCCCACTCTGATGTTGCGTGGCCAAACATGTCAGTGAAATTTTGAAGGGTAGGTTTCTCCAAGACTTAGCAGTTGGAGATCACTGCAGATGTCTCAATAAAAATGTGCCAACCCAAGTTCAACACCTCTGCCCTGCAAGCCTAAAAAAGAAACCATGCCTTTATGCGTAAAATACAGTGTGGTTGTAGTATGCAAGTAGAGCCAAGACCACTGAGAATAGGTTCAGGCTCTGGTGAAAAAAACATCCAGGGCCAGGTTTTCACAAACAGCCATACAGAAATGTCCTCCCTTTGGCCAGATCAGTTCAAAATCTGCCACCCTCCAACATTACAAAGAAGAAAACCAGATGTGCATGACCCAGCTACATCAGAGGGTGGCTAAGACAGCAAAAAGTATTAATGAAGACCAACAAGCAAGTTAGGTGAGGCTGCAGCAGTTTCCTTTAGTTTGGTCAGATTCCTCCTTTCTTTTTCCTCCAGATGTTCTACCTTTGCACTTAACTGTAGTGCTGGAGGAAAATTCTGAGAGTGCCTTGGACCGCGAGAAGATAGAACCAGTCCATACTTCAGGAAATAAAGCCCGACTGCTCATTGGAGGGAAAGATATTAAAGGCAAAGATGAAGTACTTTGGCCACATCATGAGAAGACAGGAAAGCCTAGAGAAGACAATGATGCTGGGGAAGGAAAAATGAAGAGGGGCTGACCAAGGGCAAGATGGGAGGATGGTATCCTTGAGATGACTGGCTTGACTCTGAGGGAGCTGGGGGTGTAGCGGCCAACAGAGAGCTCTGGAGGTCATGAAGAGTCAGAAGTGACTGAACAAATAAACAACAACAAACACCTTTGCACTTTGAACTCTCTTTGCAGTAACTGAAATAAACCGAGGACAAGTGAAAAGAGGATGAAGTTAGAGAATCCAGAACATTTTAAAAGAAGCTGAAAAAGTGAAATAACATTGGATGAACTGGGAGTGTCCCTGCCAGACTGGAACAAATGGGAGGGTATGCCATATACAAGAAGCAAATTATGGAGATCCATCATGGCATCCATGCTCTCTCAAGATTCATTACAGACTTTATATCTTTTGCTAAGCCAAAATAAGTCAAGGTCTCTTTTGGATTTAGGCCCTTGTAATTTATTGCCTCTCCACCAGTCCTATGTGGAGTTTTTTTTTATGCAAATAGAAACTGGGGATGTGGAGGCTGAGGGCAGTGTCAGTGGGTACAACAGTGATGCCTTTCCCAATGTATTTATTTTAAAACTTCATGTATGTATCCACAATGGACTTGTGAGTTTCTCTTTTACTACCATCCATGCTATTTTGGGTACCAGGAGTATATCTCCTTACTGGAATCACTGGGCAGGAGCTGATAAGATCAGATTTAACTTTACAGTCACATATGCCGCTGTTACCGTAACCTTCATGGTGCCTGCAATGTTTCAGTTGCAGTTGCAGAATGTTGCCCCTTTCTGTATCTTTAGCAGAGCTGTACATGTGAGCAGTTGCATTTCTCATATTTGCACAATTTCTGATTGCTTCCTAGAAGCCAACACAAGTGAATGCTAGCCAGATGTAGGCTAACAGGAACCAGCTGGGATCACTGCCAAGTAACCACACACACCCAAGCAGTCACCTAGACGTAACAACTTCCAAGCTAAGCATCGGTTAGGGGAGAGGCTTGTAAGGCCATATGTCATACAATTGTAGGTTTGCTGGAAATTTCCAATTAGCCCATCTCTTAACTAATATTTTGCCAAAGGATTTGCGTGTCTACCAAATGGAATATTGAGATCAGAAAATTGTCTCTTTTTGCTCCTTTAGCACCCTACAACTGAGGAAACTTATACGTGAGTTATCTGAAACCACTTTGCAAGCTGTTTTTGGGTTTCAACTTTCAGTTCAAAGCCCTTCAAAGGTCTCTTTCTAATTTACATTATTGTTTTCACTTCTTCTTTCATATTGGGTTTGTCTATGGAGCCATCTCTGTTCTGGCCAGGAGGAGCAGAATTTAGAAAAGTTAATGAATATTAATGACCTTATTGGCCAAGATTACGGGCGTCCCCAAAATAACACTATGGGCCCTTCCACAGAGCCCTTTATCCCAGAATATCAAGGCAGAAAATCCCACAATATCTGCTTTGAACTGGGTTGTCTGAATCCACACTCAGATAATGTGGGATTTTCTGCCTTGATATTCTATGATATAGGGCTGTGTGGAAGGAAGGGCCCTAAGTAACACTATTTTTCCCCCCTGGGTTATCAATATAATTTCTGAATTGATTCCATAATAAAAACACGGAAAAGGTTTATCCTGTTGCACATTTTGTTATAGTTTTTCAATGATTTTCTCATAGAGTCTCAACCAATTCACATAGTTTGTGGCAGCCACAAAAACGAAGTTTCTGGAATAGAACTACTTTCAAATTAAGTATGGCACAGTTAAGCAGGAAATAAAATCCTGATTATCTGTTTCGATCTGGATTATATGACAGCGTAGAAGGGGCCTAAGATCACAACATTTGAGGGATCAGTCTCAGATAAATAGATAAATAAATAAATAAATAAATAAATAAATAAATGTTTACTTTTTATTTAAGGATTCTTCAGATGAGTGAACTGGGTATTTAATTTGTGTTCCTGGAAGTACCTTGGAACTGGGTGGGTTAATGAACATGGGGAACAATAGTGCTTGATATGAGAGAAAAGTGTTGGCTTTGACCTTTAAAGCCCAACATGGTTTGGGCTCCTGTACAATCCACTCAACACACTTAGGTCCTCTGGGTGGCGGCTATTCTTACCAGCCAGACGCTAATTGGCAACCATCACCCAGAGGACCTTTTCATCAGCTGCCCTAAGACACTGGAATGACCTGCCAGAAGAGCTCCGACAGCTAGATCAGATGTCGAAATTTAAAACACAATTGAAGACTCTTCTCTTCTAACAGGCCTACCTGATCAATTTTAAATTGTGGATTTTAATCTGCACTTTATCAATGGATTTTAACTTGTATTTTACCCCTGTGTATCTTATTGTATGTTTTTTCATAGTGTTTTAGCTCTCATTTAAATTTAATGATGTTGTATCTTGCCTTGAGCCTCAGGGAGAGATCGATAATACATTCATTATTATTATTATTACCATCATCAACAAAATAGTTGCTTTTTTGGTTGAGAGCTCCCCAAATCCCTCAGCTAGAATGGCCATCTGAAATTTGGGGAGATGATATCAGGAAAGAAAATTTCCCAAGCTTTGTTCAGTGTACTCCAAACAAAAGGGCATGGCAGGTAGATTTAATATTCTCTCTCTCTCTCTCTCTCTCTCTGTGTGTGTGTGTGTGTGTGTGTGTGTGCATGCACAGCCTAACTCACCTATTTTCTTCCAGCAGGAAGTCAACAGTAGAGGGCTATTGTAAACACATCCTTACTACTCAGCCATCTCCCATCTGTATCAGATAAATCGATTTAGGCAAGAGGAAAGGAGTCTCATGTTACGGGAGGTAAACATGCTATTTAGAAAAGGGCATTGCCCTTCTTGCAATAGGGACTTGGGCCATCCTCCTCTAGAGAAGGGAAATAAATGCTAGGTTATCCAGTCTCCCTGGAGCTGTATTACTTTTATAGCTTGGTATAGTAATCTTCACTCCTGCAACTTTGATGTACTCAGCAGCAAGCATGTTGGAGACAGGTGTTGTGCAAGATCTCCACCCACTCCAAGCACCTGCAAACATTTCACAGGTGTATCTGAGATCCAAAAGTATCTGGCAGAGTGCATATAGAGCAAGCTTTTAAACTTTGCAACAACAACAAAGGAACTTATACAACACTTCCACTTTGGAGATCCAGATTGGTATTTACCATGATGTCAGCGTCTTTCATTCCCATGTGATGTTCATGATTAGAAGAGTGTGTCCCAAAGAATTTACAGTTTGGCAACCCCAGCCTGACTGTGCAATCCACCCAAACGCATTAGTTCACCTCAGCTTGTGTAATTGATACATTGCTGTGCCAAAGAAATGTTGTATTCTCCCACTTCCACTCTTGCAAGAAACAAATGACGAGAAGAAATGTTTCTTCAAGATTGAGGTCCTCTTTTGCAAGTGGTCAGTATTGAATTTTTAAACTCTCCCCTGCCCTAGAGTTCATGGGGAATAAAAGTAATGCAGTTGGACACCACTTTAACTGCCATGGCTTGATGCTATGGAATCTTGGGATTTGGAGTTTGGAGAGGCACATGTGTATAAGTCTCTATAGGTTACGTGCCAATTTACAACTCAGAACTGACAGCAGTCTTTATTTTACTGGTGCTGATGTGGTGTGAAGTTTGATAATGGAATACAGAGCAGTCCTCACGTTCCTTGACTTGAAAGACTGCACACCGAAGGAGATGTTTGATGAGATGAAAAAGGTTTATGGTGATGATTCCCCATCATATGATGTAGTCAAGAACTGGCATTGTCAATTCCAATATGATCAGACTTCGGTGCAAACAGCTCCAATTCCAGTGCGACCCCACTATGCTATTGATGAACACACCATCCAGCAAGTAGAGGTTGCCATTTTGGAAAATCCCTGCATAACCATTCACCACCTAGCCCAAAATGTCAAGATTAGTGTGGGGTCCATGGAAAAAATAATCCAAGACCATCTCTCTGGTCCCCTGGCTGCTTGCACCTTTCCAGAAGTAGGAACGAGTCGAATGCTCTCAGGCTCAATTGATGATGTGCCATGGAAATCAGGAGGACTTTTTCAACAGACTGATCAAACAGGATGAAAACTGGGTCCATCACTATGATCCTGAGACTAAAGTACAGTGGATGCAATGGAAGCATCATGACTCACCGCCTCTAAAGAAGGCACATGCCCAACTCTTAGCAGGCAAGGTCATGGTCACAGTATTTTGGGACCAGCACGGAGTAGTATTGCTGGATTTCCTAGCAAAGGGTACAATGAGCACTGGGGAATACTATGCTTCACTGCTTTGAAAATTGGGGGAGACCATCAAAACCAAGGTAAGTGGTGTGCTCACCAAAGGTATCTATCCACCTTTGGCAAGACAATGCACCAGTTCGCAACCTGTTGCCCAAATGGAAGCATGCTTCTGTGTATTGAAATTCAACCACATTCCCCTTATTTACCCAACCTCGCACCATCAAACTTCTACCTCTTTCCAACAATGAAGTTATTTTTGAAGGACAAGCATTTTTCAGATGATGAGACTCTGATTTCTGAAGTCACAACGTGGCTTTTGGAGCAACCTGTTGACTTCTACAAGCGAGATGTTTACAGATGCTTAAAAAGTGTATGTCCCTCAGTGTCACCTATGTAGAGAAAGACTAATAACTGTGCCAAGTTTCATTGCTCTTAGTCCACAGGAAGTGAGTCAGGGAAAATCTTTAATGAGCACCCCTCATCAAGCATGTAGCTGGGGGCTGAAATTCTCAGGGTGGTCTGCGAGAAGGCCTTACTGGTACATTATTTAAACTGTTATGTTTATTCATATCATGATCTGATTGGAGCCCCCAGTGGTGCAGTGGGTTAAACCCCTGTGCCGGCAGAACTGAAGACCGACAGGTCGCAAGTTCGAATCCAGGGAGAGGCGGATGAGCTCCCTCTATCAGCTCCTGCTCCCCATGCGGGGACATGAGAAAAGCCACCCACAAGGATGATAAAAACATCAAATCATCCAGGCGTCCCCTGGGCAACGTCCCTGCATACGGCCAATTCTCTCACACCAGGCACAATAAAAAAAAAGATCTGATCACCATGCTCAATATATCCCATATGCATGGGGGTGTTGGGATAAGGATACAAAAGGTTTGCTAGGGTAGATCCTCTCTCACTCAGACAAAGTTCCCCCAATCAAACTCAGCCCCCCCCCCAATCAAAATCCTGACTATGGGCCTGCCCCTCATATTTTTTCAGCTGTCTAAAAAGCTACTCTAACCAAAGCTAACAAACTAACTAAAGGTACTGATTGACCCTGCAAATGCATTTATAAATCTGATAAATTTCCCAAAGCTTGTCTTCATACACCTGGAAGCTCCCAAGCAGCACAAAACCTTTCCCTCTGGCCTGTTGTTTGATAGCTAGAATTGAGCAACTGAGCAGTGCATTATATTTATTTAACTACTTCTAAAATGTTGGCTGTGTATCATGTTTAAATACACCTCATTATAGATTTTGATCCTTTGGGACAGAGCAGGATATCAGTCAAAAGGGATAAGTAAATAATAACAGATAACTGTAACCCCAGAGTGCTCTCCTCCTGGGTAAATTGAGCAGCTAACGGAGAGAGAAATGTATATGTGCACAGAGGCACACACGGGAGGTGAGGGGAATGGGATTTGACAAGCTGGATCAATCCCCAAATGCCCCCGGGTCACATAATAGCGGAGGCCAGATTGGAACAAGCTGACCAGCTGAGAGAAAAAAGAAGAAGCAGCTGATACAATCCAGCCTTTCCAGAACCCTCCCACCAATTGACTGTTTATTATAAACAGCCAGTTCACTTTCAGGGAGTGACTGGTCATTTTCAGAGGTCAGTGGGAGGCAGCAAATCATGGTTAAATAGCTCTCAGTTGGAACACCTTTAACCATGCCCAGGTTAATTATTTTAGGCACTGACCCAGGAGGAGTCAGTTGATTATTTCCCCGAAAGGGAGAAAATGAAAGCTGGGAATTCTAAGGTTTGTGAAAGAGGGAAGAGCTGTTTCTGCCAGTGTGGATGCAAGGTACAGCTCATTGCATACAATATATTCTTTTAACATTTAACAAATGAAAAGCTTGTGCAACCAAATAACATCAGAGTGTGGTCAAGATGGCTAAAGGTACTAATGAGAAAGAACATGCAAGTAGCTAGAAGGCAAGACTACTGCAATATGCGCTACGTGAGGTTGCCTTTGAAGACTGTTCGGAAGGTCCAATGGCCGGCAATCAGACTGCTCACTGGAACAGGGTACAGGGAGCACACTACTCCCCTGTTATGCAAGTTCACTTCCTAAATGGTTCCAGCCCAACTTACCTGTATGAACATATATCCCTCTGTAAACCATCTCAGAGGTTAAGATCATCTGGGGAGACCCTGCTCTCGGACCCACCCCCCTTGCAGGTACGACTGGTGTGGACAAGAGACAGGGCCTTCTCAGCAGTGGTTCCTTGACTATGGAACTTCCTCCCAACGAAATTAGATCAACACCCTTTCTCCTGGCCTTCAGGGAAAAAAAGTAGAAACTTCACTATAGAACCAAGCCTTTGGGCAGTAAGCAATACACAGAATAATCAGGGATTATGTGAGATTGATATTTGGTATTTGGGATGGCCTTGGACAATGATTTTTGGATTATGTGATTTTAACATTTATATTTAATGTTTTTAACTCTAGTTTTACTGTTTAAATGTTATGTTTTTATGATCTAATTGATAGTTACGCCTTATTGTTGGTTTATGTTAGGTTTCATATGCATGTGCTGCATTACATTTTGCCATAAATACTATATATCCCTTCCCCATCCCTCGGGGTGAGAAAAGTGGTATACAAGTGAAGTAAATAAGATTCTCCCCCTCTTCTCTTCAATAGCTGAAAATTGAATTCAACCCGCAAAAGCACATTTTTTTTATCTTGTGGGGAGGAGTCCTTCCCAGTAGACACACAAAAATAAACTGCTTCATTTTCTCCTTGCATATGTGTGCTTCCTCATTAATAACATTTGTCCCTTTCATATTGTGATTTTACTTGGCTACATGTGTCCCTGTTTACAGCTGGAAAATATTGGCAGGTACAAAATCCTCAAAACACTTGAAAGTATCAGCAAATTACTTTTGGTTTTCTTTTTAAAATGTAAAACAGTGCAAGGCTTTCCTGCAGCTCAGAGACAGCAGAGTCTGGCAGGGTCAAGGGCCATAAAAACATCCTTCGGAGGAGCTGGCTCTAAATTCCTCATTTTATCTTTCCCTAGGGCCTTTGTGCACAGCCCTATATCCCAGAATATCAAGGCAGGTAATCCCACATTATCTGAGTGTGGACTCAGATAACCCAGTTCAAAGCAGATATTGTGGGATTTTTCTGCCTTGATACATTCCGGGTTATATGGCTGTGTGGAAGGGCCCATAGTTGCTGTGTACAATGGTCATGGCTCCTCCTGTTTTACAGAGGGAAAAACTGAGGTTAGAAGTTAGCGACTTGATCGGTGACTTCATATGTCAGTTGAACATTTAGAAATGCAGTTTAGGCATCCAGAGAAAAGGGTTGGGCAGAATTACCAAGGGAATGAAAACACAGCACAATAGAAGAATTCTAGGCATGTATAATTTTCAATGTTTCACACTGAAAAATGGAGGGGGGGGGAGGGTTAGAAAATGTGCTCATTTGCCCCTCCTCAGCTGCATCCCGACTTGCAGAATTTCTAAGGGCCCTTCCACACAGCCATACAACCCAGAATATCAAGGCAGATTATCCACAATATTTGCTTTGAACTATTATCTGAGTCCACATTGCCATATAATCCAGTTCAATGTGGATTTTATACAGCTGTGTGGAAGGGGCCTAAATGAAGGGCTCCTTGTGTTATCTATCCAAAAGCACTGCTCACCAATCCCATCTTTTCTCTTTGATGGGGTTTCCATGATAGAGGGAAGGGGGGTGGGAGGAAGAAATGTTGGTAAATTAAAGGAGTGTTATGACTGGAGATTTCATTGGTCTGAATTCCAAATAAAATTCAGTGAATGAAGGTAAGGGTGTACTAAAAGCCTTGGCTGAAACAGGTTTTAATGTGAATGTGGCTTTAATGTTTTCCACCATCTGCTGTTTTATTGATCTAGCTTGTAAAACCAGGTTCTGGTAAAGATTGTAGGATCAGGATCTGAGAAATGCAAATCTTGGAAGAGGTACTTTTGGGAATTGTGGCTTCTGTCCTGGCTGGGTAATTCTTGAATTATGAAACTTTATCATATCAGCCTGTTGTATCACAGTAATCACATTTTAGTCAAACAGAAACATATCAATATGGAAACAATAGTTGTCACAGTTCTCTGCAGTCATGCTGTGGTGCTTCTTTGGCGATGCATGGTCCCACAATCACTTCTCTGTAGTACCTTGCTAAACCCACCTTTCAACCTAGCACATGTGCACCTTTTGGGTTTATTTTATTTACTTTTGCTTTTATTTATCTTATCATAGGCAATCACTCATGACTGAGTATGTCTGCCTTCCAGAGGTAGAGTCTTGGCGGTGAATTCGTAAGTGACTGTGAAGACCTGTTCTGGATCCACGTGGTCTTTCACATTAAGGACAAAGATTTCCAGATGGAAGGCAGTCATGACAAGGGTTTTCTTGGCATGCCTTCCTCTTGTCGTGTTTCTTCCTTTCATCCATTCCTCTTCAAAATCCATATCACCATTGGTAACAGTGGACCTCCAATTGCAACATTGATTGTTAGGGCTTCCTAGTTCTTGGTGTGTGTACTATTGGATAGTGTAAACACCATACCCACTCATGCCACATGACTGCAAGAATATTGGAACTGCAGTGGAAGGGTCCTAGTGCACTACTGAAACAGCATCAGTATTAGGAGCCATTGAGTTTTTCCATTAATGAAAACATGAGCTTTACTAGCAATTGAAATGCAAAGAAGCAGCAGGAGAGGCAAGGCAAGTAATCGGGACCAGCCAAAGATACCACTATTTCCTACAGTAATTTACCAGACTTGCTTGATAAAGCCCTAGTCTGACAAAGCAATATTTCCATACCCATACCTGTGTGATGAAGATTGGTGACACTTGTCTCACCCCAGAGTCTTGTAGTTGTTTCTGACAGATTCCTCCTGAGATCACAACTGGCCCTAAGTTTACTTTGTTCTGTATCATAATCTTAAAAAATTAGAACGTGGCAACCTTCTAAAGTGATGAACAGTGGACATAGATTTTGAAAGCAGCAGTACATATTAATGCACGACAGAAGGGATTCCTTAGTACCATAAGTAAAGCTGAAGAATGGAGTACATAAGAAGCTTACATTTTCTTCTCCTTCAAAAGGTTTTAAGTAGAGAGCTGGATAAACATTGGTAAGGGATAATTTGATGTCATTGCTTATTTTATTAAACATTTGATACTGTCCTCCAGCTGGCAATTTCTCAGGGCAATTTACACAGTGTTCTGAAAACCAAACTAAAATTCAGAAAGAAATGAACCCATAATGAGCAAAGAAAAAATGAGATACTGTAGAGCAGCTAAATACAATAATAGTAGCAACGGAAGGCATTAAAATCACCAGATTTAAATCAATTTGTGATGGGCCTAGGCAATTAAAAAAAAACAACTGCCAGAAAAATGTCAGATTTGATGACAGATGAGATTCCTTGAAAAAGTCACAGTATAAGTTGAATGCACAATTGAGAAGGCCTTTCAGCTGGTCACCATCTGCCACGTAGGGATGCCTTCAGGTTTCACAGACTTGGGCAAAGTTCCTACTTGAGCTGGTAGGAGGGTCCTCTTCTGGGGGGATTTTTCTTTTTGGGGGTTTAGCAAAATTCAGGAGGACCATTCGAAGCTGTATCAGATGGCAGAAGGCTACCATTTTTATCTTGCCCAGAGCTGTGGATTGATATTATTTTGGTAACATTATGGGAAACCAAAAGGGTAGCTCAAAACATACATTGTTGAAAGATTGGGCCAGGATGTTAGAAGTAGACCTGTTCAGAGCAATGGGGTGCAACATTTGCCAAGAATGTTAATGTTGACTTGCTTCAGAAAATGTAGGAAACAATAAGGGCCTAGAATGGTGAAGAAAGCAGCTGCATGGGTTCTGTGGGAAGAGAGACTTGTATTTAGGTAATTTCCTATTTGATGCTTAACCCGATGGTAAAATTTGGATGTTGTGTTTCCCCTTTGCACATTAGGGTTGGGATTCTGTTAGTTATTCCCATCAAGTCAATATATAGGTAAATGCCATTGATTCAATTACTCTGGTCTAGTGGGGAATCAACTTTAGGATTTGGGTTCTTGATTTCTATTTCTCTACCATTATGGACTTGGCTAGCACCATTTATTTTTTATTTGAAGTGTGATCTGGAAGAATTGCTGTCCTCATATTCATGAACAGATGCCATAGTGCTGTTTGTGAACGTATTGCTAGATGCCAAGCCAGGAAAGGTAGAAAGGAGAAGAAGACAGACTCTAGGAAGCACCTCACCAACTATTACTATGGCGGTGATGTGATGCAATCATAACAATAACATTATTCCACCAAGCCTCATGAGAGCTAACTAAAAAGAAATCATCCATTTGGAAGGAGCTGAGATTCTGTGTAAAGCAAAGTGCTGGAACTTATTAATGCTGCTGAGGTCTCTGCAGCCCTCAGGGGATGTGGATGGGGAGGGAAGATGGATGTGCCTGCTGCCTTTTGGAGACAAGCTACTCTGACTGGAGGGGAAACATTGCTGAGCCATGCCACCTGCCCCTAAGCTTGAGCCCCCTTGGTCCCACACGTTCTCTCCTGAGGTGTCTTGCTGACTGGATGGCAGACAAGCAAGCAAGCAGGTCACAACTTGCTTTGTTGCTCAGGGAGGAAACCTGCATGAGGCTTTTACCTGCTCATTATCTGTGATTCACCTGTGACTTTGCCTTCCGCTTCCACGCCAGGATGTATATGTTTCAAAGGGATGTGGCTGAAGAGGAAATCTGTGACTCCCTTTCATCTGAAAGTGAGGCTGACAAGCAATACAGGAGCCTGGAGTTTGGGCTGAGCCCGTGACTGCAGGAAGGGGTGGCGAAAGTCATAAGTCTGACTCACCCTCATTTTATACCTTAACCTAGTGGCAAACCCAGCACCTGATGCTCATTTGTATCAACTCTGCGATGGAAAGAATGCAAAAGGCCCAGAGGAAGGGAGGGAAAAATAGTTGGTTGGATACCTTTCTGTTTACTATATGCATTTGGAGATGAAGATGTCGGCCACAGACTTCCTATGTGTCTTTGGCTCTCAGGAGAGATATTGACTACATGAAAAGAAATCATAGTGTTGTGAGAAGTCTGGTAGGACATCTAGCCCTATCATTTGCTCGGTGTCTAAAACCTACCATCTAAATCTTAGGTCAGTGTCCTATAGTGTGATGCCCCTCAGGGGTATTGAGCTAGAGCCCTCATAATCAGCAGCTACCATGGAATTGTCATCTGATACACTTGGAGGGCAGTGAGTTGGGGAAAGCTGTTTCACGTGTCCATCCATAACCAATATGAAGACCTCCAATGTATGTTCAGACACTGCTCCTCCAAAATTATGCCCTTGTGTACTGACATCATTCAAGGCAACAAAGAAATGCAATGCATACTAACTGCAATTGAAAAATTGATATATATATTTGTAGACTGCAGATTTTATCACATGAGGCATGCAAACAGGTTTTGTAGCTGGTCCATCATTGTTGGAGACAGCTCCTATCACATGCCACTGTGTGTATCCCAGTACTGTTTTCCTTCTACATCTTTGCCATTTTGGGTTTTTTAATGCTGAAACTGTGAAATTGCGCTAAAATAAGAAATAATGCTACTGGAAAGAGCTGCAGTGCTGAACCTGCTCAATTCAGTGTGCATGCATTATTTAAAGCAGAGTTTTTCAAATTGCTCCTCCTGATGTTTTGGACTTCAGCTCCCACAATTCCTAACATCTGGCAAGTTGGCTGGGCTTTCTGGGAGACGAAGTCCAAAACACCTGAACAGTTTGCAAATCACTGATCTAAAGTAATATGACTATAGTGGAATAATGGATTGATGTGATAAAGTTCTACAACTTCGAGAATTCATTAATCAGTTGTGTCCCTTGAAGTACCTTTGGCAAGGGACAACTCTCATATTAACTACATCAGTGGTTCTCAACCTGTGGGCTCTCAGGTATTTTGGCCCATAACTCTCAGAAATCCAAGCCAGTTTACCAGCTGTTTGGATTTCTGGGAGTTGAAGGCCAAAACATCTGGGGATCCAAAGGATGAGAACCACTAAACTACATGCTTGCTGCTGCAGGTCTTTTCCTTCTTAATTTAAAGCTACAATTCAAAGACAGTACTAAGCAGTGGGGGCACTCAGGTCACAATATGCATCCACAAACATTCACATTCAGTTGAGGGGATTTGATTAATTTCTCACAGAAGGTATCTTTGTCTCGGCTAGAAAGCTTAAGACGAGAGTTTTGATAACAGATGTCTCAATTAAAAACAAGCTCCCATTATATGACATGTGTTGTACAGGAAATTAGTAGCACAGAGACCTTTGAAAAATATTTCTTTAATCCTCAGGAATCATAAAACAGGCAGCACAGCTTATCCTCCAATGACTATGCCTGAAACTGAGCTATTAAAATCTTTGAGTGGGGAGATGCTAACACACCCTGGACTGCAGCCATGCAAACACACTACTGTAGTAATAATAGGGACAATAGCTTCACCTTCAGGAGCGTCTGTGGGTGCTTAATTATTATACGCCTATGAGCTGTTTGTTTATAGTCCTAGCAATCACCCCTTCCGATCTGTTTTGGAGATACTGTAACTATATTTTCACTCTGTGTTGCAACTGATGTGCTGCTGTATATACTATATTCATATATAATACTTGACGTGTCAAGCTTACAATAATACCTCTCTTTTCTCATTGCAGTGCATTTTGAACATTTTTGGAATTAGATTGATTCTATGGGGGGGGGGGGTGAGAGGAAAGAGAGAAGAGAGGAAAAGGAAGGATGGATGGAAAGAAAGAAGAAAGAGTCTAAAATATACACCCTACTAAACTTCAGTAGTATCTATATTTTGAAATTAAGTTCAAAATGGGTATACACCCGGAAGCTGCTTTCTTACTACTGTTATATAAAATGTCTTGTTTACTTAGAGTCAAACCAATGCATACCATTCTTCTCAATCAAATATTAAAAGTTACAGGTAAGAACCAATCACAGCTTGGTTCAAGTTTCAACTAGATGTGTGTACGTGCCGTCAAATCACCTGTTGACATGCCATGAGTTTCATAGGATATTCTTAGGAAAGGAATACTCAGAGGTGTTTTCCCAATTACTTCCTCTGAAATACAGCCAACAGCACCTGATGTTAACTGGCAGTCTCCCATCAACAGACTCACCAGGGGTGACCCTGCTTAGCTTTCAAGATTAGATAGGATATGGTGTCTTAAGGGTATTTAGGCCCTCACTAGATCCCATGAACTAATTAAATCAAGCTCTCTTTATAATTTGGCTGTCACCTTTTCATGAGGTTACAACTTCTTGCTGCTTGGTTCCTTGTGGCATTGGCAACTAAACACTGAGCAGTAGTTCAACAGGTGTAGCTTACCCAATAAAATTTACCTCTGGTAGGGAAATCTATATATTTGAGATTTCTTTCTTTCATGCAGCTATTCAAATGATGGATTCCCTGTAAGAAAATATCAATGTTGTTGTTCATTCGTTCAGTCGTCTCCGACTCTTCGTGACCTCATGGACCAGCCTACGCCAGAGCTCCCTGTCGGCCGTTACCACTCCCAGCTCCTTCAAGGTCAGTCCAGTCACTTCAAGGATGCCATCCATCCATCTTGCCCTTGGTCGGCCCCTCTTCCTTTTGCCTTCCACTTTCCCCAGCATAATTGTCTTCTCTAGGCTTTCCTGTCTCCTCATGATGTGGCCAAAGTACTTCAACTTTGTCTCTAATATCTTTCCCTCCAGTGAGCAGTCGGGCTTTATTTCCTGGAGGATGGACTGGTTGGATCTTCTCGCAGTCCAAGGCACTCTCAGCACTTTCCTCCAACACCACAGCTCAAAAGCATCGATCTTCCTTCGCTCAGCCTTCCCTAAGGTCCAGCTCTCACATCCGTAGGTTACTACAGGGAATACCATGGCTTTGACTAGGCGGATCTTTGTTGCCAGTGTGATGTCTCTACTCTTTACTATTTTATCGAGACTGGACATTGCTCTCCTCCCAAGAAGTAAGCGTCTTCTGATTTCCTGGCTACAGTCTGCATCTGCAGTAATCTTTGCGCCTAGAAATACAAAGTCTGTCACGGCCTCCACGGTTTCTCCCTCTATTTTCCAGTTGTCAATCATTCTTGTTGCCATAATCTTGGTTTTTTTGACGTTTAGCTGCAACCCGGCTTTTGCGCTTTCTTCTTTCACCTTGATTAGAAGGCTCCTCAGCTCCTCCTCGCTTTCGGCCATCAGAGTGGTGTCATCTGCATATCTGAGGTTGTTAATGTTTCTTCCAGCAATTTTCACCCCAGCTTTGCATTCATCCAGCCCCGCACATCGCATGATGTGTTCTGCATACAAGTTAAAAAGGTTGGGTGAGAGGATGCAGCCTTGCTGTACGCCTTTCCCAATCTTGAACCAGTCTGTTGTTCCGTGGTCAGTTCTGACTGTTGCTACTTGGTCCTTGTACAGATTCCTCAGGAGAGAGACAAGGTGGCTTGGGATGCCCATCCCACCAAGAAATTGCCACAATTTATTATGATCCACACAGTCAAAGGCTTTAGAATAGTCAAAATATCAATAATAAGAGGTAATTTTTATGATCCTGGTTGCACTCCCCCACTTACCCAACTGTTTGGCAATAGCCATTGGTAGCAGATAATAAGTTATTGTGCAAATTTCTTGTTCTTAGCTGTGTGTGTCACCGTTTAAATAATCTTTAATCTTGAGAGAGATTACACTCCAATCTTTGCCTCTGATTTGTAAGCACGAGTCTTCTTGTGGAAAGAAAAAGTATATATTATATATAGACATAGTAGTAGAATATAAGCATAGTAATAGTAGTAATAAAGGTATGGGCCAGAGATAGAAAGTATGCCCCCAAAATGTCAAAATATGGAATTTCCTTCTTGAGGAGTTTATATAAATATTATTAATTTAGGAAAACAAGACCGTATCTATGTGTATGTATGCATGCATTAAGATGTGTAAATAAGCAAACAAGTACTGTGTTATTTTTAAACAGTGGTAACCTTGCCTCAGATGGTAACCCAGTTACTGAAAAGTAATTCAGAAAGAGCTCTGATAGCTGGAGATTGAAATAAATAGGTCAAACTGATCTGAAGTGAAATCTCTCCCCAACTGTATGAGCTCAGGTTTCTTGAACATCACATCATTAGGTATCCCAGATTGGATGCAGACTAAAGAGAACTGAAAGAATAACACAAATATCAAAGTCATATATCCAATAAGCAGCAAAGAGAGTATAATACCATTTACACTAAATAAAACCTTGCCCTTCTGAGTTTTTATTGGAATTGTACACTTCTTAGCTGTGGAAGTTGAGTGCACAATTCTTGTAGTTTAATTGTAGTCTAATTAATTTTGCTGGAATAGGAATCAAATCTAGGAGGGCTGATATACACACAGTTTCCAAAGTTGAGT
Source organism: Anolis sagrei (assembly GCF_037176765.1). Taxonomy (NCBI): domain Eukaryota; kingdom Metazoa; phylum Chordata; class Lepidosauria; order Squamata; family Anolidae; genus Anolis; species Anolis sagrei. The sequence goes on along the minus strand of NC_090024.1, from coordinate 186,829,429 downwards.
GCTCCCATCACCTACAATATTTCAGAAGTAGCAATAGAAAAGGGAACCGTAGTTATCATATATGCTTTAGCTGTCTCTTGGTGCATGGCTATGAGTTGGTCTACATAGCCCTTGGGATCTCTTTAAGCTTTCTGATTCAAATTCCAAGAAAAGATATTCCATCTAAATGTTAGGAAGAAGCTGTTTGAGATTGCAACAGATTGCCTCAGTATGTTTTAGATTCTCCTTCTTTGGAGGATTATTTAAAGAGAGGTTGGACAGGCCTTACTTTAGTATTCCTGCATGGCAAAGGATTGATCTATGGAACCCAGGAAAGAATGAACATGGAACAGCTTAGACAAGGTTTTTGGAAAATGAGTTAATAGGAAGTCACTGGTGATGCTGTACAAGTACAGTAGAAGAAAATCCATTCATCAGGATTTGTGGACGTAATGTGGTCCCAATGGTGAGGTGAAGGGGCGCCTCACCAGGAAGGTGTAAGTGAAGGGCATTGCAAGCTGCAGCTGTCCGGGGCATGGAAAAAAGAGATAGAGTGACCCTGGGCCCAGAAAAACACACCTCTTTTACCTGTCTGGCCCACTCTTGTATCCTATTACCATACCTCCTCCTCTGCCTCTCAGATCTCGCTCCTGAAGACTGCAGTGAAGTGGTGCAGGTGCACATGTGCAAGATCTGAGAGACAGAGAAGGAGGTATAGTAATAGGAAAATTACCATATCGAAATCAAATCTGATGCTTTTAAAAAAATTATTTGGTGTGTGTTGGAAGCGGGATAGTCTTATACGGCAAGTATATCCCAAACTTTATATTTTAACTGAAAAGTTGGGGATCATCTTATACGCCCAGTCGTCTTATATGCCGGAATATATGGGAGATGGCCTTTGCAATCAAATTTTATGATTGAAACACCATAGTAATATTGTCTTAACTCTGGGCAATACTGCACACAGAAATGCTAACTTAATCTTTTTTCATTTAAATGCAGAATTGTTTGGAATGTATCCTACCTGAATGATGCATGCAATAAGATGAATTTAAACAACTTTGCCTCTAAACAAAGCAAAGTTCTGGGTTTTCCAGTGGCCACGCCATAATATCTAAAGTGGACCTTTGATCAAATTTACTGAGGTGACTTCTTCCAGTGACTGTACAAGCAGCTCAGCAGGGCACGTTTACAACTGGGTTCATTTCGTTGTGTAGTAACAAACCACAATTTGTCCCCAACCTCCTGCGTTATCAAGGGACAGCTCACGGTATCACTCACTGGAGGATTGGGCAATGCTCAAAGAACAGGAAAAGACTCTGAACACCCTCTTCTCACCCTTCCAAAGTCCGGGCAGCTTTTTTTCTTGTTCTTTTTTCTCATTTCCTTTTGTTGTGAAAGAGAAGTAGCGTAATACTCAGAAAACTCAGCTTCCAGGAAAGGAAGGAAGTATTGGGTCAGCCACTCCACTACCACCCACTTTCCAGCAAACAAGCAAAGCATGCTGATAACACAGCCGATGGTATGCACTGTAGAGGAATGTGTGTCAATAGGGAAAATATGTGAGCCAGTATGCAATACGGAAATATTAAATTTTACAATACTTTCTCTCCAGCAGGAGCTGGATGGAGCCACCCAGCCAGATTATAGAACCAAACAAAGGATGGCAGGGGCATTGCACTGTGGTGGTGGTGATGGTGGTGGTGGTGGTGGGGGGGGGCCATTTGGGGAATGGGATCTTCTGATGACAGCCCTCGCACATTAACTACAAAGGACTGGAGAGGTGCATCCCCCTGAAAGACCCTTTCGATCCTTACAAAGAACAGGAATCTATTCTGCTAAATAGGATTCCCAGATCTCAGACTGGTCTGTTTTATTTGGTTCTCAGGGCACTGTCTTGAAAATGTGTTTGTACATGCTTACGCACACACAAGTGCATAACAAGTGCAGGACCTACCCTTCTGTGACATCACAGAGGTCATCCCTAGAACTCAGCATTTGGTTACGGATAGTCCTAACCCAACAACCCTACTATTAAATCAAGAGTAATTCCATAAATGGATGGATCATCTGAAGACACATAGGAGTGGGCTCTGATATCCACTGGGGTTTGGTTCCAGGACCACCCTGCAGATACCCAAATCCATGGATGCTCAAGTCCATTATATACAATGGTGTAGTCAAATGCTATCCCTTATATAAAATGGCAAAATCAAGGTCTGCTTTTTGGAATTTATAAAAAATATTTTCACACCATTGATGGTTGAATCTATGGATGAAGAATCCATGGATACTGAGGGAAGACTATATTCAGAAATCCAATTGGCATTCGTTCACCAGAAGTGTCTCTCAACCACCCTGTTGCTTTTCCACTACTACTGAAATAAGTGATATGTACCTAAGCAGAAAGGAAAATGTCCATCTGTTGTGCACATTCTATCCATCATTTAAAAAACTATTCAGGCTGCATAATACAAGAAAGTGAGGTGTGCCTCTGTTTAAGCCTTATAAATATTAATGGGATTTAGATATACTCTCTTGGAGGCAAATGCAGCCATTGATATGCTTGATCAAAGTGGGTATGGTATTTTTTGTTTTGAAATTTCATTCAAAAGGAGCTTTACATACTTTGGGGCTGCTGTTTTCACCCTGTGATGTGGCATGAGCAGTTTTGTGCATGGCCACTGCTCGTTCCCTGCATGGAGACCAGAGTTTGAAACTGTGCCATGGGGTGGCTTGCAAGAATAATCTGGATTGACAGAGCTCCCTTGTGACAACATGAGACAACCATCTGCATTAGTACATTATGTGGGGAACAGCTGTAGCCACCAATGTTCCCCCTGAATCTCCATTCACTTCCATTGGAGGATCAAGCTATTACATGGCCTGTTCTACCTCACCTAACAAGTCTGCTATCACCATGGGCCATGTAGGACACTGTCCTGTTGCCAATGCAGAGATCAGATTCAGCTGTGAGTCTAGTTTGCTTTCATATGTGGAATTTGGCAAGTGAAAGGGAACAATCTTTTCTTTGCCCTCAAACGTCTTGGGACAGCCCTGTGGACTAAACATGGTATTGGTTCTTATTTGAAAAGGTTCAAATTCAAAACTTTCATGGTATTGGTTCTTATTCGAAAAGTTTCGGAACTCAGTACCAAAGGACAAAGTTCAGTCTTTGTGCCATGCACTATAGAAGGGCATGAATGTGTCTCTGTCAAAGGAATAAAATAGACTGTTTTCCCATCCAGGAAATTGCAGGCATACAAACAGGAAACAGGTCAGTGGTACTCTGATGGGCTATGGCGCCAAAGAGGATACATTTTTACAAGAATACTGGTTAGTAGTACTGAGCATTTGCACGATACCACTTTTGGAACTTGTCTCACTTCCTGTTCTTCTTCTGTGCACGTGCCAAGGTTAGTGCAACTAAGTATTTTCCGTTTTAGACCTTTTCCTGACAATGTCATTTTTGTGCACTGATTCCGAGCCTACAGTTTCCCCAGTGCTATGATTATGAACAGATTCGGAGTTTCCAGTATTAATTGTGTTATTTATGATTGATTGATTGTGTATTTGTTTCCGTATCTGGATTCTATCTTCTAAGAAACTGAAGACCATCAGTCGCTTTCCTTTGTCCCAGTTTATCTACCCAACAGCACTATGAGGTAGCCTGAGAAAGTAAGATTCATGACTCAGTCGGGATGTATTGTATTTCTTATATCCATAATTTCTAGGCCTCTACCTATTCATATAAACCAACATATGCAAATTTTATGTAAATGTATGTCCACTTTTATTGGAAACATGTTTGCACTATTTGTATGAATGTATAAATGGCTCCCATCAGTCGAACTACCCATGACCTAAATAGCAAATGCCAGAGACAGGTTGTCAACATTGTGCAATACTCCATACTAGATGTTTTTGGCCTTCAACTTCCATCCATTGGTGTGCCGTTGCACCTGGAGGCTATTATTCTCAATAAAGGAGGGATGGACGTGGCATCTTTCCCCCAGGGGATTGCTTCTTGCCCTCCTATAGGAAACTGGAACTCCCAAAAACCCAAAACGCTGTAAATAGCTCAAGATAAGTTTTATTTATCACAAAGTCATTTCTACAAAGCAATGAGCTGGAAAACTTTAGAGGGATGAAGGAAAACCTACATTACAGTCTCAATTAGCTCTGGGTCCAAGGGGTTTGAAGCTGAGAAGCCTCACCAAGTTTCCTCCTTCCTCAATGGCTGTGAATGCCGGAGCAAACCACAACCCCAGTTCAGATGGCCTATGTTTTGAAGATTCAGGATCTTCCTTTGGTGCCAAAAGAACCGGCTTGAAGGCGCCTGGGTCTCCTCAATAATTGTCCAAGACGATCTGGACATAAAGCATGATTACCAGGGGTAAAAAACCTCAGAACTGGTGCTAAGAGGTAACTTAAATCATGGTCTTTTAGAATCAAGTCTCTTACTCACGTCCATGTTGCAGGAACTCTGATGGCAGAATGAAAAGAAAAAGGAAGTTCTCCCTCTTGCAGGAAGAGGTGGAGCCAAACAGTACTGATTGACAGCTACAAGCAACCAATCCATACAACTATACATAAGCGGTATAAAAAGGGGCAGGATTAAGCATGATACAACAGTTTAAGTCTTACAACTAACAGTTCTATACATAGGTGGCGGCACTCGCGCCGTCACAATTGGCTATGCTGGTGTAGGCCTTCTAGGACTTGCAGTTCAACAACATCTGGAGAGCTACATGGTTCCTACACTTGCTCTGTTACAAGGTCCATGCCAGACTACTACTACTAATAATATTAATTCAACAACAACAACAACAATTTTTATTGATTAGCCAGTTGGCCTTATCAAAAACAGACAGTGCAAACACAACACACAACAACACACAACATACAACATACGTCTGGTCCTATTAAAATAGAATACAAATATATAGGAATTTATCAACTTAAAACCAATGTAGCTTGATTCATTTATTACCTATCCCTCTTTGAGGCCAATTAAAAGGTCCTCTGGGTGAAGGTCACCAGTCAGGTTCCAGCTGGCTGGAGTAGCTGCCCCGCAAAGGACCTAAGTGTCCTAAAGGGCAGAATGTACAGGAGAAGGTAATCCTGTACCTGGACCAAAACATGTAGAGCTTTAAAGGTCAAAACCAGCACTTCATACTTTGCCTGGCAACCAGTGGAGTGATTTTAACATTGGTGTAATATTAATACCCATTAATGTAAGGAAATGAAGTCTACATGGTTTTGGTAGATATTTTGTGATTACTACCATGGAGTCCTGTCAGGCATGTAGCCGGGGGGGGGGGGGGGGGCTCGGGGGGCTTCAGCCCCCCCCCCCCCGAAATTCTCATGGTGGTTCACGAAAAGGCCTTACTGGTGCATTATTTAAACTGTTATGTTTATTCATATCATGATCTGATAACCATACTCAATATATCCCATATGCATGAGGGTATTGGGGTAATGATACAAAAGGTTTGCTAGGTTAGACCCTCTTCCACTCAGACTCAGCCCCCCCCCCAAAACTCAGCCTCCCCCTGAACCCCCCCTGAAAAAAATTCACACCCCCCCCCCCCCCCCGAAACGAAATCCTGGCTACGGCCTGAGTCCTGTCTTAGGATTATTATGCCTTGCAACAATAACAATAGTAGTAGGGGTAAGTACAGTTACAATCCCTGTATCCATAGGAGATATATTCCCAGATTGCGTGTGATTACATAAAATCTCCAATATTAACTAACCCTATTGAAAAAAAGAACTTCTGGACTTATAATACCGGTTGTGCGGGAAGATCTAGAAAATGCCTAGAGAGGCCATATTTTGTTGGAAGAGGATAAATGAAACTGTGGGTATTGGTCCCACAGAAGGAAGGGAGTGTATTCCTTTAATGCAAAAATAAAATGATTTAAAAAGGAAGCCCCTCTATCTCTCCTTCTACAAGATGTTACATCGACTCTCAGGAATGAAACTCCCTGTGCTAGACTTATGCCAACTTTTGTTTGTGAAAACTCTTGACAGGCCCATCTCCATGTCTGCTCCTAGACTCTGGATCTCCTAGGTTAGAGTAGCCATGTCCTCAAATTCCCTTTATGGACAGGCTGCGACTTTTTTGTAGTATTTCTACAGAACCTTTAGACATGAAGGTTTTTAAGGAAAGTGCTTTTAAGAATGTGTTGCAATGTTTTAATTTCAGTATAGCTTTTTTTTAAAAAAACAACTGCTTTTTAACATTTTAATTTAAATGTTAAATCTGTTTTTAGTGTTAACAATTTTATTTTGCAAGTATATCATAGTTTTTAAAAATTGTAAGCCACAGTGTGTCCATTTGGGGGGAAAGTGGGATAATGATGATGATAATGACAACAGCAATAGTAATAGTATCAAAAATATATTCTAAAATGAAGAGTTGATGCTGGCGGAGATCACAGAACAGATTTCTTGTCAGATCATTACAATGTACCTATGCGATTTTTTTTGCAATTGGAATCACAGTAGGAATTTGATTATTATTTTAAAAGGTAAGTAGATTGAGATGAATAAAGAAATTAAAGGGAGAAAAGAGCTTGCACACTGAGAAAATTCTCTCAAAAGGAAAGATTAACTTGCAGTTAATCAATGTGGAAATGTGACTGAATTTCTATTTTCCCCTAAGAGGTTGTATAAAAAAGAAGGAAGGAGAATAGGGGAAAATGAATGCATAAATGGTGAAAATCTCTTTATCAATAATATGTTTATAGACAAGAGCTTTCATTTTGGAATACTGATGATTTAGTACAGGAGCAGGGAAAGCTAGACCCATTTTTGCAGCCCCTGAATGGCTCCAGCGATAAGTTTAATGTATTGTAGGAATCCTGCAGGAAGCAATTTACTCTGATGTCCAAAAACTATTTGACAAAATTTCCCATGATGCTTTGGCAATATGTAATTAAATACTTGACAATATAAAATGAGATAACTTTGTAGGATGTCCCTCTTTGCTAGCAAAATGGAATTTTGAAGTGAAGTTCTACAATCCCCGTTCTAGGCCAATACTCTTGGGGAAGGGCTAAAGCAGTGGGTCCTAATCTGTGGGCCATGGCTATGGCCCACTGGTGGGACACTATTGTTCTTTCAAAAATATGCAGGAAGGCTTTTCTCTTCTTTAGTTGCAGCAATATACTTGGAATTTACAATTTATACAAATGTTACAGTTTCTCTCTCTCTGCTAACAGCAACTCTCCAAACTCTCCCCAACAACCACCATCCATCCATCAGAGAGAATACAACTTTTATGCATCTCCCATTACCAGAGGCAGCCCTAGGTAATTTTCAACGGTAAGCAAACAGTATTTTGGTGCCCCCCCCCCCAACCAATCACTGATATATATTTTCTGTTCATCGTGGGAGTTCTGTGTGCTATATTTGGTTCAATGGCATCATTGGTGGAGTTCAGAATGCTCTTTGATTGTAGGTGAACTATACATCCCAGTAACTACAACTCGCATATGTCAAAGTCTATTTCCCCCCAAAAGTGCCTCAAGAGCGCCCCTGGGCAAAATCGACTATACTGCAAATGCTTACTTTGCATAATGGGTTAAGCTGCCCCTGCCCATTACATCAGCCTTCATACCCTGATTACAGTGACACGGTGCTTTTACATGTCATTAGGCCAGAGGTATTGACTTTGTTATCACTTAAGAAATGCCAGGTAATTTTAAAATCCTGACAATTACTATTGAGGACAAACGAGAATAGACATGTGCATGAAATTTGCTCCTACTGTTTCTTTCATGTCTTCCATTTTTTTGGAAGCACGAAACAGGAAGCCCCTTCACCACATGAAAATCTGCTCGACACAAACACCTGCTTTCGTGTGCATCCAAACTTACCTTATTGCCTTGGAAAGAGAGTACATGTGTGGTGGGGCATGCAGGCAGGCGGCCTGAAGCTCAGTGGCAAGCTCCGGGCTTGCCTGCACGCTCTGCCACAAAGCACTCTCAGGGATTGTGGCAGGGTCTGTGTGGTGGGGGTGTGCAGGTAGGCAAGCCCAAAGCCCACCTGCAGCTAAGCACCTCTTACTCTAGAGTAAGAGGCACTTGGCTGCAAAAACTTGCAGGTGTGCGCACTTTCCAGGCCTGCTCCATGCCCCGCTACACACACATTCTCTTTCCAAGGATAGTGCATGTGTGGCGGGGCGTATCAGGCAGGCCTGGAAAGTGTGTGCACCTGCCAGTGCTTACAGCCAAGTGTCTCTTATTGTAGAATAGAAGCAGCAAGTGCCAGGTAAGAAGAACACATACAGGGAAGCAGGCCCGTAGCCAGGATTTCGTTTCGGGGGGGGGGGGGGGGGCTGAATTTTTTTCAGGGGGGGTTCGGGGGGGCTGAGTTTCGGGGGGGCTGAGTCTGAGTGAAAGAGGGTCTACCCTAGCAAACCTTTTGTATCATTACCCCAATACCCCCATGCATATGGGATATATTGAGTATGGTGATCAGATCATGATATGAATAAACATAACAGTTTAAATAATGCACCAGTAAGGCCTTTTTGCGAACCACCATGAGAATTTCGGGGGGGGGGGCTGAAGCCCCTCAAGCCCCCCCCCCCCCCAGCTACATGCCTGCAGGGAAGGGGAGCTAGTGGATGGGAAGCTCCTCCCATAATGGCATGATTTTTTGGGGCCCCCAACAAAAGCCGGGACACAAAATGGGACAAGGTTTCCCCTGAAGGCACATGTCTAAGAGAGGCACATGTCTAAGAGATACACAATTGTAGCCAATGGGCAGAAATATGACACATTGAGGGAAAATGCTGGTCCATTACTTGAAATAGTTAGGATTTTGGCAATGGCCTACAAGGTGTCTCTGGATATATAGGCCAGTTGTGGGAGGGATGTGGATTTAGACAGATGGATTAATATCTTCTTCAGAATCTCCATTTGTCTTCAGGATCTCAGATCACAATCTCAAATTGTCTTATGTGGGGGAAAGGTAAATGGGACATCATGGCTATGTTGTTGAGTTTGGCTATTTGAAGGGGTTCCTCCCTGCTTATTGCTCTGTCATATCTGTTTCACCTATGATTTATTGAGATCAGGGTGCATCAAAACAGCACGACACTTTCCTCAGCATGAAATTCCTTGTGCTCTGTCCAAGTGATGTTGCCAAAGTTTTGTTTTGACGAAGAACAGCCACCTGTTTAGACAGAACAAAGAGATAATACAGAGATAATGCAAACAAAACATATTGTTCATATTTTGACTCAGATCGTGGATTCTGCGTAGGGGAAAATGAATAGACACCAAGTTCTTTGAGGCCAAAATCATCATCTTGGAACAATGTGTTCAAATCCTCCTTTGTTTTTGAAATGCTGTTTCAATAAACCATCTTGTCTCATGCATTATAACAGGTGTCTTTCAAAGAGCCTTAATCAGGGGGTGGGCAACCTTTGACCTTCCAGATGTGCAGGCCTCCCAGAAGTTCCACCCAGTGGCCAATGATAAGGGATTATGACAGCTGCAGTGTAAAACATCTGGAGGACTGAAGTTTCCCACTCCTGTGCTGTTGGGTGCACCACACTGGGATCACCAGACCTATGATAAAGCTGAATCAAGCTTATCAAGGTGGGCATGAGAGACCACAGAGACCACTGCATATTGTCAAGTTTCAGATGGAATTATGAGATTCCCAGATCCTGGCAAAGTTCCTTCTTCAGATGACAACTACCCAAACCTACAGCTGGTCATTTTATCAAAAAATGTAATCTTTCCAAACTCTGGAGACAGATTGATCCACCATCACTCATGGCATAATAAGGATGATTAGAAAGGAAGTTTCCACTGTTTATTCAGAACTGCAGGACAAAATCTGTCTTGAAAAATAATTCCTAGGAGGATTGTATGTTAGGGCCCTTTCACGTTACACAATTATAGTGCTATGATTTACATTTAATGTGAAAGGGCCCTAACACATTACACTGGGCCCTATAGAATCCTGGGATCTGAAGTTTGGGGAGACAAATTATGTGGCTGCTAAACTGTGGATCCCGGGATTCCATTGGAATGGCTGTTACGGTGGAACCATAGTGCTATGACTGTACAGTGCAAAAGGAAGATGGATCCTGGCAACAAAACCGAAAAATGTATTTTGTGGCCACAAAGACTGGAGGTTGCATAAGCTCTGGACTTCAGTTCCTAAAACAGCCTTTTTCATCTTAATTTTGCATGATTAGAGTGCTTATGTCACTAGCTTCACCACAGTTGGTCATGGGAAGATGCTATGAAATTTTCCTGGCACTACACGTGTCAGGATTTCAATGTGCACTAGATATATTTCTGCTTCCTCCAAAATTATGGTACTGAATAACTTGATCTTATTACTGGATTCTATAAGGCGATATTATCAGAACTGGCCTAATGTTTTCTTTCAATGACTTCCTTTCTCCTGTCCTGAAATAACCTAGAGGTTTTTCTTACATTATTACTGTATTTTATTTGGCTCTTATTCTTGCTGCAAGTGCACTATCTATGTCATTGTAATTATAGCTGTACATGATTGTGCCCACTGTGCCCTTTTGTGGCACTGCCCCTCATGCTACGTGCACCTCACCCATGCTCAGCTGGGGGGACACCTCTTCCTTATGGAGAGTTGTTGTTTCCCCCCCTCTGAGCAGTCACTGAAGGAGGAAACGGGAAGCATAAAGAAGAGCTGCAACATAAAGAAACTATTCTCCCATCAGTCACTTGACCTTGAGCAAATGCCTCCCCTTTCTGTCATCTCCCTCTCTGTTTTTCTTTCCACTTTAAATCCTTTGGGGAGGATCTGTGTTTTTTATTTGGCCTAGAAGAATGGGATTCTGCTCCCCACTGGCCTTTCCACACTGCCATGTTATTAACTAGTTACTGATAATGTACTATCCTTTATCGAGCAAATAGTGGGTTGTGTGATCTCTCCTCTGGGGCCATTTACTGTCAAGGCAACATAGAAGATCAAGTTTGCAGATACTGAGGAAAATGTATGCCTCTCTGCACATTTGGGAGGTTTGAAAGGCAGAGATTGGGAAGCGTTACCCTTTGGGATCATAGTTCCCAGAATTGTCCACTCAGCATGGCTTGTGGGGGACTCTGGGAATTGCATACTGGTTATATTCCCAAGAAGAGTACAGTGTTCCCTCGCTACTTCACGGTTCGCTTTTAGCGGACTCGCTGTTGTGTGGGTTTTTGAAAATATTAATAAAAATATTAAATATTTACATCCAGTGGAGGACAGGGATCCTGGAAATATGACTGTCTGAGGCACAGTGGGGAAGACCTGCCTCCCTGGCCTGCTGCTGCCTGAGTGGCTCTGGAGGCTCTGCGGAGGCCAGGGAGGCAGGCAGGCACCCTTGGGAGGTGGGTAAGGAAGCGTGGGTAAAAAAATAAAATATAAAATATAAAATAATGTCTAAATATTAAAATTAATATGGTGACCCTACTTTGTGGATTTTCACTTATTGTGGGTGGTCCTGGAATGGAATCCCCACAATGAGGGAACACTTTATTGTCATTGTTGCCATTGCACAAGTGAAAAGAGGAACATGGTGATTCTGATGTGTATTGGTACAGCACTTTGAGGAAGAGGGAATATCCCCCATCAGTCATGAGGCATTGATAGTCCAGAATGGAGGACTGTCAAAAATCATGTCGGATACCAGGCAAGATTCTGGAAAAGATTGTTATGAAGTGGTCTGCAAACACTTAGAAACAAACGCGGTTATCGATAATAGTCAACATGGACTATCAAAAACAAGTCATGCCAGACTAATCTGATCTCTTTTTTCGATAGAGTTACAAGCTGGATAGATGCAGTGAATGCCGTGGATGTAGCGTACCTGGATTTCAGTAAGGCCTTCGACAAGGTCCCCCATGACCTTCTGGCAATCAAACTAGTCCAATGTGGGCTAGGCAAAACTACAGTGAGGTGGATCTGTAATTGGTTAAATGGACGAACCCAGAGGGTGCTCACCAATGCTTCCTTTTCATCTTGGAAAGAAGTGACGAGTGGAGTGCCGCAGGGTTCCGTCCTGGGCCCGGTCCTGTTCAATATCTTTATTAATGGCTTAGACGAAGGGCTAGAGGGCATGATCATCAAGTTTGCAGACGACACCAAATTGGGAGGGATAGCCAAAACTCCAGAGGACAGGAGCAGAATTCAAAACGATCTTGACAGATCAGAGAAAAGGGTCCAAAACTAACAAAATGAAGTTCAACAGTGACAAATGCAAGATACTCCACTTTGGCAGGAAAAATGAAATGCAAAGATACAGAATGGGGGACGCCTGGCTCGAAAGCAGTACGTGTGAAAAAGATCTTGGAGTCCTCGTGGACAACAAGTTAAATATGAGTCAACAATGTGATGTGGCCGCAAAAAAAGCCAATGGGATTTTGGCCTGCATCAATAGGAGCATAGTGTCTAGATCTAGGGAAGTAATGCTACCCCTCTATTCTGCTTTGGTTAGACCACACCTGGAATATTGTGTCCAATTCTGGGCACCACAATTCAAGAGAGATATTGACAAACTGGAATGTGTCCAGAGGAGGGCGACTAAAATGATCAAGGGTCTGGAGAACAAGCCCTATGAGGAGCGGCTTAAGGAACTGGGCATGTTTAGCCTGAAGAAGAGAAGGCTGAGAGGAGATATGATAGCCATGTATAAATATTTGAGAGGAAGCCACAGGGAGGAGGGAGCAAGCTTGTTTTCTGCTTCCTTGGAGACTAGGACGCGGAACAATGGCTTCAAACTACAAGAGAGGAGATTCCATCTGAACACGAGGAAGAACTTCCTGACTGTGAGAGCCATTCAGCAGTGGAACTCTCTGCCCCGGAGTGTGGTGGAGGCTCCTTCTTTGGAAGCTTTTAAACAGAGGCTGGATGGCCATCTGTCGGGGGTGATTTGAATGCAATTTTCCTGCTTCTTGGCAGGGGGTTGGACTGGATGGCCCATGAGGTCTCTTCCAACTCTTTGATTCTATGATTCTATGATTCATGGGTGCCCTGGTCCAGGCCCAAAATATATTCTTACCAGTTGTGGTGGCTCCTTGTACAATGGGAGCCCCCTTTGCACAATGGGATATCTTCTGCAGTGCCTTGTTACACATCGCAATTCACTAATCTGGTGTTGTGTTTTGTCAGTGCTGCAGTTCTCTTGGTGTAAAGTTAACATATTACACAGCCTATGATGTAGGATTTGAGTCTTGTTTGCCCCTCATGTAACAGAAAGTGGTGTACTTAGTATGGTAATAATCATACGTTTTTATGCAGGCAAGAAACAATGGGATATTCAATTTTTGTATTATGTATGTTAATGGTACCCAACAACCAAATAGGAATGGGAAGTTTTGTGTCATATGCAAACTTAGGAAGGCAGCATGGAATGGAATCAATTACCAACTTCTGAAAGTATAACCAACATAGCAAGATAAAGGAAAATTGTGATATAGATAGTCCCCAAGTTACAAACAGGACAACAGGAAGTGGGAGAAATCTGTCCCTATTATTTATTTATTTATTTCATACATTTGTTCCCCACCCTTGTCACCCCCGAAGGGGAACTCAGAGCAGCCTAGGAAGGGAGATTCAAGGGATATTAATTCCTGAAAGAGTTATCATAAGGAAAAGGTGTCTCCACTAAAGCTTTATTTCCACAAGTCAATTTTTTTCAAAATCAAATCCTCACAGGGACAGAAAGTGAGGTGAAATCTTCTAAAGAGGGGCATAGACAGCAAATCAAATGTCACAGAAGTGTTAACCCTTACCTGTACAATCCAAAGCGTATGTAAGTATGTATGTATGCATGTCTGTCTATCTTTCTATTTGGAGTTACACTTTAAAATGTACCTGTTCTGACTTACATACAAATTCAACTTAAGAACAAACCTACAGAACTTATCTTGTTTGTAATGTATGCCGTTATACATTGTTATCCACCTTACTAAACCACTTATCCTTTAACTAGTTCATGTAGTGGTCTTTCCTCCCCCCCCTTCCCCTCCAAAATTAGTCTGCTGTTATTGTTGTTGCTAGCTATTATTGTTATGTTGTTTTATGCTGTTTTAATTGTTTTTGCTTTGTTTTTAATTGTTTTTTGCCCCATGTAAGCTGCCCCAAGTCCCTTCGGGGATATGGAGGCGGGGTAGAAAAATAAACTTCTACTACTACTACTACTTCTTCTTCTTCTTCTTCTTCTTCTTCTTCTTCTTCTTCTTCTTATGATGTGGGGACTTCCGGTACAAAGAATGACAAGGGTTTTATTAACAGGGCAATAGCATGTTGGTGTTCTTTCAAAGGACTTTGTGTGCTGCTAAGAAGATGTCATGCTCTATATCTTTTGGGCTGGGCCACCCGGTAGCTTCCATGTCAGTGGGGCAGCGAATTCACTCTGGGATGTGTAGCCTTTGTTTTAAAGCAACTATTCAGCCTTAAAAAAACAGTCTCCAGAATATGTTTAGCACATTGGGTAGTTCCTTTAAAGACAGAGCTTAAAAAGAAATGGGTTCACTACTGACATGGGATCCTCAAATAGGCATTGCTTGTATGTTGTACCTGGTTGTTTTATATCCCATCTTTTCTCCTGGCATGAGACTCAACATAGCAAGAAAAAAATTATTATTTCCCGAAGCCTCCAATCAAAGGATATGCCTAGCTTTGTTCTTTACTAAGAAGACATGCTGCCAATGTGGTGCCATGATTTGAGTGTTGGACTAGGACACTCAAAGACCAGGATTTAAATCCCCAGACAGCCATGGAAAGCCATTGTGTAACTTGAGCAAATCAAGGCACTACAGAAGATATTCCATTGTGCAAATATTTCCTCTGAAGGCAAGGGCAAACCCCTTCTGAACAAATGTTGCATAAAAGCCATATGATAGGTTCACTTTAAGGTCAGAAATCACTTGAAGGTCAACAACAACAACAACAACAACAACAACAACAACAACACAATTTGCCACTGAAGTAAACAATTCAAAAAGCAGCATTGGTTCCAGTACTTACTATATAATCAAGGATCCATCCTGTGCCTTTTAAAATCTTGTTTTTGAACTAGCAATACCCCTGCAGCATTCTCAATGCCTAACAATTACTTCCTTATGAACTACATGAAACTAGATCTGACACAAATATCCTCTGTTTCCCACAGGCAGGAGGTGCCTTTCTGCTGTTCCTTGCTTTCTTAGTGTCACCAAAGGTGTGAAAGTTGGCTCAATTGTTAGGGCTTTGGTTAGAGCAGGGGTCCTCAAACTAAGGCCCGGGGGCCAGATACGGCCTTCCAAGGTCATTACCTGGCCCTCGCTCAGGGTCAACCTAAGTATGAAACTACTTGATATTTAGGCCCATTGTATTTATTGTTGAAGAGTAAGTCAACACAGGCATGTAGCCGGGGGGGGGGGGGGGGATGGGGGGCTTCAGCCCCCCCCCCCCCCCAATTATCATGGTGGTCTGTGAAAAGGCCTTACTGGTACATTATTTAAACTGTTATGTTGATTCATATCATGATCTGATCACCATGCTCAATATATCTCATATGCATGGGGGTATTTGGGGTAACAATACAAAAGGTTTGCTAGGGTAGACCCTCTTTCACTCAGACTCAGCCCCCCTCCCTCCCCCCGAATCTAAATCCTGGCTACGGGCCTGAGTCAACACATAGCTAAATCCAATTGATTTAATGTTTCTACTGTAGTTAGAATTAAAATAGAATATATTTATCAATGCAATGCTTCTGAGCATAGAAAGAGTGCTTTCCCATTCCAACAGAAATCAATTTTCATTTTTTAAAAGGTATGGGCAATCTCTAAGTCTCTAAAATGTGCTTTTTTGGAAGAGTTTCCTATTTTTTTTAATATTGATACAATGGGCCCTTGGTATAAGCTATGGTTTGGTTCTAGGATACCAAAATCTGTGATTGCTCAAAGCCCATTATATACAATGGCATAATAAAATTGTCTAACTTATATAAAATAGCAAAATCAAGGCTTGCTTTTTGTAATTTTTAAAAAATATTTTGAAACTATGGGTGGCTGAATCCATGGATGCATAATCCATGGATATGAAGGTCCAACTCTCCCTGGCAGCAAGAAATGTTCTCTCTGCTATATGTTCCCTCACTGCTATATGTTCTTCTCACTTCTGACCAATCCTTTCCCCCACATGTGGACGACAGTGGCCAAACAACCAGCTCGAAGGTGTTCCCAACCAAGCCATCCATATCTGAGCTGGTTGTTTGGCTACTGTCATCTGCAAGCAGGAGAGAGGGTTCATGGCTATCAATGACCAGAGAGAGATGACAAAAGAATCCTTATGATATGCCAGAGGGCTGGGTGTGCAATGTTGTTTCTTCCTCCTTACCCAAAGTTTCTAGTCTTGCAGCATTCAGTACAATTACTCTTTACACACAGAGAGAAAGAGATTGGTCTTAATCAAAGCTTCATCAAACAGCGTGTGAAGTTGTGTGCCAGGTTGATGCAATACAACAGGCCCACTCAGGGCACTCCTTGCCCCATGGCTTGCAGATGTGGTACGATGGTGTCAGCATGCAAACAGAAGTGCCTTCCTGATGCAACAGGTGGGAAATGAGGCGAAGCTTGCAAGGGCATAGATGGGAAGCTGGTGCAGGGAAAGTCTCCACTGATATCCCTGCTGTCTTGCTATCCCCTGCAAAGGAAACACAAGCTTCTGAATGAGCTGGTTAGGTCTGTCTGGATGACAATTGGCTTGTTCTGTACAAAGCAAATGTCCACCAACCTTACAATGGGTATGCAGCCCTGTCCTCCTACATTTTGGTGCCAATTCCCAGCATCTACTCCCTTGTGGTAAGGCCATCCATGTATATATGAACACATACCGTTCCACAGCCTGACCACAAGTATTGAAGAGGCAAGGTGGTTTCTTTGACTGTCATGAGCAGATTCCTCACTGTAACTATTGTTAAGTGTCACAAGACTGCTATAAAATTCCTGGTCAGGACACAAACATTGTGTGTGTGGGTGGGTTAGGCAGGGCTTGGATAGAAGAGGGCAGAGAAGGACAAGCTGCTTGGCAAAGAACCCTATTTTGTAATCAGCTTCTCGACCAGAAAAAGGCTCGTCTTGTTCCATAGGATCAGGCTGGCAAAAAAAGAGCAAAGCAGGTGCAAACTTTGATCAAGATGTCACCTCCTAATGCCGGCAGCATCTGTACCAGATCACAATGTAACTGGCTGCCATGTGACTAGTAAGTGTTGATAGTCAGTCTCCAGTTTCAGGGCATGACTGCAGGCCACTTCCTCTCTCAGGTTCACATTTAGCAACAGGTCAAGTACAAAATGCCCTTCATCACTCATTCTGTGACTTTTCCTTCCTTGGGCATACACCACCTCATCCTCTCCTGAATGATCTGTGCTATTTTAGAGACAGAGAGATCAATTTTGGGGAGGTTGCTGGGAGAGGAAACCTTAGTTAGTTGAGATTTATAGTAATTTGTCAAGTTTTACCTTGGAATCTATCAGCCCCTATGCATTGGAAAGACAAGGATCATAAAATTCTACAGCAAATGGTGGATTGGGTAAAAAATTGTGTGGAGTCCAATGAGTAAGTGTAGGTATGACCTGTGAGAAGAATGATTGTTTTGATCAACAGTCTTCTCCCTTTATCCCAAATAGTTCTCCTGCCAAAGTACTGTATTGCTTCACAGCTCCAAATATTTAATCCAGGGTTGGGCAACTTATGGCCTCCCAACTTGTTGTTGGATGACAACTCCTATCAGCCCTAGCTAGCATATCAGGACGTATTAAGGCATATCAGCCCTAGCTAGCATGGTCAGGAACCATGGCAGCAGTGCTGGATTCACCATTGTGCTCAAGTGCGCTCAAGAACAGGGCCCCATTGGCCGGGGTGGGGTGCATCTTCCTTGCCAATTTTTTTTTTACGATGGCTTTTGCTTATGTTGTGCAATTCTAAATTTGAAGGTGTTCTGTTTCGGAGCAATTCCAGACATAATGATAGAGTTGATAGTCTATGGGAATGTGCCACAAAGCAGACAGTGTATTCCTACCTCCTTCAGGGCCCAAGTAAGTAAGGGGCTTCATAACTTAACTAGGATAGGGCCTCATTTGTCCTAAATCTGGCACTGCATGGCAGTTAAAGACCTACATTCAGAAGAACTCAAGTTACACACTTCTGATTCAGTCTGAAGGAGCAAACGAATAAAACACATGATGGCTTAGACTGATCTTACTTCATTCTGAAATTTCAAATATTTGATCAATGTATTAAATCTGATTTTCTACAGACATATCTCTGTCAGCCAGGGATAACTATATGTCTGTTTGTGGACAAATCCAGTGGTTAGGCCTGACTAACTGAAACTGGTGAAATCACTACTTATGTAAGACAATGGGTCTTCTTTAATTAGCACAAATGAATAGATTTAGGGTGTGTCCACACTCCATAATTATAACATTTTACCCCACTTGAGTGCTGTACGGAATCCCGAGGCTTGTAGTTTCATAAAGTACGTAGCAGTGCATTCCCTAACAGTATTGCCACCCTTAGGCAGTGACATCTAAGGGCCCATCTATATTGTAGAATTAATGTAGTTTTACACAACTTTAACTGTCACAGCCTAATGCTATGGAATCATAGGAATTGTACTTTTTAGCTTTCTCTGCCTAAGAGTGCTGATGCTTCGACAAATGACAGATTTTAGGATTCCATAGCATTGAGCCACAGCAGTTAAAGTTATGTCAAACTTCATTAATTCTGCAGTATAAATGCACCTATATCTCTCAAAAGAAATTAGAGACCCCAGGACTCCATAGGCATTTAAAGGAATTTCAAAGTACTATAACTATATAGTGTGGATACACTCCAGTTCTGTGGGTGCACACATGCGTGTGTGTATTTAGGTGTTCACATATATGTGTTTTCTTCATGTACATTTTTTACATATTACATTTGAAGTTCTCAATAGTGAATACTTAATATATTGGTAGCTGTCCTCAGCTCCAGTGCAGCTGAGCATAATAAAACTAGAACAAACAAATGATTTCTTGTGCCCATTTCTCATATAAGTTTACTTTGCTTTTTTATTTTTCATGATGCAAATACATGATGGGGGACACTTTACTAGAAATGCAGCTAAATAGTTTTCTCTTCCAGTTGTTGCCTTTCTCTTGATGATAAGCATCGGCATGGGGGTCAAGGGGCAATGCCAAAGCAGCAGGGGAGAGGAGGTAGTGCACTTTAAAACCTCATTCCTCTTGAGATACACTTCTCCAAGGATTTGTCCCATTGTGTGGCCTGGGCCACTAAACCTGAAACAAATTATGCTTTCCCAAAGA
The DNA here is from genome assembly GCF_037176765.1 of Anolis sagrei. Lineage (NCBI taxonomy): Eukaryota > Metazoa > Chordata > Lepidosauria > Squamata > Anolidae > Anolis > Anolis sagrei. Next base: position 186,810,099 of record NC_090024.1, on the reverse strand, counting down.
AAAGTTGTCTTTGGTGTCTGCTTATGCTGTGCCCCAACATCATTGTCTCTCATTGACATCTTTCATTTTATTTATTTTAATAATAATAATAATAATAATAATAATAATAATAATAATAATAATTTGTTACCCATATCTCCTCATGGCTTGGAGTGAGTTACAACACAGTTACAAAACATCACCATAAAACACATAAATTAAAACACACCATCACAAAATACATATACTAAAATACATAGTGCAAAGATTAAAATACAATATGAATATACATATTAAAATACAAATAGAGTGCAATTGACTTTTATCCCAGTTATTTCCTTGAGGTTCAGGTTATTTACTAACATATCCAAGTGTAGGCAAAAGTAGATTTTAAAAAATCCAGATAAAACGCAAAAGAGAGGAGCTTGTCTTCTCATGCGCCTTGGTTTTCCTTGGGGCCTCCCAGGTTGCTTGCGCTGGCTCTGTGTAGCAAGAGACCATGAAAAGATGAAAGGCCCCTTTGCCCCGACTTCCTCCTCCCCTTCTTGATCCCTGGGACCTGCCTGTTTCCCTATAGCAGAAAGCAAGCCTTCCCATGGTCAGCGAGGTCAGCATTCCTGCCTGTACTCACAAAGGCAGGAATGTGGGGAATGCACCTGAGAAATGAGCAATTCTTTTCATTCCGGGAGGCAACATGCAGAGACAGAGAATGCTGCCCAGAGCCGGCTCAGCTCTGGTCAAAGAAGCAGCAGCTCCAGTTTTGCATAATGCCAAGGATGGTGCTTCGGGGAAATATTTAATGGGAAAACGTCTCTAGCTCTATTTGCTCTCATTTCCAAAGACCAGATGCTCCAGGGTGATCAGAACAGGAACTTCCTAGCCTTGGGTGCATCTACATTGTAGAATAAATGCTGTTTGACACCACTTTAATTGCCATGGCTCAATGCTATGGAATCCTGGAGTTTGTAGTTTGGTGAGCCACCAGTGCTCTTTGGAAGAGAAGGATAAAGACCTTGTAAGACTACAACATCTATGATTCCATAGAACTGAGCCACAGCAGTTAAAGTGATGTCAAACTGTACAAATTCTACAGTGTAGATCAGGCACCCTCAAACTGCGGCCCTCCGGCTGTTTGGGCCTCCAATTCCCAGAAGCCCTAATGAGTTTGTTCAATTGTCAGCAATTCTGGGAGTTGAAGTCCCAAACAGCCGGAGGGCCACAGTTTGAGGATGTCTGGTGTAGATGAACCCTGCAGTGAATGGAATACTGCTGGGAGCCTTTTCTTTTTTTTCATCAAAGTATACTCCATTAACCCCTAATATGAGTCCCTTCATATGAGTTGGACAATAACCTCCATCACTTCAGCCATCACACTGGCTGCTTGATGGATGCTGTAGTCCTCTATAAGGGCCTGGGTGAAGAGAAGCTAGTGTTCTCTGCTTGTAAAGAACGTTTTCCAAGATGTTTCCACAAATTACTTTTCAATGATAACAGTATGATATTACTTCTATGCATCATAGGATGAGTGCCATGACAATGGTGGTGATTGACGGGAGAACTGCAGGTGGCCCGCAAGTAGGTTTTGTAGGTTTGTCTGAAATTGGATTTGTATGTAAGGGCCCTTCCAGACAAGGCAGAAACCTGAAAGGAAGCGGGTTAAAATAACCGGCTTCCTCCTGGGTTTCTGTCCCTACCCTCACTCAAACCCGAGGCTTTCCCTTGAGGGATGGCCTCCAGCCCCCCATTTCCCCCAAAAAACTTGCCAGAGGGGCCTGCTTGCAGCACAGGCCCTTGTGCAGACTACTCCTGATGCATGAAAATGACATCATGAGGTGGTGAGTGGAGTGGGAAGGCTGCTGGCAGGTTCCTCTGATAAGTTTTGTTGGGGGTAATTGGAGGGGGGGTGGTCATCTTCCCATTCCTTCAGGTTCCAGGAGCCTGAAGAACTGGGATGGCTGTGGGTATTATCCCCTGGGACTGTAGAAGCAGTCCCAGGAGTCAATCCCCACAGCCCCAGCACCTGGAAAGATCCGGAGCTTAGCTTAAGGTCTGGATCTTTCCAAGTGTTTAATTAATGTGGAGCAAACTGGGAAAACCAGTTTTCTCCACATTAATTTGCTTTTATCTGAGGCATTGTTTTGACACCTCAGATAAAAGTGAAACAGGTCCTGCATTTTGGGCCTCTCTGGATTGGATTTTGAAAAAAAAATGGCTTGATGTGGAAAGAAGGATTGATGATAAAGCTTCAATGAAGACACCTTTTCCCCATAGTAACTCTTGACGGAGTGGATTTCCCTTCCGAGGGGTAGATTTCTTTCACTTCCTGTTGGCCCACTCCCGTTCTTAACTATGAGATGTTTGTAACTCAAGGACTGCCTGTATACTTAAAACAATTTCTGGAAGTTGGGAGTCCAAAACAGCTGGAGGATCAAAGTTTGGAAACTATTGCAGCAGAAGTACAGTCACTAACACTTCTAAACCAAAAAAGAAACACTAAATGTACCCTTAAGCATAAGCGAGCCTGTGTACACCACCTCCAGACAATAAAACAAATCTAAATAAATGTATTGAGAATGGTTTGAAAAGTGTAGGCAAAAGGAATTTCCTCCCTCTCATTTTGAATGTTACAGCTTGGAGTCACTCAAAGAAATGTGTTGGCAGTTGGTTGCCCTTAGACAGCGTGCACAATGCAACAATTCTTGAACCGTGGCTCTGAACCCAGCTACCTATATGTCCCTCTCTGAAAACAAACATGTGGCACAATTTTCTCTTGCAAGGGGCCAACCTCGGGATGTGATGCCACTATAGGCTATAGAATTTTATATCCTGGGAATCTCAGCTTTCATATATATACATTTTATAAAACACTTTCTAGCCCTATGATTGCAGAGAAAGGTATAGAAGTAGGGGAGGGAGAGGTGGAGGCCAATCCAGTTGAAATCATAGGACTGTCTCTGATGTTGCTCTAAAGGTGCTGCTCTGTACTAGAGAGATTAATGCAACTACTGTATTGACTACTATGTGAATAACCAGTATAATTAGCAAAAGCAACATAAGAACCCTTGGGAGTTACCTAGAGTGTTATGTACCACAACTGGTGAAAATGCTTGTAGACCGTGGAACAACTCCTGCAAGGCTTCGTGCAATGGAATCTTGTGACCCTGGGAGTTGTCGTCTACCAACACCTCATCTCTATTTGCCTGCCTGAGGAAGGATCTGTGGGAGTTCTTTGTAATCCATGGGTAGGTGGGCAATACACTGTGAAAAGACATGAGAGAGGCTCTTCTCTGCACCCCAACTGTTGTCATTCAGATGTCAAGTCAAAACATGGCTTTCTAGTAAAGCTTTCATAACCTGATTGATTTTGTCCATTTGCACATGTATTGTGGTCAGCATTATTTTAAATGGGTTTCAGTAAATTAAAATATTTGTGTTTAAGGGAGAAATTGTTTGATTATTTTAGTCATTTAAAATTATTCACTGAGCTCCTACATCACTGTATTTTGTCTCCTGATTCTGAATTGGAGTATGCTGCCTTGGAGTGTAATGGAGTTCCTTTTTCTGGAGGTTTTTCAGCAGAAGCTGGATGGTTATCTGTTAGAAGTGATTTGATTGCATGGCAAGAGGTTGGACTGGATAGCCCTTGTGGTTTCTTACAACTATGATTCTATGACTTTCCAAACGTACCTTAATAACCAAAAGCAACATTGAGCAACAGAGCAAGCCTAAATGGATTGGCACCAGTGGATCCAACCCGCTGAAGTCAGAGGAGCTCTTGAGTGCTAGCAGTCACGGAGAGTAGAGCTTCAGCCACCTGTACAGATGCTGCCCCTCCCTATGATGAGCAAGAACAGGATCAGTTATGCAAAATATGATAAGTCATAGATATTTGCATAATTTATGTTGGTACCGGCATATTTGTTGTTGCTGCTGGGGGATTTAGGTCATGTTGGTGTGTGATTGTGCCTTCAAGTTGTCTATCAACTTATAGTAGCCCCATGAATTTCATAGGGTTTTCTTAGACAAAGACTACTCAGAAGTGGTTTGCTGAAATAAATTGAGCACACCAACTGGTTGATACCAGTAGAGACCTCTTCACATGGCCCCTGGGGTCCTGCCATTTCACCAGCAGTTGCCAGCAAAAGGGCAAACACACGCACATGTTCCCTCCTCCCCCATCATATGATGGGGATGGGACAAGGCACATTGTCACCCTGTCTCCATCATATGGGTGAAAGGATGGCGATGTGTGCTGCCGCATTGCCCTTTCCCTCATCTTCAAACACTTCCCCGCCACTTCAGGAGGAATGGAGGTGAGGTCAAGCCAGTGTCGTTTGATGGCACTCTGCAGGCCCTATCCAGAAGAGGGAAAGGGGGCCTATAAAACCCCAAGGTGGTGAGGTTGTAAGAAGTATACAACAAGCATTCTGGACTCATTGTTGACGCTTGAAGCTCAGGTGTTGGCGGTAGCTGGGAGGAACTTCATACAGTTAAAACTCATGTGCCGGCTGTGACCGTACATTGAAAAGCCTGACTTGGCCACAGTGGTCCATACCTTAGCGACATCTAGAATGGACTACTATAATGCACTCTAGATGGGGCTGCCTTTGAATATGGTTCAAAATCTGCAATTATGTAGTGCAAAGGTCGGCTGCCAGATTACTAACTGGGACTAGCCCCTACTAAAACAGCTCCACTGGCTTGCGACAATTTTCTGGGCTCAATTCAAGGTGCAGGTTATTACCTACAAAGCCCTATATGCTTCGGGTCCAACCTATCTTCGAGACCGCATCTCTTTCTATGAACCAGCGTGGGCTTTGAGATTGGCAGGGGAGGCCGTTATCTCAGTCCCACCACCACCATCTCAAGCACAGTTGGTAGGGACAAGAAAGAGAGCCTTCTCTGTAGTGGCTTCCTGACTCAAGCCCTCACCCTTAAATCCTTCTGATCCAGACCAAATTTTAAGCAGGCTTTTGGGCTCAAGTAGGCTGAAATGGGCCCATTTGAGGTTGACACTCTGGCACTTTAGTTGTGAATTGATGGCAGCTAACTTTAACTACAGATAGTATGCATTTTTAAATTGTGCTATTTTATTTTATTTTATGTGTTGATAGTGGTAGTTTTTATAATTTCTATATGACATTGTTTTATACTCATATATTGTTTTATGTTATATACTGCACTTGCTGTGCCTTGTAAATTGCCTCTGGTCCCTTTTGGGAGATGGTGGCAGGATATAAATAAAGGTTGTTATATTATTATTATTATTATTATTACTACTACTACTCTAATTTCTGCAGTAGCCACCACGATAGGTAACAGTATACCCAAGGAAGGAAATGCAAGAAGAAGCATCCTTATTACAACACTTTGGACAATTTTCCCCTTGAACTTCCCAAAGAAAAGTCATCAATCTTTCCTGCCTAAAGAGATCTGGTGGAATATTCAAGTGCTTTCAGAACAATGGACAGAAGAACAGACTGCAAGAGTGAAAGAAGATGCCTCAGTTCAGTTTTTCAAGTTGTGCTACTATTTTGCAAATCCAACCTGGAAAAAAATTGAAATCATTTGTAAAATCACTAGTTGCTGTGGCCAAAGATTTTATTTTTGTACAGGTGTCAAGTTTGGAGAGTGAGGCAGCTGTCCACAGACATGTCAGCTTCACTGTGCCAATCACATTTTGATTTAGCTTTTGGATGCCTTCTCAGGACTCATCGTTCCTCTTTTAAATCCTCCTGATACTGACTATTTAAAAGCAAATGTCCTTTCTCTCCCTTACATGTTCTACAGATAGGCCTAATTTGGCTGGATCAGAGAGAAAGAGAGAGACAGATGTCACTCCAACCTTGAAGAAGACGGTAGTGAATGAGGGGATGTTAGGGCACACTCTAAATATGACATGCTTTCAAAGTGAAACAGTAAGTGACAGCTGGCTGAGACAAGCTTTAGCCTTGGGGAAAGTTTCCTCGGGCTGTTTCATTCTCTTGCATTGGCTCTGACTCTGCCTTGATGGAAATAGTGTCATAGTGTTACCCATGGGCCACATCCTTTCACTGGACCTTCATTTTTCAATCTGTGAAGCCACCCACCCCCTCCTCCAAGCTTCTCAATGTCTCTGATTTTTAAAAAATTAATGATGCTATTGTCTGGAATCCCTTCCCCAAAATTAAATCAGGTAGAAAGCCTCCAAATATGTGAAAACATATTAAAATACCCTTTAAAAGGTAAAGTCTAGTCATGTCCTACTCTGGCGAGTGGGGTGGGGTGGTCATCTCAATTTCTAAGCCAAAGAGCCGTCATTGTCGTAGACACTTTCATTATTTATTTATTTATTTATTTATTTACTATATTTGTATACTGCTCTTCTCAGCCCTGGGACGACTCCATTGTCATGTGGCCGGCATGACTGCATGAAGCACAGTTACCTTCTCGCAGAAGAGGTACCTATTGATCTACTCACATTTTGCATGTTTTCAAACTCTAAGTTGGCAGAAGCTGGGCCTAACAGCAGGGGCTCATCCCACTCTCTGGATTCAAGCCACCAACCTTTAGGTCCACAAGTTCAGCAGCTCAGCAGTTTAACCCACTGTGCCACATCCCAATTAGCACCTCACAACCTTGCACTTCTCTAAATGACTCTATTTTTCTCTGTAGTCCCTCTTAAGATGGTGACGGTAAATTACAAGTGTTACTTTTTGTTACCATTTTGAGAAGGCCTGCAGAAAACATGAGAATATTTGGATTTCAGGTGGGAGCACTCAGATAAGGGAAAACTGACCCTTTATTCCCCAAACAGTTTCCCACCTCTTATTTAAGAGCACTAAGATTATTTATCAAGCTTCCAAACAGTCTTCAAAGGCAACCCACATAGAGCACATTGCTGTAGTCTATCCTAGATGTAACGAGTGTGTGGACCACCATGGCCAAGTCTGACTTTCCAAGGTACGGGCGCAACCGACTCACAAGTTTTAATTGTGCAAAAGCTCCCTTGGCCGCCGCTGAAATCTGGGATTCCAGGCTCAGCGATGAGTCCAGGAGGACTCCCAAGCTGTGCATCTGTGCCTTCAAGGGGAGTGTAACCCCATCCAGCATAGGCTATAACCCTATACCCTGTTCGGCCTTGCAACCGACCAGGAGGACCTCTGTCTTATCTGGATTCAACTTCAATTTGCTTGCCCTCATTTAGATAATCTCAGCGGCCAGGAACTGGTTTAGGACTTCTTAATGATTTCCCACGATTGGCTACACAACAGCAACTGGAAAATACTCAGGAACAACTTTGCCCTATGCGTTCTTCTGCCATGCAGGAATGCATAGTCAAGGCACCCCTGACAGATGACTAGCTAGCCTCTGCTTAAAAACCTTCAGCCACTATCCTCTCACTCCAGTCCCAATTCTTATTCCTTCCCTGAAAGCTTCTCTCACTATATTCTCCTCTCTTCATCCTAGGATGCAGAAGATTTTTTTCTGCATCCCAACTCCCTATTCTCTTCTCTGAGATCTAGGCATGATGTACCCAGTTAACTTAATTTCAAGTAACACTGTAAGGCTTTCCTCTTATAAGCCTGCTTTAGAACAGACCAGCTTGTTATCTCTATTCCCATTCTGAAAGATAAACAAAGGAACAACTTGGATCCAGGAGGAGCCCCTTACATGGAGATGCTCCGGGATTGCTGGGATTCCTTCTGTTGCACTACTTGGGAGGGAGGAGAGCAGAGGCCAAAAAAACCCGACACTTGCACCCAGTAGTAAGAGAGGAGTGCACTAAGAACCCGAGATTGCATGGTTCTTGCAAAAGAGACAAACTGGTATTAGAAGGCTTTGCTGATCTTGCTCCCACACTTACTTAGGCTGTTCATTTGCAAAAGTGAAATTTCAGAAAGAGAAAGGGAAAGAGAGAGAGAAGCTGTGGAACATTTCCCTTCTTTTCCATTCCACCCCACTCATATATTAAACCATGTGTGATTGTGCTTTCTCTCTCTCCAGCCCAGTTGCTACCCAGGTCTGGGGTCCCCATACATGACATCATTTCTCACCAATCACAACTCCAGTTGGCTTTCAGGGACTGGGAGAAGGGAAGGGGGGCATTCTTCCCCCTTTTAAATACATCCGCTACAAGTTCAATGGCAAGCAAGTGAAAAATGAGCCTGCTCAAATCAGAGAGGGGAGGAGGCCGCATGCCTGCTTCCGACAAGGACTATCAAGCTGCTCATGCAACTGACCAGCCCCAGGCAGCTGCTTGGGCCCCATGCGTTCAGCAGAAGGCCCTCTCTTTCTAACAGACTCCCTCCAACCATGAACTGGTGCCACCCATTTCCCCAAAGTTACTAAACACTTCACGTGCCTGCCTTCCTATAGTCCATAAACTCCCATCCCTCCCTCTGCCCATCCGTCTTCATGCTTCCCAGTTACTCCTTAAGCAAGTTAATCCTTAAGCAAGAGGGGCAAACAAAAAGCCACTGAGCAAACAGCCTTCCTTTCAACTCTGTCAAATGTGTAAAATCACCTTTTGGGTTGTATGGGGCCATATTTTGCTGCTGCAATCAATTCTTGCCAATTTAGCAAAACCACATGAGCATTAAAATAATGATCTACCCTCCACAGAGGTTCTTCCAAAGTTTTTGTCTACTATCACAACTGCACATGATAATGAAACATGGAAATCAAAAGCTAGCACACTCAAAAAGAACAGGCTCTAGACCAGAGGCTCAAACTTTTTTCTGAAAGTTTCTTGTGGATCCCCAAGAAATGTTATTATGTTATATTAGAATCATAGAATCATAGAGTTGGAAGAGACCTCATGAGCCATTCAATCCAATCCCCATATTATATATAATGTATATATGTCAGGCATGGGCTAGGCCAGTGGCAGATGGATGGAGAGTGTTTGTGTGAACTAATCACACAGTCCAAAAAAAAAAAAGGAAAGAAAGAAAGAACAATACAATATTTAAAATGAAGAACAATTTTAACCAACATAAGCTTAACAGTATTTCAGTTGAAGACCCCAGGTGACATCTAGTCCAACCCCCTTCAGCCATACAGGAAAACACAATCAAAGTACCCCCAACAGATGGCCATCCAGCCTTTGTAGTAGTAGTAGTAGTAGTAGTAGTAGTAGTAGTAAGAATAAGAATAATAAAAACCCCAGAGACCATTCAGTCCAACCCCCTTCTGCTATGCAGGAAAATCCAATCAAGACACTCACAACAGTTGGTCATTCAGCCTTTGTGATTCCACTGTAGTTATAGTTGGAAAAGGACTTGTGTCCAGCTCCAGATGAGAGGGGACTTTTGCAAAACAGCCCTGATCTGTGCACTCCCCTTATGTGAATGGATTCTGAAGGCAGCAGCAGAAAACAGTAGCTCTGCAGTCAGTGCCACGCAGGTGAGCCTAAAAGACACCATTTTAACGACCATCAACAGCTTCCCAGCTAGCTCTCACATTTGCTGCCAAACTCACCTGGAGTAATATATGGTTTGGGTAACTACAGGTTATTGTGAGCTATCCCTTGTTGTTATTTAGGGTGACTAGTGTCCCAACCAGACAGTACCTTTATCCCAAGAGCTTCCACAGCAAACAGGAGGGTGGCCAGATACCATTTCCTATAAACCCAGAAGCAATTGCTACAAAAGGCAAAAAAAAAGTGAGATTTCCAGGTGCGGGAATATCATGGTTTTGAGCCGAATATTCGGATCCTCGTATGTCTGTATGTTCATACAATCAGAAATCACTGGATTTTTTAATCTGGGTTTGTTTCTGAGTTTTAGGTGATTGTTCCTGATTAGTCGGTTCCTAAAAAGAAGGTGACACTTGAGTAGAAGGCAAAAACTTTGTTTGTGTGCCAGAAACTTTATGAAATGTGTGGAGGGCACAATTTTTCTGACATGCACATAGAAAGGAATTTGGCGATGATCTGCATAACCAAATCTCCGCATATCCACATATTCGCATCTCACGGTTTTTAAAAAAACTGCCAGTTTCCAGCAGAAGTCCTGCAGCAGCCATCTTGGGAGCCTCTAAATCTCGGGACAAAGCATCAAGTCTGGATAATGGAGGCAGAAATCCCGGGACCAACAGGTCTGTATGTAGACCCCTCCTGAAGTCCCAGGATTTTTTGCTCCTCACTAAAACCCATGAATTAGTACTATCTGGAAGTGTCCTAGGTCTTAAATGGGATGTTAAGTTCCCCTAGGATTATAGAAGATCAGTTGCTAGTAGAGAAGAAAATGCAAGAAGTGTTCATATGGATATACACATTTGCTTGTCTTTTTTGGATTATCCTTGGGGGCAAGGGCACGGGAGCTCTCATGATGAATGTTTTCATTTTAAAATTCAGCACTACACCACTGATGGAGCAGGGATCATGCCAAATGAAGAGAACTGCTGAGTTTAATAGTGATTCAGAATATGTAGCAAATCACTCAGGTAGCCTTTTTAGTATGCAACCATCTGCAATATTTGAACTCGTGAATGGATGGATATATTCCTCTCTTCTTTAAAGTTCTTGATCACAGGAAGGGAAAAGGCAGCATCCAAGAATTAAATCACTCCTATTTTCCATGTCAGCAGCATTTGCTCAAAGGTTTGGTCATCATGCTGGATGGGGAGTACTGGGAGGCGTAGTCAAAAAAAGAAACTTTTTCAAGCTATCTGTTGAAAAAGACAACTCTGGAAGAAACCACATCAGACTGTCTTTGATTGACAAATCATTACAAACAGTGTGGTTTGGTAGTTGACTGGCACCTGGGAGACCCCGGTTCAAACCCTTCTTTACCTGGGCTCAACCTCTGCCAAACTCGCATATATTCTTGGATATATTACTTTCTTTTGGTTTCATATTGTTATGTGTAAAAGTGAACTACTACTGACATAACCTGCAATGTGTAATATAATTATAATAAAACATGTTATTTGAATACAAAAGAAGGAAAAACAGGAGGGCCATTGTTTGAAATGCATTAATTCTGTAGTTTAGATGCATGGATTATGGTTGTATCTACACTGTAGAATTGATGCAGTTTGACACTATTTTAACTGCCATGACTCACTGCTATAAAGTCCTGAGATTTGTAGTTTGATTAAGTGCCAGAACTCTTTGGCAGAGAAGGCTGAAGAACTTGTAAAACTTCAATGGCCACTATTCCATAGCATTGCACCCTAACAATTAAAATGGTATCTAACTGTATTAATTCTACAGTGTAGATGCACCCAAAAATAGAAAATTGCTGACATCTGAACTGCAATAATGTATGCTCTGTTGTTTTCCTATCAAAACTACGTTTTCAGCAACCTCCAGTACATACCCAACTCTAAGATCACAACTCATGTGTATTCTGGCAAACACACATGGGCTTTCTGAATAGGCAGTCTAGCAAGAGTGGTGTCCATTCAAGAAGCAGATCTTGGCAACAATACCCCATGCAACATGGCTCTTTTTGAATGAATCCCGTTCCTTGCAATTATATGATTTCACTTACTACGTTTCACTGAATAGGCTAAACCCAGAGAAGGCATGTGTTCATTATCCCTTCCCAAGAGGAAAGAAAATATGAATGAGTGGACTACGGGAAAGATACACAGAGGTATTTATGAAATGTAGGAATGACTGCATTTGTGATGAGAGAATGTTGCATAAAATCTAAGCAAAAGCCTTGATCACTGATAATAAAACAGCTCTGCTATGACTAGACTTGGTTACAAAACTGCCTGGCTGCTCCAGCTGGGAATTCTCCCAATGACTCCTAATAAAGCACTGCTTGGATTGCTCTTTTATCTAGAGACTTATAAGGGAAGACGAGAGAATCCGTTCCCCTGATGGACAATTGGAGGGAAACATTATTTAGCCGAAGTGGAGGGAGCAGCCAGAGACCAAGGTTGGCTGAACTTTGGATCTACTCGGTGAGCATAGGATACAGGGGCTGCTGCTTACATTTTAAGTGTCACTGACTGTAATTGAAGTCAGCAGTGGACGTTTTTGCACTACTCCAGAGCCTGTCCTACCATTAAGCAGAGTTAGGCAGAATGCACAGAAAACAGATTGTGAATGCCATGAAAAGACGACAACAAACTATTTGTTATGGAATTTATTGCTGTATTTTTACTGCCAGAGAAGGAGGGAGGTAGAAGTGTTGGAGAGCTTTTCTGTCTCAGAATAATGTGTCTGGATTTCCATAATATGCACATTGATTTACCCCAACTCAGGCAGCAAAATGTCTTAGGCCAAGCCTATATTAGACAGTGGTCTACCTTTAAGCTCTCTGTAATGACCTCAAGAACAAATAAATGCTAGCAGGATGAGAGGAGCAGAATTGGGCAAGTTTTGCCTTGGCTCCTTCCTCCAGAAAATTACTCTTTTGTTGGAGAGGTTGAGCTCTTGGTGTCATGGGCAATCCAGTTTGACACAGTGCACTCCCAAGGGTTCTTTAATAGCCATTTACTAAAAGATTGGAACTGGGAACTGGGACAAGATTCCTATGCTGAAGATTGACAGTTAAAGCCACTTCAAAGATGTCTCAAGTATTTCTGTTGATACCTTCATGGCAGCTGGCTTCTATGTTAGTGAGGCAGTGGATACATACAGTGCCACTAGCTGTCACCCGCAATTCTCCAGCACACCATAGTGATCGGTAGCTTTAATATCACTGAGATAGTAAATCCAATCTAGGGTATAATCCAAGTCTGAAATGATCTATCCGAGGTGCTGAACCCTACCTCTAAAAGAGGTTCAGCTTCTTCTCTGATAACTTCTTCAAAGTTCAGACTAAATTCCAGAGACTCCAGCCGGGCTTGCCAGCATCAAGTACTTACCACCTATGAACACATAACTATTTATGCAACACTCAATGAACACTGTAGTTCAAACAATATTATGGTGGGTTTACATAATTGCACATACCTTCTAACATGATATATGTCAAGATCACTTTCTGCTGTTAATCAGAACCAGCCCTACCATTTGGCAGAGTGAAATAGTGGTAACAGCTGTTTTGAGTGTTATAAAAGGGCAGCCAACTGTTAATTCTTTTAGATTTATTATTATTGTATATTTACAGCCTGAGAAGTGGAAAGGCACATGCTTGGTTTCAAGTGCCAAATATCTTTGTTGGCCTTAATTATGACTATAATATGACTTGGGGATAGGGAAGGGAATGACAAAGGCTGCTCTTCTTCAGACAGCAGCATTTCTTGGGCCAGTTCTAATATTTTCTTTAGAAAAACTGGTGTGTTTCGACTTCACAACAAGCACAGACAGATCTTACATATGGTAACACTCAGACACCAATTCATTTCCCCTGAAAAATCACCATGCTTCTTTCAAAACAGTTTCAGAGGGAGTCTCCAGTGTGAATCTGAGCACTGAAATTCATATGTAGATGTGATGCTATCAGACAGATTTGAATGGAAGTTGGATATACCCATCTCATTATGGAATTTTCCTTCTCTATATGTTCCTCTTGCTTTTGACAATCAGAACCGCAGGGAGTGGACCAATCCCAATCTGATTATATCATTTACCCATTCCATTGGGCCTTGGTTCCTTTTGATTTGGCATGGTAATGGGACACATCTATCTCTAGCATAGCTGAAAAATGAGGTCTTTTGCAAAGGGTATTATGGGGTTTTTTTTAGTTCTTATGTCTCAGTTCTTATGGCTAGAATTCCAGATAAAGAAGTGGGCTCTCCCTCACTTGTAAATGCTCGTGCCTCCCCCCCCCCCCCCCCAATGTCAGGAGTAGTTTGAGAAAATGCAAGTCACTTCTGATGTGAGGGAGTTGGCCATCTGCTAGGATGTTGCCCAGGAGACGCCCGGATGTTTGATGTTTTACCATCCTTGTGGGAGGCTTCTCTCATGTCCCCACATGGGGAGCTGGAGCTTACAACCTTCTCTTCCCAGATTTGAACCGCTGACCTGTCGGTCAGCAGTCCTGCCAGGACAAGGGCTTAATCCATTGTGCCACCGGAGGCAATGCTCATGCTGAAAACTGTTCATGTTCAAGAGGCCACCAGATTGTGTTGACTTGGGTGCAGCTGGTGGGAGAGCAAAAGGAGGGCATTGCCCCTCAAAGAAGAGGTCTGCCCACTCAAATGAAATTTTCCTTAATTCCCTCAAATTTCTAGAATTGCAGCAAATCATTCACATCTAGAAGTTTTATACTTGAGCAATGGCTGTATTTTAAAACATTCAATGTTGAATTGAGGTTTTAAGTCACTGCAATAAGTGGCCCCTTTGTATCTGCTGGAGTTTGGTTCTGGGACCCTTGTGGATACCAAAATGTGTGGGTGCACAAGTCCCATTATATACTATATTGTATTAAAAATGGTGCCCTTATATAAAATGGCAAAATTGAAGTTTCAGGAATCACATGTGGTTTTCAGGTCATGGGTTGCACATGGATGCTTTTTTAGAAAGTAACAAACAAAAGAAAAGTAGCTGCCCCTGGCAGCTGATAAGAGACAGAAGAATGGGCACAACAGAAGTAGCAAGAAATGGAATGTGAATAAGTCCACTGAAACCAGATATGGGAATTTGTGCCCCTTGATAGGTTGTTGGATAGCAACTCCCAACATTCCCTATCATCAGCTAGCTAAGAATGATAGTTATAGTAGAACAAAATCTGGAGGGTCACAGGATTCCCACCCAAGTTAAAGTTCTCCAATTTAGTGTCCTTCAGATGTGCTGAACTTCAGTTCATATCATCCTCAGTCATTATGATTAATAGCTATGTTGGCTGAATATATTGGGAATTGTAATCCAGGCCATTAGAAAGGCAAATGTAGGGAAAGTTTCAGATAATAACATCTCAAATACATTGTGGGAATAAAATCCCACATACTGCACTTTGTGTAATTGCTTGGTTTATTCTGAAATTTGCATACAAGCCATTCTTTAAAATATTTTCTCTGAAGCTTCTCCTTGTAGCAAACTATCATGATCCAGTGCTCAAAAAACACAGCTTCTAGGGATTCCTTCTCCACCTCCAAAAACACAGAAGTTAAAATTATAGCCGTTGAATTAGATTATATCCTGACCCTTTAGATCTCTCCCCCATTACAGCCCTTAAGTGCTGCTGAAACATTGCAATTTTCCCCCCAATTAGCTCAAAGCAGATCTATCACCAGAGTTTCCATAATACAATATTTGTATTCAGTTATTCTTAATTTTAGACATTTCTCTGCTACCTGTCTGTAAAATTGTCAGGGTGCTGAGTAACTACACAGTTTCATGTGGAAAAGAAACCAGAGCAAAGATGCAGTAATATCACCTGCTGTTCTTTATTTGGATTCCTCGGTACCCACCTTGTCAGAAAAAGCTAACCTGGGCAACACAAAAATAAGTCTGCCACACAAATCTCAAGCAAAGATCTTTTACTTGTTGTTTTTTAAAAATAAAAAAACACTGCCTTAGATTATATGAAATAGCAAAGGTATTAGCTTTACATACAGTTTAAAAACCTAGCGATTCACTGTTTAGAAGGAAATTGGGACTATGTATTGTCAAAGGCTTTCATGGCTGGAATCACTGGGTTGTTGTAGGTTTTTTTTGGGCGATATGGCCATGTTCTAGAGGCATTCTCTCCTGACGTTTCGCCTGCATCTATGGCAAGCATCCTCAGAGGTTGTGAGGTCTGTTGGAACTAGGAAAATTGGGTTTATATATCTGTGGAAGGTCCAGGGTGGGACAAAGAACTCTTGTCTTTTGGAGCTAAGTGCGAATGTTTCAACTGGCCACCTTGATTAGCATTTGTTGGTGCTAAAGCCAACAAATTATTATTATTATTATTATTATTATTATTATTATTATTATTATTATTGTTGTTGTTATTATTATTTAGGTAAGTCAAATATGGATGTGTGAGGGTCTAAATACCCCAAGGGCATTAGATCTTGTCTTGGAAGCTTAGCAGGATCAGTCCTGATTAGTATGTGGATGAGAATTCACCTATGAATACCAGGTGCTGTAGGCTATATTTCAGAGAAAGAAACTGGCAAAACCACCTCTGAATATTCCATGCCTTTAAACAAACATATGAAATTCATAGGATCACTATGAGTTGATGGGCCATTTGAAGACACATACATGTAAACAGATAGCTACAGGACTAATAATGATAACATTACAGCAAGGAGACGGTGGACAAGCAAACCAAGCCGGCATCAACATTATAGAATTAATATAGTTTGAAACCACTTTAACGGAATAGCTCAATGCTATGTAATTATGGGAGATGTAGTTTACAAGATCTTTGAGCCTTCTGTGCCAAATTATCCTATTGTCTCGCCTAACTATAATTTCCAGGATTCCATATTATTGAGCCATATTATTGAGCCATGGCCGTGGTGATGAACTGCATTAATTCTGCAATGTAGATGCACCCCAAGACTTGGGAGTTCCACCAACAACGTTGTCCATGGCCTCCTAGGCAGATGCCCCAGTAATCTTTGCCAATCTAGCCTGAAAGGCAGGTGCGGCAACAGCACTGAAAGCTGGGAGAATCATCCCAAAGCAGCCAGGTTTTTAAAATAGTTGGAGGTCAACAGAGGAATCACTGCAAAGTTTGCCAGCAACTTCTGCCAAAATTCTTTGGAAAACTTGAATGAGGAAGTTATGTCAGTTCTAAAGAAATGGGTCGGCATGAAAGTCAACAATGTGACTTTTTAAAAAAGCATTCATACATTTAGCATCAGCAAAGGTCTAGCATTAAAGGTACTCCATAATGAAATGAAGAAAGAGTTTCTTTTTCAAAATGACATATCTAGGAATGTGAATAGGTTCACCTGTGAATCTCCCTGACACTGTTCCCCAGTTGAGTAACCACCAGACTGCACTGGACAAGATCAAATTTCAGTCACAATCCTTCACTGACTGCAGCAAAACAAAACAATACACCTCCAAAAATTCTTCCTCTTCCTTCTTCTTTAGAATTAAAATGTATCTTGATATATGCTAGACTTCAGAGTGACCTGCAATAAAATTGTAAGGGTTTCTGGCTCCACTTGTTTAACAAGAACAGGAAAAAAACATGTCCAAATTATTTTCTCCTCCCAATAAAATTCAAAATTACAATAAAAAGGCCTGGATGGTAAGCGTTAGTCAGTGCTGAAACTCCAAACAAGTTCTTTGACTCAAAATTCATTCATGCTTAGTGTATGTACTTTGCACCTGAACATAGCAGCATTGTATTGTCGAAGGCTTCCATGGCTGAAGTCACTGGGTTCTTGTAGGTTTTTTGGGCTATATGGCCATGTTCTAGAAGCATTCTCTCCTGACTTTTCACCTGCATCTATGGCAGGCATCCTGAGGATGCCTGCCATAGATGCAGGTGAAAAGTCAGGAGAGAATGCTTCTAGAACATGGCCATATAGCCCAAAAAAACCATAGCAGCATTGTTGTTGTGTGACTTCAAGTCATTTCTCACTTATGGCAACCCACTCATGAGGTTTTCTTGGCAAGATGTGTTCAGAGGGGGGATTGCCTTTGCCTTCACTCGAGGCTAAGATAATGTGATTCTCCTAAGATCACCCTGTGACTTTCCATGGATGAGTGGAGATTCAAATCCTGATCTCGAGATCCAATACTCAAACTACTAAACCACACTGGCTCTCTTTAGCAGCACACCCTCTAATATTTCATAGATAAAAACCAGGACATATGTGGCTAATCAACATCAGAGTGTAGTCACGATGGTAAAATATTACATTAGGAAGAACACAGAAACCAAGGCTGACTATACCAGTATGCTTTTGCAGGAGTCTACTGGGGAAGGAGAAGGTATTCCTCTCTTTTCTCCTCTCCCCTATACTAAGTGAATTAAGTACAAACTACTTTTGCACTTTAAACAATTGAGGTAAACCAAGGACAATGGGGAAAGTGGGAGGATGAGAAAGAAACTGAGACATTAACTGAAATGATGAGACAACAAAGAATGAGGACTGTCCTTGCCAAATCAACCCAATTGGATGGTATGCAATTGGTGAATCACAAGATATTAACCGAATCAATAGGTGATCCCTTAACTCTGGCATTTGCCCACCTCTGGCATTGTCTGTATTGCCGAAGGCTTTCATGGCCGGAACCCATGGGTTGTTGTAGGTTATTCCGGGCTATATGGCCATGTTCTGGAGGCAATTTTTCTCCTGACGTTTCGCCTGCATCTATGGCAAGCATCCTCAGACCTCATTACCTCTGAGGATACTTGCCATAGATGCAGGCGAAACGTCAGGAGAAAAATTGCCTCCAGAACATGGCCATATAGCCCGGAAAAACCTACAACAACCCTCTGGCATTGTCTGTCTGCCACATCCCTCAGATATTTCCTGTAACTATGGCAGATATTCAGGTAGGAGGATGCATTTTTTAGGCACAATTAAGGCAGAGTTAAGCAGCTGGTCTGTTTCTTACCATGGAATCACTAGCCATACTTTTTAACTCTTTCTTATTAATGAGACAAAGAAGAGTTTAGTTTGGACTGGGCCACTACTTAGCTACCCATTGCGAATTCCTGATGGGTACCTGGAAGCTATCAATAAGAAAACAGAAAGATATCAAATGTTGTTAGGATGGTAAAATTGAACATTTAAGTTTAGAAGAAATATCTTAATTTCCTGTTTGAAGGGGGTGGGTCCAGAGATATCTAGATGCAAGCTTAATGCTTTGGAGATCTGATATAGCCAGCTGTTCTTACATCCTGATACTACTAGCACATTTGTGTGGACACTTAACCCCAAAGGAGATGCAAATCAGTTCCATGGCAGTTATGTGACCTATGGAGCTGATTCAGATTAACACATTATTAAACTACATTAATAAAAGTTTTAGGTTGCACCAGTTTTCTGAGAACTTGGAGCAAGCTGTGAGTTCAGGTGCAAATATATTGTTGAGTAAGTTCTGAGATTGAACTGGCTAAAGTGTTCACATGGCCATCCTATGTTCCTATGCTTGGGCAGCTTGGGGTGCAGGATGGCACTTACCATCTCCCTCTTGTTCTTGTTATAGCAGTGTTCAATGTTTGGTGGCCATTGCCTGTCACCTAGAGTCATGTTGATCAGGGCACAAAGGTGACCACAGAAAGGGGTGGGGGGTGGGGATAAGGGGTGATTTCTCCTTTCTCCCCTGTCCTTTCCCTCAGTGTTCTGACACCCCAGCCAATGTCATTATAGGCTATGAATGACAGCCATCAGCAATTTCATGCCCTGTGGTCACCCTTACAATGAGTACAGGAGAGGGGTGATAAGGGTGATCACCCAGCAGTTCCAAACAAGGTTCAGTACCACTGCACATTTTGGCCTTCTTCCGATCTCTGCAGCAGCCGAAGTGCTGCCATTAAGGACTCCTTTCCAGTTTTGCAGTGGTCTAGCAGATAGCAATAAGAACCATCCCAGGACTGATGCAGTTCGACAATCTGGATTGGCCCCAGGACAAAGTGTCCATGTAGAATCATGCTAGGTGGTCCCTTATAAATTAATGTATAGCACAATTCCTGGAATGATTCCTTTCACTTATTTGATAAATTATCAATGCAGAGTGTCAGACTGCTGGGACTTACGATGTTATCACACCAGAGCTTTAAAGCTAGTAGCCCCACATTTCTGCCACTTGCAGAATTCTGAGAAATGTCGTTTAAGGTGGGGCCTTTTGAATTCACAGCTACAGAATTCGCCATCCCAAACTACATTTTCCAAAATTCTGCAGGTGGCAGATATATGGGGTTACCTGCTTTAAAACCTTGGTGTGATAATATCTTAGTCTGAATAAACCTGTGTAGATAACAAAATTTGAAAAAAAAAATCTGTTTCTAGGTTGAAAGTGTTATTTCCTGTTTAATTGTGTGGTACTTACTTTGAAAGTAGTTGTTATACTCTAGAAACTTCATTTTTGTGGCTGCTACAAACTATGTTGAATTGGTTGAGACTCTAATGACCTTGTCACATGGCTGCCAGAGATGCTCTGTTTTGTAGAGGGGCATGGGGAACCTGGTGCCATATGCCCCACATTGCCCGGCTTCAGTTGAGGGCAATCAGATGGGGGGAAGTGTGAGCACACGTGGACCATGCTACTTCCCCCCATGGATTCCAATGGCAGCATGGGAGCCCTCCACTATTGCCATGGCAGTGACATGCACCAGCTCCGCTCTCCTTCACCCATTTTGCCATTTTTAAAAATAAAGGTCACCATATTACTACACCATTATATATAATGGTGCTTGAGCAACAACAGATTTTGGTATCCATGGGAGTGAAGCGTTCTGGAACTAAACCCCAGTAAATACCAAGGACCCCTGTACTCTGTTTTTATCAGGACGCCCTTCAATTTTGGGCACCACAATTGAAGGGAGATGTTGACAAGCTGGAATGTGTCCAGAAGAGGGTGACTAAAATGATCAAGGGTCTGGAGATCAAGCCCTATGAGGAGCGGCTTAAAGAGCTGAGCATGTTTAGCCTAAAGAAGAGAAGACTGAGAGGAGATGTGATAGCCATGTATAAATATGTGAGAGGAAGTCATAGGGAGGAGGGAGCAAGCTTGTTTTCTGCTTCCCTGGAGCCTAGGATACAGAACAATGGCTTCAAACTACAAGAAAGAAGATTCCATCTGAACATTAGGAAGAACTTCCTGACTGTGAGAGCTGTTCAGCAGTGGAACTCTCTGCCCCAGAGTGTGGTGGAGGCTCCTTCTTTGGAGGCTTTTAAACAGAGGCTGGATGGCCATCTGTCGGGGGTGCTTTGAACATGATTGTCCTGCTTCTTGGCAGGGGGTTGGACTGGATGGCCAATGAGGTCTCTTCCGATTCTATGATTCCTTCATGGGTGAAGCATCTATATTTTTCTTCACTAGTTGGCATATCACGCCAACACAATTCTGGCTAAGGTTTACAGTCCTAGACACCCTACTTAAATTAAATTAGCAAGTTTAAAATGTCTGATTTTATATCTATAAATATAGATATGTGCATACATTGCTGTGTATGTGTGCTAATGATATACTTAACCAGAAATGAGTGTAAACACATAGCTTCCACTCATTGTCATCACAAGGTTTCATATCCCAACCACACAATTAGAAACCTCTTCCACACCCAGCCAAACCTCTCTTTCCACACCACTGCAGGAGGCTTTGCTTGTAAACAGCAGTCACTTAGTTACATTCTTAATCGGTTGCTGCTGGACTATTATTCATCCCAGGCTAACCTTAAACCCTGCTCCTCCTCCTCCTCCTCACTAGGCACCCCCAGAACAAGAGGAAATTCCACAGCTCTGATGTGATGTGAAACAAAACATGAGCTGCCATCCCAAGTCCCAGCCAAGCTCTCTCTCTCTCTCTCTCCTCTCTGGCCTCTCTCTCCCCCCCCCCCCCCCCCATTCTTGATGGCACTTTCTAATAAAGCGGGTGGAGAGAAGGGGGAGATGACTGAGGGCTCTCCCTCTACAAATTCACCCCTTCCCCCCTTTTCTTCATCCTTTTCTGGTTTAGGCATTGTAACCTGATAGGCTGGAAATGCAGTTCCTTTCATCTTCCATTTCCCACATCCTGAGAGTCTGGCAAGAAGGAGCCCACCCAGCCAAAGGAATTTCAGGCATGTGGCTTCCTTTCCTTGCCCCAGCAGCCCCCCATGAGGCTCCATTCACAAAGCAGATTAGTAATGGCCATAGGGCCTCCATTGAGCTTCTCCCTCCCCTCCCCAATGCAGTTCCCCAAAAATAAAGGAGAAGAAAGGGAAGAAGGAAAAGAAAAAGAAGCAGCACTCAATGGAAGCTCAGCAACCAGTCCAGGTATAGCAGCGCCTCCTCTGTAGCATCAAAGTGCAACCCTTTGGTGGCCCTCTGTTGCTACGTTAGTCTTCTCTCTACTCTACGGGGTGGAATTTGGATTCTCACAGACAGGGATTTATGCTGGCGTAAAAGAAGTCAAATTACAGATGTGCTTACATCCAAGAAACATCATAGGAATGGCATCTAAATCTCTAATCAACCTCAAAGCACATATGATTGTGGGTGATAGGCATTGTAGTCCAAAACGCCTGGAAGGTACACAGAAGGGAAACTATAACTTTTCAAAAAGTCATCCCCAAATCATTTCATACACTATCAGTCTCCCAAAACATATAGAATTGAGAACTCCTTGTTTTAAAGAATTCAACCTAGATTTTGTGTGTTCCTAAATATTGGTAGCTGCCTCAAATCAGCCCTAATCAATGATAACCTCTAGTGGTACAATGGGTTAAACCCTTGTGCTGCATGGTTCGAATCCAGGGAGAGCGGGTTGAGCTCCATCTGTCAGCTCTCCATCTGTCAGCTCCCATGCAGGGACTTGAGAGAAGCCTCCCACAAGGATGGTAAAACATCAAACATCCGGGCTTCCCCTGGACAACAGCCAATTCTCTCACACCAGAAGCAACTTGCAGTTTCTCAAGTCACTCCTGACACGAGGAAAAAAAATAACCCTATCAAAAATGTTTGGGGGGGGGGGGGGGTTGCACTCATGATTTTTTTTTAATTGCAGCATTTTAATTCCTACTCTCTGTTCAGCTGTTAAAATGCTAATCCATATTTTAGTTTTAGTATTCTGAGGAGGTTGGTTATTTATTGCCTTTCTCTAAGGCTACGAGAACGTAACTTGCTGAAGTTTACCCAGCAAATTTCTATGGCTGGGAATTTGCACCTGAGTCTCCTGGAGTCCAGATCCAACACTCAACCCACTACACCACTCAAGAAATACTGGAGTATGCCTCCCTCCAAAAAAAACCCCTCAATGTCTCTAATACAAGGTTGAAATTTACTTTCCCTATATTCCTGTTGAACTCAAGAAGACATGGTTTTAAACAAAGAAGGAGCACTCAGCTACAAGTATTCATCATTTCCTATTTCCTGAGTGAACTAAGCTACTGAAGAGCAATTACATTGCATGAAGTTGAAACAAAAATGTTATGGTAGGTGGTTTGTCTCTATTGGAGTCTGTCATGTGTTTTCTTTCAGGCAATAGTACTTTTCTTTCTATTGGAAGTGGTCCAGAAGTTCTAACACAGATCCTAATTTTATTATATTGTTCTGTTAGTTTATTTATACCATACTCTTTCCACGAAGCTGAAATCCATTTCAGAGATGGTGGACATTGGATATTCTAGATGCTCTGAATGACAATTGTAAGCAATCCTTAACATTGATCATTGTGACCAGGGCTTAAAGAAGTTGAGATCCAAAACATCTGGAGAACCAGAATTTCTTCATTTCTTCCATACATTTTGTGGAGAAGGTGGCACCTCCTTCTCTGGAGGTTTTAAGCAGAAACTGGATGGCTATCTACCAGGAGTGCTTTGATTGTGTGTTCCAGCTTGGCAGGGGTTGGAATGGGTGGTCCTTTTGGTCTCTTCCAACTCTACAATTCTGTGATTCTATTATACTCTTCCAAATTATCTAATAGGTTTCTAATGCCACCTTTAACCAAATGTTCAAGATGTGATCACATACAATTTGCATTTACTCGCAGGCATGGGGTTCATGGTGTTCACACATTCTTATAAAAGGAAGACATATTGAATACCATTGATTGACTCTGAGGTCAATTGCTCTGAGTTAGAAGTGACTTACCTTGCATGTTTTTTAACACTTTGCATTTACTCTTAGGCCCCTTCTACGCTGCCATATAATCCAAATTATCTGCTTTGGATAGGATTATATGTTTAACCCATTCAGCAAAACTGATGCATTTTGCTTCACCATATAATTCGAAACTGATTTATCAAGCTCTGTGGTCAGACCTAACAAAGTGCAGTGTTGCAGACAGGGACAGGACACACATTCACTAGTAACCTCCAGATTCAAAATCCCACTTAGGCATGGAATGCACTGAATGAACTGGAGTTAATTAAGCTTGCTTGAGGTCCTATCACACAGTTATATAACGCTGAATATCAAGACAGAAAATCCCACAATATCTGCTTTGAACTGTGTTTTCTGTGTCCACACTGCCATATATTCCAGTTTAAAGCAGACAATGTGGGATTTTATTCAGTTGTGTAGAAGGAGCCAAAGTCTGATCATCTGGAGGGGTGATTCTAGAATTTAAGAAAAGAGATATGATCACCTGAACTCCCTAGAAGAGCAAGTTGTTCATTCTTGAGCTACTTCACACACAAAAACCAGCAATATGCAACACCGACTTTTGAAGACTATTTGGGTTTTTCTGATCGAAAAAACTTGCTTTCTTCAGAGTCTGGAAAATGCGCTGGCTGAGAATCTGTGGAAATTCTAATCTAAAAAATGTAGACTTTCCAAGCTCTGGTTTCACTTTGCAGTCTTCTGGGAGTTTGATCAGCTGCATCTAGCCATTGCTACCAAGAGCCATAATAATGATTGGCCACATCTGCAAGTATCATTCTGGCAAAGCATTCTCCAGATGAGTATCATCCATGCCCTTGCTGTTGTTAACTGTCATTAAGTCAGTTTTGACTTATGACAATGTTATGAAAGCGAGATCTCTAAGACACCCTGTCATCAGGTTCTATACGAACTCAGGGCTCTAGCTTCCTTGATTTAATCTATCACCTGTAACATTGCCTTCCTCTTTTCCTAATGCCTCCCCTTTTTTTAAAAAAAAAATCCCTAATAGGTCATGTTGTTCCATGACAACGCTATGATATTCTCAACTTGCATGATCCAACTTCAAGGGAGGCTTCAGGCTTGATTTGCTTCAGAACCCATTTCTTTGTATTTTTGTCATAAGTATTTGCCAGAATTCTCCTCCAGCACCACATTTCAGGGAAATTAATCCTCTTGTACTCAGCTTTATCCAATTTTCACTATTATATATAGCAATTGCAAATATTACGGCAATCTATGCCACACCAGTTCCAAAATTATGGTCACAAAGCACATTGCTCCATAGCAGTTCCTCCACATGAATGTAGGTTTTAGACTTTACTGCTTTTTTTTATTTAGAGCTCCATTTCTCAGTACAAAATGTAAGTACATACAATCACTTCTGAATGATGTGTACATATTTAGATTGTGTCTTTGGCTCATGCTAAAGTTCAAACAACACTTCACTCCATTCATGGCCATTGCTTGTATTTATTTTGAACTAATGTAGAAGCATGTATCCATTTCAACAAAGGTATTGGGCACCAATATTTTGTATTTTCATGCACAAATTAGACTCCCTGGAAGGGGCTTTATCCTGTGTTTCAGGCTCTTTTTACACTACCATATAAAATCCAGATTATCTGCTTTGAACTGGATTATATGGCAGTGTAGTCTCATATAAACCAGTTAAAAGCAGATAATGTGGATTTTGTGCTTTGATCATCTGGATTATATGCAGTGTGGAATGGGTCTCGTGTATAAACAGAGAAAGCAAGAACAAGCTATTTGACTTTTTTGTGCATGTTTGTTGATGGGTACACTGTGAACCACCCTGAGTCCTCTTCGGGGTCGAGAAGGGCGGTATACAAATACCACAAATCTATATAATAAAAATGTAATGTTCATTTGTGGGATTAACATAACTCAAAAACCACTGAACAAATTGACACCAAATTTGGATACAAGACACCTATCAGGCCAACGAGTGACCATCCCTCATAAAAACACTGAAAAACATGGCGGAAGGGATTTAAAAAGCTAAAAAACAAATAATACATTACAACACATGCACAAAATCACATATATATGCAAACTCACATATATACACATATACACAAATATATACACACACATATACACATAACACATATGTTTATAACACACACATATACACATAATGCAAACATACAAAACACATATACACTGTCTTGGTCACAGCAACCCGTGTCAGGGGACGGCTAGTAAATAATAAATAAATAATACACTGTCCCATGGAAAAGTGAAGTAGCAATAATCCTTGAAAATCTGGAGATAAAACATTGATTTTATAGCTATATTGTATCTACAAACTTAAACTAAAATGAATGATATTCTTAATTGTTTGTCTCACATGCTGAATCTATTGATTTTAGATATAGTTTCATATCTTTGTCAGCCCCCGGTGGCGCAGTGGGTTAAACCCTTGTGCCGGCAGGGCCGCTGACTGTTCAAATCCGGGAAGAGCAGGTGGAGCTCCCTTTGTCAGCTCCAGCTCCCCATGCAAAGACATGAGAGAAGCCTCCCACAAGGATGGTAAAACATCAAACATCTGGGTGACCTCTGGGCAACATCTTTCAGACCGCCAATTCTCTCACACCAGAAGCGACTTGCAGTTTCTCAAGTCGCTCTGGGCACGAAAAAAAAAAACTTTGTCATTTTGGGACACCATCAGAATGCTCATAGTTAGAATATGTTTGTGTTATCTTTGTTTTAACCTTGAATTTAATAATGAGCCCAGAAACATTTCAGGACTGAATGGATTGCAAAAATTGTCTCTGATAGCTATGGAAAGACATTCCAGTTATTTGTGCTCACCGAACTGAAACCACAAGCCTTTTTAAAAAAAATCTATCATTCATTTAGGGTGGTAGATTTTTTAAAGAAACCTGTTCATTAATTATAATGGCAAAAACCTAAGAGACCAAAAGATCTAAATAACAGGAGAGTGAGGGGTGGGCGAAGGAATATGCGCGAGAACTTAGAAAGGGACACTACACTTCTAAAGACCCAGCTCAACAATCAAGGGATAAAGCAGTAATTAGGCCTGATTATCATGCAAGGCAGCTCTGGTTAGATTGGAATGCAGCTGAAGAGACTGCCGAACTGGATGGATTGTTTGCAATGTTGGGAACTGACCCTTTGATGTCTGCGTGGAAGCTGCTTCTCCGCCAACCCAGCACACTCAGTTGGAAAAATTGGTTGCAAATGTAGCATGTGATTTTGTACAACACAATCTATTGATAACAGAATTGTGGAAATGTGTGTATGTGTATGAAGGAGGGGGGATGATGTAAACATGTGGGACAGATGAGGGCTTTCTTCACAAGCTATAGAAGCTAACTTTTTGCCTCATTCTCATCCCTCCCCAAAAGCACCTCTTTGCAGGCTATTCAGTATCACAGAGAAACTGGTCCAAATTGGCTTAATTGTAGTGTCCAGATGTATGTTTCTTGCCACAATCTAGAAGAATTAAAACTGGATCCTGTTAGTGAGGCCACTTGTGTATTTCCTTTTACCCAATGAGAACACCCATCACCAAAAAGACAGCTAAAAGGACAAATTGATGTGTAATCAGACATATATGTACATATGTAGATTTGAAAATATGTATTATAATTTAAATAGATATGGAATACCAGTACCTCTTCATACCATGGGAAGGCTGTGACTTGCTCAGTTAACTACCCAAGCACTAGCTTCTTGACAGTCAAGCCTTTTCTTTTAATGGATTTTCATAACCTTTAAACTGAACTTGGAGAGACAGCATAGCCTCCAATTCTCTCAATTTGACAGGGGCAATTTCAATTAGGCTCCTTCTACATTGTCCTTATACCGCAGGATCTGATCCCAGTTTACTTGCTCTGAACTGGATTATATGAGTCTACATTGCTGGATAATCTGGAATAACCAGATAATCTGAGATCAAATCCTGGAATATAGGGCAGTATGGTAAGGTAAAGGTAAGGTAAAGGTTTTCCCCTGACATTAAGTCCAGTTGTGTCTGACTCTGGAGGTTGGTGCTCATTTCCATTTCTAAGCCGAAGAGTGGGCATTGTCCGAGGACACCTCCAAGGTCATGTGGCCAACATGACTGCATGGAGTGCCGTTACCTTCCTGCCAGAGTGGTACCTATTGATCTACCGACATTTGCATGTTTCCCAACTGCTAGGTTGGCAGAAGCGGAGGCTAACAGAGTGAGCTCACACTGCTCCCCAGATTCAAACCTGGTAAGTAAGTTCAGCAGCTCAGCAGTTTAACCCACTGTGCCACTGGGGGCTTGTGGGCAGTGTGGAAGGGGCCTTAATCTTCTGTCATCCCATTTTTTCAGCTACTCTAAAATGTCCTACTATTTCTTTCCTCTTCCCACTTTCCTCCTTTATCCTCAGCTTATTTCAGTTGTTGCATTGATCAAAGCACAAAAGTAATTTGTTTATAATTAACTCGGTAGTGGGTGGGAGATAAAAAGAGTGGGCTTCCCAGTAAGCTCAGGCAAAAGTAAACTGCTACTGCCTCTTCAGGGTGCTTCCAGACAGCACCAAATCATGGGTTTTAATCAGTGGCAAAAAAAATCCCAGAACTTCAGAAGAGGTCCACATACAGACCTGTTGGTCCAGGGATTTCTGTCTCCGTCATCCACACTTGCTGCCTTGTTGTGGGATTTAGAGGCTCCCAAGATGGCCGCTGTGGGATTTCCGCCATAAATTTTGACTTAAAAAAAAAATAAGATGCAAGTGAATCATTATATAAGTTCCGTTCCTGGGTTATATAAGCTGCAGGGCCCTCTGTGCAGACAGGGTGTTGGTCCTGGGATACATGTCTGTTCCTGATTGCTCTTATTGTGAAAAGATGTACAACATTGACTAGGGGGCACAACTTTGTCCTGACCAGAGAAAATGTGCCCTCCACACTTTTCATGAACCTTCTGGCACACAAACAAAGTTTTCACATTCTACTCACCTGTCACCTCTTTAGGAACTGACCAATCAGAAACAAACATCTAAAATCCAGGAACAAACCTAGATTAAAAATCCAATGATTTCCGAGTGTAGGGACATACAGACATCCAAAGATGTGGATTTTTGGCTCAGAACTGGGATATTCCAGCACCTGAAAATCTTGTGTTGTTTGCCATTTGTAGTGATTGCTTCCACATTTACACACAATGGCATCTGGCCACCCTCCTGTTTGCTGTGGAAGCTCCTGGGATAAAGGTACTGTCTGGACAGGCCCTTAAGCTTCTCTGTTCTTCCTCTTTTGACTATACTCTTTATAGTTGCCTGGCCACATGTCTCCATTTTGCTTGTGAAATGCTTTTCAAACAGAATACCTTCAAATTGTAATCTTCTGTAACATAGGTATCGTGGTTACCTTGTTGTTGTTCATTCGTTCAGTCGTCTCCGACTCTTCGTGACCTCATGGACCAGCCTACGCCAGAGCTCCCTGTCGGCCGTTACCACCCCCAGCTCCCTCAAGGTCAGTCCAGTCACTTCAAGGATGCCATCCATCCATCTTGCCCTTGGTCGGCCCCTCTTCCTTTTGCCTTCCACTTTCCCCAGCATAATTGTCTTCTCTAGGCTTTCCTGTCTCCTCATGATGTGGCCAAAGTACTTCAGCTTCGTCTCTAGTATCTTTCCCTCCAGTGAGCAGTTGGGCTTTATTTCCTGGAGGATGGACTGGTTGGATCTTCTCGCAGTCCAAGGCACTTACCAGTAAAGAATTATTGTTTAGTTAGATAATTTTAGATCTCAGATTTATTAGTCCTGTGCTGGGTCTTCTCTTTAGAACATGATGCATATTTCTTGACTGAACCTCAAAATATCATAAACCATTTCACTTGTTTTGTTTTTGTTCCCCCATGCATGTCCTTTTGCTTAGGATGTATTTTCTGCCCTCAAGGCTTTCCTGGATGCACCACTGCAGTAAGGGTCCAGCAAATGAGGGCAATCCCAGTGACAGAGTTATTAATTGATGGGAGAACCCCCTGCTGCTTCCTGGCAGTGTAACTGATGTCAGAAAGGAGCAATAATCAGCACAGATCCCTCTTGTTTTCCTAATTCATGCTTTAATGAACAACTAGACATGAGGACAGGAATTTGATGCAAAGTCCCATTATCAACACTCTGCTTTCCCATGTGTGCATTGTCCATGAGCAACCTGGGATTCACTATGTGTTTGAGCAAATAAGAAGCTGGGGAAAATTGTCATCTAGATTGCACATGTTTGGAATGAATGTAGCAGAGAATCCAAAGTATCACTGTGTAAAAGCAACCTAAAGAAGGTGCTAAAGTGAACTGTACTAGTTAAGGGAGAAGTGATATCCTTGGCAGAGGGGATTTGTAACTTGAGGTGAGGGTGAGAGGAGGGCTGTCTGATGAAATCAACAGGAAAGTAGGTTACTCTGAACCAATAGGTAGCAAGCTGGAAAGCCTTCTTTACATCACAGGCAGTCTAATTGCTCAAACCAAGGCTTTTGAGAAAGAAGTGAAACAAGGAAACTCTTAAATGAAAATATTGTGTAAAAAGATATTGTTATACACAAACAATTACGTTTGCATATATAACTAACCTTTCTGCTTTCTGATCTACAGAGAAGATTGGAAAAAAAATAAAGCAATGTCACATTGTGGTTTAAGCAGGGCCGGCCCTAGGTAATTTTCAATGGTAAGCAAACATTATTTTGGCGCCCCCCCCCCCCCCCAAAAAAAACCCAATCACTGAAAAAAAAGGTAGAGGTGAATAAAGAGTTACCTTAAAACCAGAAGGTTACTTACATTATGTTCATATAGTTACATTACATAGAATTAACACAAATTAATGTTTTTTAAATGCAAATATTTTTGTTGTTATTTTTGATCTACAAGTACGACACAAAGGTTTCACAGAAAATACAAGATCTTTGCATTATGACAATTCCGCTGAGACAATTGAAGACAGAACAGCCCTTAATACATACACATACATATACATACACATACACACATACATGCACACAGACACACACACATATATATTATTTTATTTGGAATTGCAAATTGCAATACATTCCATCACACACACATTTAAATAAATATTGTGTGTTTACGGAACGAACGGCTTCCTTTCTGCAAGGACTTCTTCTAGAATGCATGGCAATTCCAAAGAAAATAAAATGTTTTGGACTACAACAAGTAAGTCCACTGAGATGACTAAAGATAGAATAACCTTATCTATATAAATAAAAATATAATGTTCGTTTGTGGGATTAACATAACTCAAAACCCGCTGGACAAATTGGCACCAAATTTGGCAGCAAAACACATACTAATCCAATCTATGTCTGTCAAACAAACAAAAAATCTCTGGCTGCTTCTCATTACTTTATTTTGCATACCACCACACTACCCCAGGGTGCTGCTGCTATTATTATTATTATTATTATTATTATTATTATTATTATTATTGAGAGTCTAAATGGCCATCTATCAGGAGTGTTTTAATTGTGCTTTTCGCTTATGCCAGAAGGAAGTTGGATTGGATGGACCTTGGAGGTCTCCCTACTTTATGATTCTATTACTATTATTAATAATAGTATTATTATTAAGCAGAGTCTCTATGGCCATCTGTTAGGAGTGCTTGGATTGTGTTTTTCCCTTA
The DNA here is from genome assembly GCF_037176765.1 of Anolis sagrei. Classification (NCBI taxonomy): domain Eukaryota; kingdom Metazoa; phylum Chordata; class Lepidosauria; order Squamata; family Anolidae; genus Anolis; species Anolis sagrei. The sequence goes on along the minus strand of NC_090024.1, from coordinate 186,778,872 downwards.
TGGCAGAAGGAGGTTGGACTGGATGGCCCTTGGAGGTCTCTTGTAACACTAGGATCCTATTACTGTGAATTCCTCCCAAACCCCTCCAGTGTTTTCTGCTGGTCATGGAGGTTCTGTGTGCCAAGTTTGGTTCAGATCTGTCATTAATGGGAGTTTTAATGGTCTGTGGAAGTCTGAGCTGAATCAGTTGAAGGTACTCCAAATCCCATCAGCTTGATTAGCATTCAATGGCCTTGCAGACAAGAGTCAATCAAGGCCAGCTAATACGTCTCAACAATGGATTCCCCCGGGCAGGAAGCAGCCAGGCTTTGAAGCTGCAAGGTTATTTGCTGCATCAGAAGCAAACCAAGGGTAAATTTGTAATGTATATAGAAAACACAGTTTAAAAACTTGGCATCCAGCTGCAAGGTCATTCAGTGCTAATCAAGGTGGCCAATGTCAACACTCACACTTGCCTCAAGCAGGCAAGAATTCTTCCCACCTTGGACATCATTCCACAGGGATATATATAAACCCCACTTGCCTAGTTTCCAACAGAGTTCCCAACCTCTGAAGATGTCTGCCTTTTATAACACATAACAATCTAATAAATATAAATAATTCATGATAAAAATAATAACGTAATAATTGTAAATAGAATAATAAATATAATAAAATATAATAATAATAGTAATAATTCCAAAGCTGAGAAGGAAATGGGGGAGAGTCAGTTTCCAACAGACCTCCCAATCTCTGATGTGGGTGAAACGTCAAGAGAGAATGCTGCTGGCACATTTTGAGCCTTCCAGGCGAAGCAGAGGCTTCAAAGGGCAGAGAGAAGAGCACGGAGTGGGGCAACAGCAGCAGCGAGGATGCCCCCCTTCTCCTCCAGGGTCTTCCTCCTCCTCCTCTCCATTTGGAGGTGTCTAAACGGTGTCTAAACGGAGAGGAGGAGGAAGAAGAGCCCAGAGGAGAAGGAGATGGCCAAGCCTCGCTGCTGCTGCAGCCCGACGCTCCTCTTCTCACCCCCTTCGAGGCGAGGCCTCGAAGGGGGCGAGAAGAGAGTGGCACAGAGCAGCAGCAGCAGCGAGGATGCCCCCCTTCTCCTCCAGGGTCTTCCTCCTCCTCCTCTCCATTTGGAGGTGTCTAAACGGTGTCTAAACGGAGAGGAGGAAGAAGAGCCCAGAGGAGAATGAGATGGCCAAGCCTCCCTGCTGCCCCACACTCCTCTCGCCGCTCTACAAGGTGCACGGGGCATGAGGGGAGGGAAAGGCGTGCACCTTTCTCTTCTCCCTCGCACGCCTTTCCTGCCTCTGCCGCTAGGAAAGGCACATGCAGGGCGAGAGGGGAAGGACAGAGGCGCGCGCCTTTCCCTTCCCCCTTGCCGCATGCGCGGCTTTTCTGCTTCCTCCCGCTGCTGCCCCCGCCACCGGCGCTGCTCATGGGACGAGGCCCAATTGGAGGGAGGGGCATTTAAGGAGGCGCGTGAGCGCCCCTAAGACAAACAAAGTATTCCACGGTCGCTTACTTCGCGTAATGGAAAAGCCGCCCCTGGGTTTAAGAGTGGGTGTCTCATTCTGTTCATGAATTTAGGGGCATTAGGTTGCTGAACAATTTACTGTTAATATTTTGAAGTAGTGATATGAACAGGGAGAGAAAAAACACTGCCCCTACATTTTGGTTCCTTGTTAGTATAAACCAGGCATGTAGCTTCAGGTTTGAGGTGCTTCAGCCCCCCCCCCCCCCCGAAATTCTCATGGTGGTCCGCGAGAAGGCCTTACTGGTACATTATTAAAACTGTTATGTTTTTTCATATCATGATCTGATCACCATGCTCAATATATCCCATATGCATGGGGGTATTGGGGTAACGATACAAAAAGGTAGACCCTTTTTCACTCAGACTCAGCCCCCCCCCCATCAAACTCAGCCCCCCCCCCCCCCGAATCAAAATCCTGGCTACGGGCCTGGTATAAACCCTTTATATCATTTACATTTCTTCACAGCCCTTTCGGTTCCTTCTTACTGGTGTTGTTTGGAATTTGTCCCAGGTAACAACTTCAGTGCCCCATTCTACACTGCCATGTAATCCAGACGATCAAATCAGATAATCCACATTATCTGCTTTGAACTGGATTATACGAGTCAACACTGTGATATAGGGTCTGGGTCTGTGCTCAGAGAAAGGAGGGATATAAATTTCTTAAATAAATAAATAAATGCAATATGATCCAGTTCAAAGCAGATAATCTGGGTTTTATATGGCTGTGTAGAAGGGGCATTTGTCAATTAATTGGGTTATCACTATGATATAGAACCTGAATGGAATTTTAAATTTTAGAGAGACTATGGCAGTGGTTCTCAACCTGTGGGTCCCCAGATGTTTTGGCCTTCAACTCCCAGAAATCCGAACAGCTGGTAAACAGGCTAAGATTTCTGGAAGCTGAAGTCCAAAACACCTGGGGACCCACAGATTGAGAACCACTGGACTATGGGCTTATGCATAACATATCAATGTACAATATAGCATTCTTCTGCTTGTATTATACAAAACGATCAGAGAACTGCGGGGGGGGGGGGGGTAATATTATTATTATTATGAGAAGTTACCATCAAAAGATGGGAAAATTACCTTTCCAGTCAGTTATCTTAACTTTGAAGACATTGATGGACACAGTGTGTACTTCGATGCCTACTCTAGTTGTTCAACACACTTTCCTCCTAAGTAGGGTAGATTACATGTAGCCTTTGCTATTCCAGGGAGGGCTCAGCTACAATATCTATCTTAAACATAGTGTGTGCTCATTAATGTTTGGTCATCATTTGTATACTTCTGATTGATCACTCCTGTAGGGTACTCAGCTACACAAAAATCTTAGTAGTCCAATTTTGCTTAATTATTTTATTCTAAGTCTCAACCTTCTCTTTTCCCGTTTCCTTGGTCCATGCAGATAGACACATAATAGGAGTTGTATCTCAAATAGCAAGTCTCCATGTCATTTAAAACTTTATATCAAACAGCTTGAATTGATCCTAGAAAAGAAATGATTGCCAGTACAGGCTTTTCTTTATAATGATGAGATGAGCACAATGCAGTCCACTAGTTAGCAGCCTAGCTGTCACATTTTGCACCTATGAAGCTTTTAGACATTCTTCAGAGTGAGACCTCTGCAGAATACGGAGCAATGATCCTAATGTAATCAGTGCTGCCAGATAAGACTGATTCAAGAATAGACACAGAGGGTGACTTAACATAGTTTTGGAAATGCAGTCCTTTCTCCTAAAGATTAAGAAACGGTTGCATATAATCAAGGAGACTCCCAGTCTATGGGCCTGATCTTTGAAAGGGGAGTACAACATCTTCCAGAACACATTCAACCCCAATCTAAAAGCAGTTTTAGCCAACCACATTTCCTTCTTATCAGGGCTTCATTTCATCATCTCAACCAATCCATTGTTATACCCAGAAAATTATGAAACATGTTGACTACTTTGGAGTTAGGCAAGCAAACTAATAAGGCTGGACACATTATTGACCTGATCTTTATAACAGAGAGCAAAGGTAAACAGAATGTGAAGGTGGAGGAACTTTTGGTGGTTCCTTTGTCATGATCCCTAACCTCCACAGAAGTGGCGGGCCCATTAAGATGGCCCACCCCCAGAAGACTTATGGATTTGGAAGAATTTCTAATAGCTACCAGGGTTGGATGATCCTATTGAGGTCCTGACTGATTTCTGGGAATAGAGGTGGCCAGGATAGTCATTACAGTTACTCCAAAGCATCTCCTTCCCAGATGCATTCTCCAAGTTAGGGCCACCTCCTTCATTCTTGACCCCCTGTCCCTCTTAGAATCATAGAATCAAAGAGTTGGAAGAGACCTCATGGGCCATCCAGTCCAACCCCCTGCCAAGAAGCAGGAATATTGCATTCAAATCACCCCTGACAAATGGCCATCCAGCCTCTGCTTAAAAGCTTCCAAAGAAGGAGCCTCCACCACACTCTGGGGCAGAGAGTTCCACTGCTGAACGGCTCTCACAGTCAGGAAGTTCTTCCTCATGTTCAGATGGAATCTCCTCTCTTGTAGTTTGAAGCCATTGTTCCGCGTCCTAGTCTCCAAGGAAGCAGAAAACAAGCTTGCTCCCTCCTCCCTGTGGCTTCCTCTCACATATTTATACATGGCTATCATATCTCCTCTCAGCCTTCTCTTCTTCAGGCTAAACATGCCCAGTTCCCTAAGCCGCTCCTCATAGGGCTTGTTCTCCAGACCCTTGATCATTTTAGTCGCCCTCCTCTGGACACATTCCAGCTTGTCAATATCTCTCTTGAATTGTGGTGCCCAGAATTGGACACAGTATTCCAGATGTGGTCTAACCAAAGCAGAACAGAGGGGTAGCATTACTTCCTTAGATCTAGACACTATGCTCCTATTGATGCAGGCCAAAATCCCATTGGCTTTTTTTGCTGCCACATCACATTGTTGGCTCATGTTTAACTTGTTGTCCACGAGGACTCCAAGATCTTTTTCACACGTACTGCTCTCGAGCCAGGCGTCCCCCATTCTGTATCTTTGCATTTCATTTTTTCTGCCAAAGTGGAGTATCTTGCATTTGTCACTGTTGAACTTCATTTTGTTAGTTTTGGCCCATCTCTCTAATCTGTCAAGATTGTTTTGAATTCTGCTCCTGTCCTCTGGACTATTGGCTATCCCTCCCAATTTGGTGTCGTCTGCAAACTTGATGATCATGCCTTCTAGCCCTTCATCTAAGTCATTAATAAAGATGTTGAACAGGACCGGGCCCAGGACGGAACCCTGCGGCACTCCGCTCGTCACTTCTTTCCAAGATGAAGAGGAAGCATTAGTGAGCACTCTCTGTGTTCGTCCACTTAACCAATTACAGATCCACCTCACCGTAGTTTTGCCTAGTCCACATTGGAATAGTTTCCTTGCCAGAAGGTCATGGGGGACCTTGTCGAAGGCCTTACTGAAATCCAGGTACGCTACATCCACGGCATTCCCCGCATCTACCCAGCTTGTAGCTCTATCGAAGAAAGAGATCAGATGAGTCTGGCATGACTTGTTTTTGATAAATCCATGTTGACTATTAGCGATGACTGCATTTGTTTCTAAGTGTTTGCAGACCGCTTCCTTAACAATCTTTTCCAGAATCTCTTGGGTAATAAAACAAGCCAAGGGGAGCATACTTTGGATAAGGGAGCTAATTAATGCCTCGCTCTACCAAAGTAAGGTCTCCATATCACTTAACGAAGCTGTGGTAAGACCACTGCTGGAAAAAAAACCCTTAACCCTACCATACTTGACAATTACCAGCCTGTGTCAAATTTGCCATTCATTAGTAAAATCTTGGAGTGGGTGGTGACCAGATATCTCCAAGGATTCCTGGATGACATTGATTATCTAGATCAATTTTAATTGGGCTTCAGGCTGGGATATGGGACAGAGATGGCTTTGGTTGCCTTGGTGGATGCTCTACACTGAGAGCTGGACAGGGGGAGTGTGACCTTGCTAGTTATCCTGGACCTCTCAGCGGCATTCAATACCATCAACCATAGTATCCTTCTGGCATGACTTGCGGTGATGGGACTGAGAGGTACTGTTTTACAGTAGTTCCAGACCTTTCTCACAGGCCATACCCAGAAGGTGGTTCTAGGGGAGTCCTGCTAGACCGCAATGGCCCCGGGACTGTGAGGTCCCACAGGGCTCTTCTTTATCCTCGATCTTGTTCAACATCTACATGAAACCACTGAGAGAGACCACCCAGAGTTTTGGAGTTTGGTATCATCTGTACACAGATGATGCTCAATTCTACTACTTCTTTTCATCTAACACATGCACCTAAACTGTTGCCTGGAGGCAGTAATAGGCTGAATGAGGGTAAACAAATTGAAACCTGGATCTCGATAAGATAGAAGTACTACTGGTCTCGCATACAAGGGATCTGGGAATAGGGTGGTAACTTGAGCTAGATGGAGTTACACTCCCCCTGAAATCTCAGGTCCGCAGTCTGGGGGGTGATCCTGGACTCTGTCTTAAATCTGGAAGCACAGGTAGCGGCAGTGAATGGGACTGCCTTAGCACAGTTAAAACTTGTGTACCAACTGAGACAGTTCCTGGAGAAATCAGATCTGGACACCATGGTACACGCACTAGTTACATCTCATTCAGACTACCGTAACACGCTCTACATGGGTCTGCTTTTGAAAAGTGTTCGGAAATTCCAATTCGTACAGAGGACAGCAGCCAGGCTTCTACTAGGAACTGATCTCAGAGAACATATCACCCCTCTACTGTGACAACTCCACCAGTTGCCAATTTGTTTCCAGGCTCAATTCAAGGTGCTGGTTTTAACCTACATGGCTTTGGTCCAGGCTGCTTGAGACACCGTGTTCCCTTATACAAACCTGGAAGACAGCTGAAGTCCAGGAGGGAGACCTTGGTATCAATCCCGGCACCTTCCAATGTGTACTTTAAGAGGACCAGGGAGGATGGATTTTGGGGGGCAGCCCCTATGCTATAGGACACACTGCCTGAATTGTTAAGATTGGTCTCTTCTTTAATGGCATTCCAGAAGGGTGTGGCAAAAGTGTTTAATTAAGCCAAACAAGTGGTAGTGGAAGCTCTGGGTTTTTATAATGGTTTCAATTGTGTTTCCTGTTCAAATATTTATGTTTTAATGGGTTGTTTTAACTTTTGTATTGTGTGTTTTTATTCTGCTGTAACTGCCTTGGGTCTGTGCTCAGAGAAAGGCGGGATATAAATTTCTCAAATAAATAAATAAATAAATAATACCAACTCATTCAACACGTTGATTGATCTCTTATAGTAGTTTAAAATTATATAAATAACATAGAGGAGATAAGCTAGACACAACAGACCAAAAGCTGTGGTGCCCAACAGAAACCCTGCCCATATCCTCGTTGTCTTCAAGCTGGGGGAAAAAAACAAGACAAGAAAAAAAACAACAAGGTAACTTAGAGGTCTCTCATTAATCAGAACACCATACATTAAGGGTCACTTGAAGGCCATTAATAGCAACAAAAGACATGCCATTTGCCAAGTATGAATCCATCTGACCTGTTTGAATACTAGAATCCAAACCGAGGCCCATTTGAGTAACTTCATCAGCAAAGAAGAAAGCAAATAATTTCCAGTAATAGGATGTTGTTCTGGCTCTTCCTTTCCAGCATCTTGATGAGGAAGCATTTGTACAGTACTCAGTAATATTGTCCATCTATTCTATATGAATATGAATAAGCTTTCTTTTGCTACCTTCTCCACCATGTGATATATTTCCAAATGAATTCATTGGTCTCTCTTTTGTCTGATTTTTTCCATATATTTTCTCATCAGCATGCTAGCAATCATCCAAATTTGCCCCCAGTTTGAATCCTATGTGGACACTCTTTATGAATGCGACTACACAATCAAGGATATATCAGATTATGTGCCAAAGTGATTTAGGTTGGGTTTTTTAAATTTTTCAATAAGCAGGAGGGAAAGGGAGAGAGGAGAAATAAGTAGATCAGAAAGTGATACAAAAGGAAGTAGCCACAGAGAAAGAAAAAGGGAGAGACCAAAGTTACTTTTGATATAAATTGCTCCAAGCACTAACAATCAAAAGGCCTTCTTGGTGGGTTTTATTTGGCAAAAAAATAAAACAAAAATGGAAGAAACAGTGGGAAAAGACCAGAGGGCTACAAATGAAAAAAACATTGTTGTTTAGAGTAGACAAAGCCCTCTATAGCCCGTTCCACACAGCTGTATAAAATCCACATTGAACTGGATTGTATAGCAGTGTGGGCTCAGATAATCCAGTTCAAAGCAGCTATTGTGAATGATCTGCTTTGATACTCTGGGTTATATGGCTGTGTGGAAGGGCCCTGTGCTTCCCTTTCCAAAGAATTACTGAACAGTTTGCAAAAAAAAAAAAAGGAAAAAAAAGCCTATAACATTGAACTATCCTAAGATGGGCAAGTAACTATAAAAACTGAAGAGAGACACAGGAGAGAAATGACCTCCTCTTGTGATTTCTTGATTGGATTATCTAGGTGACAAGTGAAAGGGAACAGCTACACTATAATTTATTTCCAATTATATGAAAATATATTTTAAGGACAAACCTAAAGGAAGTGGGATGAGAGAGCAGATCCTCCATCACTTTCAAAGCCCTATTAATTTATGTTGGAAAGGATAAGCAACAAAGGAGGGTGATTTCCCTTTTCCATTTTCATTGGTGGGTTGTAATTATCATCTGGGGTTTAATTCTGGTGGGGTTTAATCCTCATCTGCTGATTTCAATGAAAGGGAATGTATCTGTACTTGGTCAGTAGAACCATGATCAGTAGAAGTGTTATGGATTCATCAAGCCTGAAGCTGCTCTTTCTCTTTTCCTAGTGAAACACAGTTGGTGTAGAAATGTGCTAGTACTAGAGCCTCTTGCAGTACCACCTATTCAAGCCCCGCCCCGCTGTGATGGTTGTGGGCTTCTCTAACTCATCCAAACCCTGGCAGCGCCACCTGAGAGATCTGGAAATAAGTCCTGCCATGACACTTGCTAACATTTGTGTTGTATTTGAGTTTCTTCTCAGTAAAAAAGTATCTTTATACACTCTTTCATTTAATGCATCCATTGATCAATCCTTTTAACAGCTCCACTAGTCAAAGGTTGAAAGCATTATTAACTCAGACATGTATGTGTGTGTGTATGCATATGTGTGTGAGAGACACATACACAGACACCCTTGAAAATATAAGGATCTAACCCCAGCCATGCTGATCTTCAATGAAAAATAGGAGTTAAAATACGATTTGCATCCATTTGTCTTTAAATGCAGAATGTCAGCAGGTTTGCAGTGATTTCTGTGTAAACCATTTGCAAAGCCAAAGGCAAACATCAGTATTCAGGGAAGATGTGCCATTGGGGCAGTTACCAGCATAATCTGTATTAAACAGGTTACTGTAGAGATGCACCTAAAACTAATGGCTGCAACGAAGGCAATGCCCACAAGTACGAAGGCCTTGGGGTACACAGATTTGTGCTCTTCTGGTTGCAAGATCAATCTAACGGCACGTCCTTCAGCACAGCTCAATGCTACTCACCAAGAATTCACCCTCATCCCTTGTGCTCTTGGAAGCACCACAGCGTGTTGACACAAATCAGTTTCGACATATAGATCATGGAAACAGTCAGACAGCTTTCAGTTGATTGTATATCCCCGCAGGTCAGATGATGCATGTTAATAGGGCAGCTTTGTCTAGTGTTTGTAAACAGAGAAGATTAGTTCTAGGGCTGCCAGTTTTGCCATGGGTTTAAACAAATTCAGGAATAATCCATTCACAGAACAGAGTGCAGGCTTCTTAGTGCGGATTCACATGACTGCTGAGCACTAGGAAGCTGGGACCTTTTAAATAGCAGCTTGCAGTTTGCTTGAGGTAACCAGGTCATGTGAGGCCCAGTGTGCGAGGATGTACCTCACGGTAAATGTGGGCCAACCGTGAAGCCCTCTCTTGACCCGTTCACCAAGCCCAAGTCTGAGATCTAAGCAGATAGCAAAACAAACAATCCAATCAAGCAAGGAGGCTGGTAATCAGCTGCAAACAGAAAAGAAAACAAAAACTCCGTCAGCAGGGAAGCACACTTCAGGAAAGAAATGTTCGTCAACAAGCACTTCAAATCTTCACACTCCATTTTTTTTTATCATACTGATGTGAGGGTTTTCCCACTTTTCCCTTTTACTGTTAATAAAAGGTGAATATGTTACGACCAGGTGGTATTTAATGTTTTCTTTGATTTGATTTAGTTGGGAAAATAAATGGATAAGAGAAAATCATTGCATGTGGCAGAGCAGGACAATCACCTCAGGCAGCACATGCTGGGCTGAGAAAGAGCAGGCAGTGGCTGCCATTGTGTTGCCTGCTCTTCCTCTCCTCCATGGTCATCCCTCACTCTTGGAAAACAGAGTTAAACTAGCCTGCAGTATCAGACATGGTAGATATGGCCTCAAGCTGTTGGAATGGGTTGGAAGCACCTTAAATTATTCAGCTGACACTGAGAAACCATTCCCTTCCCCATGAAAGACCACAACCTCTTGGATTTTTTTTCCATGTCAGGAGTGACTTGAGAAACTGCAAGTCACTTCTGGTGTGAGAGAATTGGCCGTCTGCAAGGGCATTGACCAGGGGATACCCAGATGTTTTGATGTTTTACCATCCTTGTGGGAGGCTTCCCTCATGTCCCTACCTGAGGAACTGGAGCTGACAGAGGGAGCTCAACCTGCTCTCTCCAGATTCGAACCTCTGACCTGTCACTCATCAGTCCTGCCAGCACAAGAATTTAACCCATTGTGCCACTGGATAATTTAACCCATTGTACCAAGATTAATGCTAATAGCAAAACCTTTGACTCAGGTAGAAGCTAACCTCCGGAAGCCCATCTATGCTACACCATTGTAGGCCAATTATTCCACTTAACTGCCATGATTCCATCCTGTGGAAATCCTGTGGTTGTAGTTTGATGAGTCAATAGAGCTCTCTGGTTTGGGATTCCAAATAGCCCTCTCTAAATGGGAATTCCATAGCAATTAATATGGAATAATAGTGCTATAATTGGGTAGTGTGAATAGGTTCCTGGCCTAAATACAACTATCTAGGGGTGGCCAGCTATTTCCAACAGACTTCTAACATCCTGAATAGATTACTGCAACGCACTCTACATGGGGTTGCCTTATTAGACTGTTCGGAAACTTCAACTAGTCCAACGGGCGGCAGCCAGACTACTCACCGGAGCGTCATACAGGGAGCATACCACCCCCTGCTGTGTCAGCTCCACTGGCTGCCGCTCCAGTTCCGAGCACAATTCAAAGTGCTGGTCTTGACCTATAAAACCCTATACGGCTCCGGCCCAGCGTACCTGTCCGAATGTATCTCCTTCTATGTCCCTCCTAGGAATTTAAGATTTTCTGGAGGGGCCCTGCTCTCGGCCCCACTCTTGTCACAAACGAGACTGGCGGGGATGAGGACAGGGCCTTCTCGGTAGTGGCCCCCCACCTGTGGAATTCACTCCCCGGGGAAATTAGATCATCGTCATCCCTCCTCTCTTTTAGAAGAAAATTAAAAACATGGATATGGGACCAGGCCTTTGGGTAATCTGGCAGATTGACAAGGACAATGATGACAAAAGCTTTGGAAATGGACTATGATAAGCTGAATGGCTCACTAATTACGGAACTCGGCGAAATGATGGCCACCAAGCTGGCTTTTTTCTATGAGATTTTATTGTAATAATTTAATGTTTTAACTATTTATAATTACTGTTGATATGTATTTTATTGTGTTTAACTGTAGGCATCAAATATGTGCCGGCTGGAAGCCGCCCTGAGTCCCCCCCTAGGGGGTTGAGAAGGGCGGGGTAGAAATTCTTGAAATAAATAAATAAATAAACATGCAGAAATAAAGTGAGTTTTGGCAAGGCAACCCAAGGAAGACTACCACTGATAACCAATGAGATGTGACATGAAATTGATGGAGTAGAATGTTCTGAACTCTACTGTTTATTTATGAGAAAGACTGTCATGCCTTAAATTATGGTTCAGATCACAGACATGCCAAGAAAATTATTCAGATACTTTATCCTGAATATGCTACCTGGGTGTTAAGGAGCCTAGTATGAGCAACCTTGGAGAGACAAGGATGGATCCTGAGTTACTTGCTTTGGCAAATTTGCTAAGCACCTTCAGGAGAAAGTCATTTATATTTGCACAGAACTTGATACCACAATTCTAGCTTTCTAACTGATCACGTTTCTTGGGATCAATTTCAGTTGTTGCCATCTCATTATGAGAACAAGAAACATGCATCATTTCATCCCACCACATGTAAGTATGTCCCTTGACCATCTGGACTGATAAGTTCCAGCAGAACTGGACTGGTTAGTGTAAAATATATGTAACAAAACTCTAGATCCAGCTATTAGTCTCTAATGATGTAGATCAATTGAATCAATGAGAATCAATCTTTGTGTGAAATCTACTTAGTAAAGGAGTTTACTCCACTTGGAATTAAAAATTGAATTTAGTCCAGGGGTGGGTTTCATGAAGCCCACCAGATGTTGGTAAACTGTAGCATCACCAGGCATTGCTAATAGGAAGGGATGCTAGGAGCGGCAATACAACAAAATATAGAGTATGTCATTATTCCCACACTTGATTTAGCTCAATGAAATAAAAGAGTGGGGTGAAATAGTCTACAATGAAACAAGAAAAAAAATCCTTTTTATCTGAGCATGAAGAGAAAAGCCTGGTTGGAGCAGGGGAAAGGACTCTAGGGAGCAAGACTGACATCCCACCTGTCTAGTTTCGTCTATAATAGAGTTGCATCAATTCCATTCTTATTTTTTGTTGTAATTACACTGGCTTTCATGGAGTCGTTATAAGTCTACAGATGACCTGAAGGCATATACACACACATATGTGCCATCAAGTTGCCTATCAATGTATAGCAACTCAATGCATTTCCTAGGGTTTTCTTAGGCAAGAAATACTCAGTTTGCCATTCCTTTCATCTGAAATGAAGCCTAAAGCAACCGCTATTTATTGGCAGTCTCCCATCCAAGCACTAACCAAAGCTGACTCTGCTTAGTTTCCAAGATCAGAAGAATTTAAACACTTCAGAGTATTTTAGTCAGTGCTCTTTCACACTAAATATTGTCACCACCAGACTCAAATGGTTGATATGATTGTTTAAGAAAGTATAGTAGTAAGTGAGGAAGTTAGGCAATGATCCCCTGCTTATGAATATTAGTTTGTCTGTTTCTTCACTGAACGGTTGATGAATATGAAAACAGTATTTTGTTATAGGTATCTAGGAGCTCACCTAAATAGATCTTCGTACATACAAAACAAAGGCGGAGTATCTCTTTGCCATCCTTTCATAGTTGCCAAGTTTCCAGCAACAACACAAAGCTCTCTAGGTTTAAATCCACATCAGATGAAGCAGGCTGCCATCTATGAAAGCTTGTGCCAAATAAAACTTCTTGTCCTTTATGATGCCACAAGACTAAGCAAAACAGCTATTGTTTCTGCTGCAAAGACTAACACAATTATGCCCTTATAGGATTAGAGAGAACTTTTCAGCTCAAAAGAAGCATGTTTCCAAAGTCAGGCAAGAGTGATTTAAAAATAATTACAGATTCCTTTTCTTTTTCCAATTGCTATTTGTCAGATGGAAAAACAAAACATGAGATTAAGTGTTTTGAAAGACAAGTGTATGACTTAATGAATGGAAAGGATACTTATTTTAGTGCCTGTGTTGTCACATGTACTCAGCTTATCCTAGCAGAGTATGACTCACGTTTTATAGTTATGAAGATTTCAAAAGGATTGGTATGCATAACATCTACAGGTGTGACTCTCATCTCCCTTTGTCCTCCTTCACTTACAAAATTAAAAATAGACTGCTCAAACATTTGCGTCCTTTTGTACATACATAGTATTGATTCTGAAATCGGGAACAGTGTTAAAAAAAGTTATATCACAGTTCATAATTCTTCAGAAATGTCTCATGAGATAATTTAACATTGAAACAATCAGCTCTCTGCATTCACTTGGGTTAGGAGCAAGGGACTCATGTGAAAGTAAAAATCCTGTGATTTTTCTTAACACCTCTCTAGAATTTCTAAGTGTTCCAGTGTGACTCTGTGGTTGATTTATCCTGGAACTTCACCATAAAATCGCATTGGAGGATCAGGACAGTCCTGGAGAAGTGTTCTCTCAAGAAATCTCTTGATCCTACAGCATGACTGGACAAAGTTGACTATAGAGCAGGTATGGGCAAACCCAGGCCCAGGGGCCAGATGCAGCCACTTGGGCTCTTTTCTCAGGTCCTCCTCTCTCTCGTCCTATCTTTCCTTCCTTCTCTCTTCCCTTCCTCCTTTCTTCCCTCCTTCCCTTACCTCCCTCTCTTCTTTCTTCCCTTCCACCCTTTCGTCATCCCTTCCTTTCCCTCTTTCCTCCCTCCTTCCCCCTCTCTCTTTCTCCTTCCTTCCTTCCCTCCTTCCTTCCCTTTTATCTTTCTTCCCTCCCTCCCTCCATTTTCTTCTACTTTTCCTTCCGTCCTTCTCTTACTCCCTTTCTCCCTTTTCTTTTTCCTTCCGCCTTTCTTCCTGAGGGATGTTTAGCTGGGAGAAGAGAAGGTAGAGAGGGGACATGAGAACCACACTTCAAGATGTAAAAAGTTATCTCATTGAGGAGGAAGAGGGGGAATACTGACTTTCTGCTACTCTAGAGACCAGGGCACAAGGGAGCAATGGTTTCAAATGGCAGGGAAGGAGATTCAACTGAAAAGATTAGGAAGAACTTCCAGAGAGTAAGAGCTGTTGGAGAGTGGCATAGGCTGCCTCAAAGTGTGGTGGAGTCTCCTTCTCTGGAGGCTTTTCCACAGAGACTGTCTATCGGGAGTGCTTTGATTGTGCCTTTTTGCATGGTGGGGGTTGGACTGGATGGCCCTTGGGGGTCCCTTCCAGCTCTAGGATTCTAGATCAGGAGTAAGCAATACAGGGTCTCATGCTACACTTTTTCTCTCTGGTCCACTATCTCATCCTGACCAAGACCAACCATTTTGGGATCCAAACATTTCCCATCTTTCCTTCACTTTCTGTCTCTGAAAGAGAAGAGGAAGTGGAGGAAAGGGCAAGGAGGGGACTTGGGGAGAACCCCATTCTCTTCTGGCCCACCCACCCACTCCAGCCTGCCACGTGGCCCCCAAGTTAGAAAGTTTGCCCATGCCTGCTATAGAGTCACACTGGAGGGAATGGACATTCCTAAAAAGAACATTTTTAATCAAATCATGACTAATCAAATCCATCAAAACCACAAATGTGGAGGAATGACTGTATCTGATTTTGGGTGAGTCTGAGAAAATAGTTACAGTAGGTTTGTTACAGCTCAGAAAGAAGACTAAACAGCTCTGTATGAGTCTCTGTATTTAAATAAAACAAGAAAACAACATTCATTAGCATTTCATGTGAATCCCATCCAAGCTATTTACTTCCTGGGTCTGTTTAGGATGCTGGATACCAGTGGTCCTCAGATATTGTTGGACTTCAGCTCTCATCCTCCCTGGCCAGAATGGCTAGTGGCAAGAGACAAGGAGGAAGGAGACAGATTGCCAACCCTGTTGTAAAATGACAACACAAGTACATGGAGGAGCATCGTCTGTAATAATTTAGATACTACTGGCGTGAGCTCTTTGCAGTAAATGCTAAGAGACTGAGTAATCAGAACGCCATGACGGTAAATTATTTGTCTTATCTATGGAATTCTGCAAAGCATTTGATCCAGCGACTTCTGTGGAAAGATGCTGTGCTCAAGAATTCTCCACTGGGATTTTTGCTTGAGCTAAGAAAGGAGGAGGAGGTGAAAGGAGTTCAGCTGCCAAGATTTCCCTGCTGCTGTTTTCAGGAAGAGATGAAGTCATGACAAGATTAGCAGAGAAATTCAATCAAAGCTGACTTTACCATGGCAGCCAAACAGGTCAAGATTGTGCTGATGATGAAGACATTTGCTGCTATTCTCAGAAATCTCCAAATGCTTGTTAATAGCCATGCCATTTCTTTCACCAGAGTCTAGAATATCACGTGAATTCACGCAAAATAGAAGGATGTTTCAATATCTACTTTATTTTCTAGTTGGAGTCAAGTGAATTAGTTTCCTAATGTCTTGCAATAGCCACAGCTTCCTCTAGATAATCACAATATATCCCATGTTAAATGTACTTGGTGGGAAAGAGTTGCAATACACTAGTTCTTACATTATAGTTTGCCGGACATACTCACTGGGGTTAGGGGTACAAGACTCCATGAAAGGGAAAAATGGGAATTTTAAAAAAATGCCTGAGAGAACACCAATTTAGAATCTACTAGAGAATGAATCCACTTTAAATCTCGTTGCTGCCTCTTGCAGAGTTCTGAAGTTTATAGTTTAGGGAGAAGCCTTTAACAGCCTCACTAAACTACAAACTCCAGAATTCTGCAGGAGGCAGAAACTGGATTTTAAGTGGATTTATTCCCTAGTGTGATGATGTCATAATAAGTCTTCCAGCATGACTCTATGGTCAACATTTATCAGAGACTGACCATAGAATCACCCTGGAGAACCTATAGATTCCTAGACAGAACATTTCAATCAAAACCGTGAACACTCTGTAACAAAATTTGGGAGGAGGGGTCTATTCCTAGTTTGAAAGTGTTATTTCCTTGTGTGGTACTTACTTTGAAAGTAGTTGTTATACTCCAGAAACTTCATTTTTGTGGCTGCCACAAACTATGTTGAATTGGTTGAGACTCTATGAGATATTTATTGAAAAACTGTAGCAAAATGTGCTGCAGGTGTCCCAGAAGAACAACGTTTTAGCCGTTTAATAATATTTTTCTACGTTTTTGTGATTGAAACAATTAGGAAATGACATTTATAACCCAGGAACAAAAATCGGGTTACATAGTGTAACCAAACTTGCAAAAGTCAAACCTGCAAATATGGAATTTTTATAACACAGAATTCAGACTAGCTCCCAATTTACAACCAGTGAGAACAGTTGGGCTGGTTCTGAAACAAACCACAGCTGTCCCCACTACCATTCTGTGTTTCCCAGGTTCATTCAACCCAGGGATCATGGGATGGCACCCCATTTTCCATGCCACGGCAGTCTCTGGTCATAACACAGATTCTACCTGTCTGCCATCACATGCTGTTACATGGGATGGGATGATGGGGTGCACTGGGAATGGAGGGAAATGGAAGTTCCTGTTCTCATCTCCACTGGGTGCCAGGGCGCCACAGCTGATATTATGGCATGTGGCGGTAGACAGGTAGGGCTCATGTTGCGGCTGGAGTCTGGTAGAGGAGACAGTTAGTTTAGGTGTCCAGCAGCACCAAGACACATTCACTGCCTCTGAGCAGTCATAACTCCCTCTCACCTCTACTGTGGTTGGGAGAGTCCCTGTCTGGACCATGTTCTGGTATTCAGCACATTGGATTGGCCTTGGGTTATGGGTCAGTGTAGATCCACCTCTAGATATTACATGAAAGGTATGAAGGAAGCAACGGAATATTGATATTAATTAATTTGAAATTCTAGGATATATATATATATATATATATATATATATATATATAGTATTTGTATCCCATCCTTCTCAACCTCTGAAGGTGGACTCAGGATGGCTTACAATTAGCAGTCATTAGACGCCGACAAAGAAACATGAACAGCTTAACAGCAATAAAAATACATTAATAAAGCAATAAAATATATTTTTAAAAATTGACCCTTAAAATATTAACACAACCAAGTCTGAGTCCGCAAATCCAAATCATAGTCCAGAGTTCCAGTCCAAGGTCTTAATTTACAATGCTTGGTCCCAAAGCCAAGACTTGGGTTTCTTCCTGAAGGAGAGGAGAGAAGGAGTCGCCTTGATTTCACTGGGGAGTGCATTCCACATATGAGGGGCCACCACCGAGAAGGTCCTGTCTCTCATCCCTGTCAATCGCGCTTGCGAGGGTGGCGGGATCGAGAGCAGGGCCTCCCCTGATGATCATAAACTCCGATGTGGGTCAAAGAGGGAGATGCATTCGGATAAGTAAACTGGGCCGGAACTGTATAGGGCTTCATAGGTCAAGACCAGCAGTTAACAGCTGTATATCTCTCCACTCCTGGCATAACTGTGGTATAGAATTGCTCTGTGAGAAACAACTGATAAATTTATCTGAAGAAGTTCTTCCATTATGTATGAAAAGTAAATTCTTGAATATTGCATACAAAAATAGAAGTTTGTGGTGAGGAAGGGAAGGTCTGGGGGAATCTTTCAGGTCAGAGAATCAAGAGTACATTCAGGTCTCAAAACAACAAGGTTTCTGTTCAGAAGGAAAGGTTTTTGTGAGACTGAAGAATTGCAGCACCTTTTAAACATTTGCCACATGGCATCTTCACTGGCTTTTCAATGCTAGTCAGGCGTTAGTATCACATATAGTCAATTACTGGCTTCTTTTATTAATAACCATTCCTTGGATAGAAGAGGCACTGATACATTTCACTCTGAGTAGAATGGGGATCAAAACAAATCACATATATTTTACTACATTATAAGCCTTGCTAAATCACACTAGCAATGAAAGGCTGTTTGCTTTTGTAATTTTCCAACTCCTTTTAGTCTATCATATCCAAAGGGGTCTCTCCTACATTCACAGAGCTGGTTTCTTTTGGGAGGGATGCCTCGCTGTCCCTGTCCTGTCACCTCTCTGAAAGTTGTCTAAAAGGATTGGGATTATTCTACCCCAGGTAATGGCATGTCTCAGGTACATCCTTTAGTGGGCCACTTTTTAGTGCTATCACTATGATTGTACAAGTGTAGGATAATAGAAGCACTAAAACTAGAACGTATTAAACGAGTTTTCTGATCTCTCACCTTCCAAGTTTTCCTGATTTTGTCAAAGAAGTTGAGTGGATAAATCCAGTTTCATTGCATGTATATCATTGGCACAAATATTATTAAGCTGTTTTTACCTCATAGAGGTTTTTAAAAAGTATTTTAATTTGTTCCATTTATTTGTGGATTTTAATCTGGAGTTGTTTACATTGGTTAAATTGTTTCAACTGGGTTGTTGTAGGTTTTTTCGCCCTGTATGGCTATGTTTCAGAAGCATTCTCTCCAGACATTTCACCTGCATCTATGGCATACATCCTTAGAGGTTGTGAGGTCTGTTGGAAACTAGGAAAATTGGGTTTATATAGCTGTGGAAAGTTCAGGGTGGGGGAAAGAACTCTCATCTGTTGGAGCTAGGTGTAAACAGACAAGAGTTCTTTCTCCCACCCTGGACTCTCCACAGATATAAAAACCCAGTTTTCCTAGTTTCCAACAGACCCCACAACCTCTGAGGATGTCTGCCGTAGATGCAGGCGAAATGTCAGGAGAGAATGCTTCTGGAACATGGCCATACAGTCCAAAAAAACCCTATATTTTAATTTACTAAAAGAAATAGATCTTAATATTACAAAAGACGCAAGCTTGAAACCAGCCTTTGCTACCTTTTTTCTGCACTGTGCTGAACTTGTGCCCTGCATTTCTCTGGACAAAAAGTCATCAGTTTCACTTGTATTCATATAGTTTCACTTTCAGATTACCAAAATACTTGGCTTCCCATAAACTGTGTTTGTTTTTTCAAAGACAGCTGTGCCCCCCCCCCCCTTTTGAGTTCACTTGAAACAAAATGTTGCAAAATGCTCTGGTATTTTGATTCACATATTTAAGTGTAATAAAAACAAGGAAAACACTTAATCTGACAACATTTCCCTTAAAGCTTGCATGTTTGTTTATCTTTTGTCATTGTAATACTGGCAGGACACACATAATGCTTCTGAGAACAAGACAAAGGTTGCGGAAAGCTTTATGATCTGATGTGCAAAACAGCCAATGAAAACACTGTTTTTCTCGCCGCAGTTACAAAAAAATGTGTATACTGTACAGAGCAAAATTCCAATTTAAATTATTCTCAAAGCACCAGATTCCATATGATTTTGGAAACCAAGCAAAGTTAGGCCTGGTTAGTACTTGGATGATAGACTGCTAAAGAACAGCATTGTTTTAAGTGCCTTCAAACCAGTCCCCATTGGGGAGATGGTGGCGGGGTACAAATAAAGATTATTATTATTATTATTATTATTATTATTATTGTAGAGTATATTTCTGAGGAAGAAGAAATACAGGAAAGGAGATTCCACCTGAACTTGAAGAACTTCCTAATTGTGAGAACTGTTCAGCAGTGAAACTCTCTGCCCCAGACTGTGGTGGAGGCTCTTTCTTTGGAAGCTTTTAAACAAAGGCTGGATGGCCATCTGTCAGGGGTGCTTTGAATGCAATTTTCCTGCTTCTTGGCAGGGGGTTGGACTGGATGGCTCATGAGATCTCTTCCAACTCTATGATGCAAAGAAACCTGCAAAACCAACCCTGAGCCCCCTTCTACACAGCTGAATAAAATCCCACCTGTTCTGCTTTGAACTGGAATATATGGCAGTGTGGACTCAGATATCCCAATTCAAAGCAGATATTGTGGGATTTTCTGCCTTGATATTCTGGGATATAGGGCTGTGTGGAAGGGCCTTAGTACCTCTTACTGAAGAAGAACCTAATGAAATTCACGGGGTTACTATAAGTTAATAGGCAACTAAGAGGCACTTACACAGAGATGTACATGAATTTATAATGTGAAACAAGATAAGCCAGAGTGCAAATTTATCCAAATAATTAGGGATGTTGTTATGCTTGTTCCCAGAATTAAAGAAAAACCTGCTGACAATATGAACTCTCCACTTCAAAGGAAGCATCACTCCTATCCTGTCGGACGCAGAGTCTGCATCAGATTAGATTTTAGTACGTACTCATCCAGCGTACAGCTTTACATCCAGGACCTCCTGGCCTAATTGGCTGCAGTAAGCATTTGTGGTAATCTTTTCTTTCGCCTCGGCATCATTCCGCACTTTCTATTTCAGAGACAACTTGCATTAGTTCAGCCCATAGCCATTAGGTGCTACCTGAGAAAATGTGGACAAGCAGGGCTAGGAAATCATATGGCCCTCCGAGTTTTCCGGGCTGTATGGCCATCTTCCAGAAGCATTCTCTCCTGACGTTTCGCCTGTATCTATGGCAGGCATCCTTAGAGGTTGTGAGGTCTGTTGGAACTAGGAAAATTGGGTTTATAAGTCTGTGGAAAGTCCAGGGTGGGAGAAATAACTCTTGTCTTTTTGAAGCAGACATGAATGTTTCTATTGGACACCTTGATTAGCATTTAATGGCCTAACAGTTTCAAGGTCTGGCTTTTTACTGCCTGGGAGTAGGAACATGAAAGGCACTGCGGACTGCTTCAACCAGAGAAGTCAGCCATAGCAGGGCACCTGATGAACCAACCTGGACACAACATATTATTTGAGAACACAGAAATGTTGGACCACTCTAACAACTACCAAGTCAGACTACACAGAGAAGCCATTGAAATCCACAAGCATGTGGATAATTTTAACAGAAAGGAGGAAATCATGAAAATGAACAAAATCTGGCTACCAGTATTAAAAAATCTCTAAAATTATAACAGTAAATAAAGAACAACTCTCAAACACGGGGGAACACCAGTCCAGAAACAATCAGGGCCAGCTAACACATTCCAACACAGTATTCCCCCAGACAGTAAGAAGCCAGACCTTGAAACTGTGAGGCCATTAAATGCCAATCAAGGTGGCGAATTGAAATATTCACACCTACCTCAAACAAACAAGAGTTCTTTCTCACACCCAGGACATTCCATAGATATGTAAACCCTAGTTTCCAACAGACATCAAACTCTCTGAGGATTTATGGTTTTATATTGTTGTTTATTGTGATATTTGCGGGCATCGAATTGTTGCCAGTGTTAGCTGCTCTGAGTCCCCCCACGGGGGTTGAGAAGGGCGGGGTAGAAATGTTGTAAATAAATAATAGATAATAAATATACCAGGCTTGGGCCAACTTGGGCCCTCCTGGTGCTTTGGTCTTCAACTCCCACCACCCCCACCAGCCTCGGGCTGAGGGAGAAAAAGAAGGGGCCCGAGGCTGTTAGGAGTTGAAGTCCAAAACACCTGGAGGGTCCAAGTTGGCCCATGGCAGGTAACCCAGCCACAAACGGTACCACTAGGTATCAATAGGTACCACTCCGGCGGGAAGGTAACGGCACTCCATGCAGTCATACCGGCCACATGACCTTGGAGGTATCTACGGGCAATGCTGGCTCTTGGGCTTAGAAACGGAGATGAGCACCACCACCCAGAGTCAGATACAACTAGTCTTAATGTCAGGGGGAAACTTTTACCTTTACCTAACCCAGTCCACATCAAACCTCACTACCTCTGAGGATGCTTGCCATAGATGCAGGCGAAACGTCAGGAGAGAATGCCTCTAGAGCATGGCCATATAGCCCAAAAAAAACCCTACAACAACCCTATCTGGATTATATTTATTTATTTACGACATTTATATGCTGCCCTTCTCACCCCAATGGGGACTCAGAGCGGCTTGCAAGATATATATACATACAATATATGATATTATTAGCATAGTACAATATCAGTATTAATTATTACTATATTGTACTACACCATTATATTTAATATTATTAGTAATATTACATGTAATACAAATATATAATTATAATATCATATTATTAGTAGTAGTATTATATTGCATTACATTATATATTATATATATTATACTAGCCATCCCCTGCCACAGGTTGCTGTGGCCCAGTCTGTGTATATGTGTTTTGTGTGTATATATTTGTGTATATGTGTATATGTGTAGTTTTGCACATGTGTTGTAATGCATTTTTTTTTAAAAAAATGGCTTTTAAAGTCTTTTCTGCTGTTTTTCAGTGTTTTTGTGAGTGATGGACACTTGCTTGCCTGATGGTTGTATTGTGTCCAAATTTGGTGTCAATTCATCCAGTCGTTTTTGAGTTATGTTAATCCCACAAACGGACATTACATTTTTATTCATATAGATGTATATACAATATAATGTTGTTGTTCATTTGTTCAGTCGTTTCCGACTCTTCGTGACTTCATGGACCAGTCCACGCCAGAGCTCCCAGCTCCTTCAAGGTCAATATATTATATTATATTATATAATACAATATATTACAATATAATACAATACAATAGAATACAATATATTATGTTACATTATTAGAATAGCACAGGAGACAAGCTGGAATTGTCCCCTTGGGCCCCTCTCTGTTCACTCTGGCCCAGAGCGGCACTTGGTGCTGAGGGGTCCCCAAATTGGGTTGTTGTAGGTTTTCCAGGCTATATGGCCATGTTCTAGAGGCATTTTCTCCTGACGTTTCGCCTGCATCTATGGCAAGCATCCTCAGAGGTAGTGAGGTCTGTTGGAAGTAGGAAAATGGGTTTATATATCTGTGGAAAGATCAGGATGTGACAAAGGACTTTTGTCTGCTGGAGCTAGGTGTGAATGTTTCAACTGACCACCTTGATTAGCATTTAATGGCTTGGAAGTGCCTGGGGGAATCTTTCTTTGAGAGATGATTTGATTGTTTACTCCCTGTTGTTTTGCTGTTGTAATTTTTGAGTTTTTTAATACTGGTAGAAAATGTGGAGGCTGTGACAGACTTTGTATTTCTAGGCGCAAAGATTACTGCAGATGCAGACTGGCCAGGAAATCAGAAGATGCTTACTTCTTGTGAGGAGAGCAATGTCCAATCTTGATAAAATAGTGAAGAGTAGAGACATCAGACTGGCAACAAAGATCCGCCTAGTCAAAGCCATGGTATTCCCTGTAGTCACCTACGGAGGTGAGAGCTGGACCTTAGGGAAGGCTGAGCGAAGGAAGATCGATGCTTTTGAGCTGTGGGGCTGGAGGAAAGTTCTGAGAGTGCCTTGGACTGCGAGAAGATCCAACCAGTCCATCCTCCAGGAAATAAAGCCCAGCTGCTCACTGGGGGGAAGGATACTAGAGACAAAGTTGAAGTACTTTGGCCACATCATGAGGAGACAGCAAAGCCTAGAGAAGACAATTATGCTGGGGAAAGTGGAAGGCAAAAGGAAGAGGGGCCGACCAAGGGCAAGATGGATGGATGGCATCCTTGAAGTGACTGGACTGGCCTTGAAGGAGCTGGGTGTGGTGACGGCCGACAGGGAGCTCTGGCGTGGGCTGGTCCATGAGGTCACGAAGAGTCGGAGACGACTGAACGAATGAACAACAAGCCAGATCCCCAAATTATTATATGGCAGTGTAGACCCAGCCTTAGCATTTCCAACCCAGTAAGACAATGGGAGGCGAGAGGAAAACCTGCACCTGCCATTCATTTGGGTAGAGCAGAACTGAAATGCACTCTATTATGTGTGAAAGGACTGCTTTGATGCTTTGTGACAAAAAAACCAGCGTGGGCTGCCTTCTCCCTCCTTCCTCGCCTGGATACATTTTCCCGCCATGGAGATGGGCTTGCTTTTAACCCTTTCTGTGTGTGTGTCTCTCTTTCTCCCCCCGCGCGCTCAGCTTTGGCGCCTTTTCCTTCCCGCCACGTCGAGCCCTCCTTTGAGCAGCTCCCCATTCTGACGGCGAGGAGGGCGTCCGCGATTGGCGGAGGCGGCGCCGGATGGGCGTGGCCAGGCAACGCCGGCTTCCCTGGCCCGGAGGCCCCGCCCCTTTTTACTACAGGCGGCTGGAGCCGGGCCGCCGCGCCACACGGGAGGGAGAAGCCTGGCCCGGCGCGACCCCGCCCGAAGCCGCTCCGGAGGGAGACACACAGAGAAAGAGAGACGCCGCCGCCGCCGCTGCTCTTGCCTTTCCCCCCCTTGCTGCCTCCACCTTCGAGCATGCTTCTCTCCAAGATCAACTCGCTGGCGCATTTGTGCTCCGCGCCTGGAGGGGAATTGCACCCGCTGAAGCCTCTTCCAGGTCAGGAGGAGCGAGAGTTTGGGGAGACCCGTTCTATCCATTGTCTTTGGGGATCTGCAGTGCACTGACCTCCCTTCTCTCTCTCTCTCTCTCTCTTGAGCAGGGAAGGAGAAGGAGCCCCTGGAGAAGCTCTACCAGGTGGGCCCGCTGCTCGGGAGCGGAGGCTTCGGGTCGGTCTATTCCGGCACCAGGCTGGCCGACGGCGCTCCGGTGAGTCCGAGGGAGGGGTGCTTTCGGATGGGGACCCCTTCCTCCTCCCTCCTCCAGGCATCTTCCCGCCTTCCCTTAAGCGCCCCATTCATCCCCATCCTATCCTCATCTCTATTTTGTTTCTCTTCGCAGGTGGCCATTAAGCATGTGTCCCGAGACCGGGTTTCTGAATGGGGGGAACTGGTGAGTGTCTGGGTGGGATGCTTGCGGGAAGGGGAGGTTGGGGAGGGGGAGAGTCCTTTCCTATTGGAAAGCCACAGCCTGCTAGAAAGTAATAATTATTACAGTCGACTCTCAGATAACCGGGACTCTCAAGCAACCGGCATCAACATTTAATATTTGGGGAGAAGGGGGGGGGGGCTCCTTTTCTATTGAAAGCCATAGCTGGCTAGAAAATAATAACAACTATTACAGTCGACTCTCGGATTACCGGGACTCTCAAGCAACCGGCATCAACATTTAATATTTGGGGAGATTGGGAAACTATTATTTTCTAGCAGCCATAGCCTGCTAGAAAATAATAACAGTCATTACAGTAGACTCTCAGATAACCGGGACTCTCAAGCAACTGGAATCAAAATGTAATATTTGTGGAGAAGGGGTGGGTGAATCCTGTTCTATTGGAAACCTATAGCCTTCTAAGTAATAATAATAATACAGTTGACTCTCAAATAACCAGAACTCTCTCAAATAACCAGAACTCTCAAGCAACAGGCACCAAAATTTAATATTTGGGGAGATGGGTGAGTCCCTTTCTATTGGAAAGCCACAGCCTGCTGGAAAATAATAATAACTATTACAGTTGACTACTGGGTGCTGGTTAACAGAGAGTGCTGTGTTGCTATATTGTTATATGTATTTGCATACCGTATATTTATATTATTTGTTTACATCCTGCTTTCTTCTCTTACGCGTGACTCATGTTTAAGAGAGGGTTGAATATTGTATTTATTATTATATTTAGTTGTTTAACATGACTCGAAAGCAGGTCGCAACACTATAAACAGAATAGTTCAAGTTCAGAACATCTCCTAAAACCATGTAGAAATATTTACAGCATGGCAAACCAAAACTTCTTCAAAGCCTGCTTGAATGGGGAGGTTTGGGCCTCTCTTTGTGTGTGGGTCAGCTCTTCACAAGCCATGTCTTCTCCTTTCCCCTCCAACAGCCCGGTGGGATGAGGGTGCCCATGGAGATCCTGCTCCTGAAAAAGGTGGGATCCGGCTTCCGCGGCGTGATCCGGCTCCTGGATTGGTTCGAGAGGCCGGACAGCTTTGTGTTGGTGCTGGAGCGCCCGGAGCCCGTGCAGGACCTCTTTGACTTCATCACAGAGCGAGGGGCTCTTCCCGAGGACTTGGCCCGCAGCTTTTTCCGCCAGGTCTTGGAGGCCGTCCGGCATTGCCACAACTGTGGGGTCCTCCACCGGGATATCAAAGATGAGAATATCCTCATTGACCTCAATACCGGAGTACTCAAACTTATAGACTTTGGATCTGGGGCACTTCTCAAGGACACAGTGTACACTGATTTCGATGGTGAGCATGAGCATGATCCGTTTCCATTTGCTGCTGTGAGCCAGGGAGTGCCCCCCCCCCCTTTGACAACACTGTGTTCCCTGCCTGTGAGTGCTCAGTAACTTCTCAGGAGAGGAACATGTTCTTCCTCTAAAACTGGATGACTTGTCCCTGGGAAATGAGTTTTGTCCAGATTTACTGTTTGCCTACAAACCCGTCCGTTGCTAGGAGATTTTACTTTCCATCAATTATGAGTCCTTAAGGAGCCCCCTGTGGTGCAGTGGTTTAAATCCTTGTGCCGGCTGAACTGCTGACCGAAAGATCAGTGGTTCAAATCTGGGGGAAAGGGTGAGCTCCCATCTGTCAGCTCCAGCTTCCCATGTGGGAACATGAGAGAAGCCTCCCACTAGGATGGTAAAACATGAAAACATCCAGGTGTCCCCTGGGTAACATCCTTGCAGATGGCCAATTCTCTTACACCAGAAGCAACTTGCAGTTTCTCAAATCGCTCCTGACATGAAAACATAAACAAAAAGAAATCCTTGAGGAGAGATTGAGCTTCTCTAATTCCTAGGGACCCACAAACCTACTTACAGTGTGGACA
This sequence comes from Anolis sagrei, assembly GCF_037176765.1. Taxonomy (NCBI): domain Eukaryota; kingdom Metazoa; phylum Chordata; class Lepidosauria; order Squamata; family Anolidae; genus Anolis; species Anolis sagrei. The sequence continues at coordinate 186,752,058 of NC_090024.1, read as the reverse complement.
TAGAAAGTGAAGTTAGGTGATAGATCTCTTGTCAATCTCCTGAGATTATGGCTGCTAATTCACCTGCTAGGTAATTCAGATGAGCTTGGGTCTTAGAGACCTAAGCTGAATGTAAACATGCATGGAGCCATGCTGTTCAAAACCACAATGCTAATCTAGCCTTGCAACTGTAATGGAAAGCTTCGATTGTATTGTGGCTATGTAGTAAATGGGGAGAAAATGCTTTTATATTTTGCCCTTCTCAGTGATGGCTAAGTACAAAAGGAGAGGGGGAGGCAGGCGATGGCTCAGAAGAATTGTTGTCTCTGCCATCTCACTAAATTAATCATCTCAACTGGGAAGTTGCTTTGCGTCATGGCATGAATGTTGTGAAATTTAATCTCTGAGAGATCTGTTACAGCTAGTTACTTTCCTACTAAGAAGTACGTGTATGCTATTTCTAGGGCGTTTTTTTTTTTTTTTTTTTGGAGGGAGCCAGGATTGTAATTCAAATATCACTGTGTTTAGATTAGAACTTGATCTGCTCGTGACACAAATTGTGTGAGGAAAAAAAAAAACCAAAACAAACCAAGCTTCTTGTGTTGCTAACGGCTCCTGGAAGCCGTTGACTTAAAAAAATGGCAAAAATCGCGGTTTGTTTTGAGCGGCATGAGCTGCCTTGCTTGTTTTGTTTTGTTTTGCTTTTAATTTAATAACGGTTAATGACCAGGGATGGGTTAGCTCCTCCCCACGTTGCCCTCCTTCTGGCATTGTTTCTCAATCGTGTGCTGCCCCCTGGTGGACCAGGGAGTAGTTTTTTACAACCCAAAGTTTGTAAACAACAGTCACGTGGCTGGAAACCAGACAAGCTGCTCTGACCTCAGTATCCTTGCTTCCTGCGGGGGAATGGGGAGAGATCAGATATTTGCAGTGCGTCACCCCCAGCTGCCTCAGAGCGGGGGTTAGTTCATTTATAATTGGTTTTCAAACAGCCAACACACTCTGGCCTTTCTTCAAAAGAAAACGATTGCTTTTTCAGTTCTGGTGTATTCATCTACGTTGAGCCCCCAGTGGCACAGCGGGTTAAACCACTGAGCTTGCTTACTGAAAGGTTGCAGTTAGAATTTAGGGAGTGGGGTGAGCTCCTGCTGTTAGCCCCAGCTTCTGCCAACCTAACAGTGCAAAAACATGCGAATGTGAGTAAATCAATTGGTACCACTCTATTGAGAAGGTAACGGCGCTCCATGCAGTCATGCTGACTGCATGACCTTGGAGGTGTCTACGGACAACGCTGGCTCTTCGGCTTAGAAATGGAGATGAGCACCACCCCCCAGCGTCGGATACGACTAGACTTAATGTCAGTGGAAAGCTATCTATATTTATCGACATGACCAACAGTGAAAAGATTAGTCAAAAAAGAATTGTTTGACAGGGAATGAAATGGTTCTGGTTTTTGAATTGTCCACACGTTTAGTGCTCTTACTGATGAAAGCTGCCTCTTTTACAGGAACACGTGTCTATAGTCCTCCAGAATGGATCCGGTTTCACAGATACCATGGCAGGTCTGCTGCTGTCTGGTCACTTGGGGTATTGCTTTACGACATGGTCTGCGGTGACATCCCCTTCGAGCACGACGAAGAGATAATAAGGGCTCAAGTCTATTTTCGGCAAAGGGTTTCTCCAGGTCAGTGATTTTTTTTTGCCCTTACGCAGTAACTTATGCAGGGAGGGGGTGTAACTGAAGTCCTGCCCATAACACACCTTCACTCATGATCAGTTTTGACATTCACTAAGCTATTTAAAGAATTGTAGAATGCCTGGGGCATGGTTTCCCTCTCATCTGTGGGGAGGTTACTTTAAATGATTCCAAACACTGTAATACTGGATATGGGGTGGAATAATTTGACACCCAGATGTTAAACTTCAGCTGCAACATTCCTGTGTCTTGAAAGTCACATGATAGTTATTCATATTAAATATGCTATACTGGATAGGCTGCAACATGTAAGGAGCACTTCAGTGATGCAAACCAACTCACAGAATTTGGACTTTAGCCAAACTGTACAAAGTTGTATTTTGCAAATGATCTGTTCTTATCCTTTCAAGAGCTCTTCTTGTTGCCAAACTTTATTTATTGTCAACACAAGGAATTCTTATGTTACCAAACTTTGTCAGGGTGAATGAACTGGATAGACATGGTTCTGGCCACATGAACCAATGTTACGTGTTCTCTGCTTTGCAGATTCTCCTCAGTGATACTAAGTTTCTACTTTTCTTTTTTTAGAATGCCAGCATCTCATCAAGTGGTGTTTAGCTCTGCGGCCTTCAGACCGGCCATCTTTTGAAGACCTTCTGAACCATTCTTGGATGCAAGATGTTCTTCTGCCTCAGGAAACAGCCGAGATCCATTTGCACAGTCTGATTCAAGAATCCAGCAAATAGCAATGGATCTCCACAATTGGGCGCAAAGCAGAATTCTGTCCTACTGAGCCTGGCTGAGTGAGGATTTTTACAAGAACACAAACTCATCTCATTCCAGATACAGGCCACCTCAAAGACTTTTCCAAGCCTGAAGAAGCTCATCTCCTGCTAGAGTGGACTAGAAGTCTTTGGGGCTTGCCTTTGCAAACCTCCTTGCGACTAGATGAACTGGGCAAGCCCATGAGTGTCCATAACCTGCTGAATCCTACAATATGAAATGAGTGGAGCAGAGGACTAGGCTGCTGTTTCAGTTGGGAGAATCTGGGTACAGGAGCAGGGTGGGAAGGTATTGATTTGGAGTGGCTGCCCTTCTTCACTGTGTCATCTGATCCGAGTGCCTTCAGTTGCAAATTCAGCTGTGCTGGAGGAAAATACTTGAATATTCCTTCATTGCTGCTGTCTCGAGATTCTCCTGGGTTATTTCACCTTTCGGAAAGTATGGCTTCAGAAGAGGCTGGAGTGATAGACTTGAGCTGTTTGGAGTCCAATATGAATTGTTTTTTGAGTTTGCTCTTGCAACCGATTGAAAGCAAAGGTGTCTTCAAGTGCACAAACAATGCAAACAAACAAACTGTAAATTTGTATAGAACAAAACCAGAACAAAGTTTGGTGTACAGAAGATTGTAGTTTATAATGTTTTTACTTCTGTTGTTTTTTTAATTTATTTCTAGGCTTTTAAAAAAAGAATGTCCTAACTTGTAGGATCTTATTTATTTTATTTATGGATCACCTCACTGCTACAGCTGCTGACCTGGTTTCCTGTCACACTGCCCCTTCCCTCCTTATTCCTCGCTTCCAATTCCTTCCTCATTGGGTTGTCTTTTCTCTGTTCCGTTTGATGTCTTGTCACTGTATGGAGCAGCTGATCACCTCTCAGCTATCTCTACATATTTCCAGCTGTGGCTGTTCAGCCTCTCAATGTTTGAGACATGTTTCCACAGGTTTTAGAGTGTCTGTGTGTACATAGCATTTGTATATAGTGTTCTGACTGAAATGGAGCAAGATACTCTGGACTTCAACACTGTCAAACTTGTATAATTGGTGTGTAGTCTGCTGTTTTTTTTAAATAGCTAATATTGTACAGGGAATTCAGAAATGCTATTTTTTTTATACATGCCGTTTCAAATAAAATTGAATCACTTGATTTAACTGGAGTCTGGCCTTTGATGATCACAGCAGTTGAAATATTCTTTTCATTGGTTGCTCCCATCTTCAGCGGAAGACATTTTGCTATAATTTATGGTTCAACTCTGTTATATAGCACACACTAATTTTATCATTATTGGGGCCAAGCACAGAACATGATGTAACATTTATGAGTGTGGTTATGCGCCTTAACTTGAATTTTATTACCACACTTCGTAAGTGCACTGTCTCTGCTAGGACCGTCATGATCATTGCTTGCCATAATTTGCACTTCTGCCCAAACTGATACCAGAAGCAAACGTATACATCAACACTACTAAAGATAAAGATATCCCCTTAACACTAAGTCTAGTCGTGTCAGACTCTGGGGGATGGTGCTCATCTTCATTTATAAGTCAAAGAGCCGGCATTGTCCATAGACTCCTCCAAGGTCATGTGGCCGACATGACTACATGGAACACTGTTACCTTCCTGCTGGAGCGGTACCTATTGATCTACTCACACTTGCATGTTTTTGAACTGCTTGGTCGGAAGCTGAAGCTAACAGTGGGAGCTCACCTTGCTCCAAATTCGAACCGTCAACCTTCAATCAGTAAGTTCAGTTCAGCAGTTTAACCCGCTGCTTCCTCCGACACTACTGCATTATACTAATATTACTAATTGTGTGAATTAAAATGAACATATTTCCTGTAGATATAGAGGTGGTGGTTATCGCACCATGAAATCTACATGGCACTACAAGCAGAAAGAATTCAAAATAAATGTGTATGCATATACACCCAGAGGCAAGAAATAATACGAAATCACAATATAAGATGTAAACCTTATTCCTTTCAATGGAATAGGCAAGTGCAGGTGTTAGTATTACCACCCTAGGCTCTTATTCCATTACGTATTGTTTGACTGTTACTTATTCTAAGAAAACCTTCCCACAAAAGTGACAAAAACATGACCAGAAGTCAAGCTGCATAGAGGCTGATTCAGTGATAGTGACTTCCTCCTGTGGCTTGTTTCATTCTTCTTCCACACTCTTTGTTAGATCAGTAAGGGAAATGCTGAGAGACTCTGGAGATCCCAGCACAATGAAAAGCTCATGAAAAAATAAAGAGCCACATACTGTACTGCCATTCATACCTCCAACAGGCTTTGAAAATAACAATGCATTGGGTTCTGTGTTTTGTGTGGGAGTGAAGATGTGCAGATGTTCACAAAGTAAGATCTGTAAGAAAATGGCAGAGGCAATGGTATGGATGCTGTACACATCCAGTGGTGTGGATGTGTACAGCCAATTTAAATGACTACTGTATTTTTTTCTTATTCTGGCTCCCTGATATCTGCATAGTGCTGTGTTGTGACATCATAGGTAAATGTAAAGGTAGTCCTCTGACATTAAGTCCAGTCATGTCTGACTCTGGGGTGTGGTGCTCATCTCAATTTCTAAGCCGAAGAGCCAGCGTTGTCCGTAGACACCTCCAAGGTCATGTGGCCAGCATGACTGCATGGAGCGCCGTTACCTTCCCGCCGGAGTGGTACCTATTGATCTACTCACATTTGCATGTTTTCGAACTGCTAGGTTGGCAGAAGCTAGGGCTGACAGCGGAAGCTCACGCCACTCCCCGGAATCGAACCTGTGACCTTTCGATCAACAAGTTCAGCAGCTCAGTGCTTTAACCCACTGCACCACCGGGGGCTCCATAGTGACATCATAGTGCTCAGGATTTCAGTTGTGGCATCAAAGCACCATGATACCTGTATTGTGCTATGCTGCGACATCACAGTGCTCTGGATTTCAGTTGTGGCATCATAGCACCCTGGCAGGTTGTCTGGGGCATCATGACACAAAGGGATATGAATTCTACCATACCTCAATGGTGGCAGCTATCAGGCTTTTCCTTTAGTACCTTCTTTAGCCTTCAATTAAGATGGCAAATCTTGTGTGTTTAAAATATTTCCACACACCAGTCTTCAGCCTGGATTGCACTATGTTTGGGAACTTCAATTCACAAGCCCAGATCCCAAATTTGCAAGCTACAGCTCAGCTCCCATATAGACGTCTGCCTATAACACTGTCACTTGTCCACCCAAGACAAATGGCTCTGGTAGTCTGGTGCCTTTGGCAATTATGAATCCCAGTTAGAAAAATGCATGCAGTGGCAACTTAACATGAAGTGCAGAACATTCAACACCACACAAAATTGTATTTATTCAGCTTGTTTCTAAATCATGGGGACCTTAGGACAAACCTCCAAAACTTTTTTTTCTTTATGCTTTCAAATGAATAGGTTGCGGTTTGCTCCCTTTCCCCTGCTGGAGAAAGAATCGAAACCACAGATAACTATCTGGAAGAGGTTCTATAAATCAAATTGTAGGAAGAGTGATGATCAGAAGATTGCATCAGTCTTGTTGCAATTTTGCAAAGAAACCATAACTTGTGTGTGTGTGTGTGTGTGTTGTGGATGAATGTATTGTTGAAGGCTTTCATGGCCGGAATCACTGGGATGTTGTAAGTTTTCCAGGCTGTGTGGCCATGTTCCAGAAGCATTATCTCCTAACTTTTCACCTGCATCTATGGCAGGCATCCACAGATAACCTGATTTCTGACAAATTAATTTCTTGCAGTTTTTATCTAAATTATTTATTCATTTCAGATTGTCTAGTTTTGTATCTCTGGGCTAAAAAAGAAACTAGGAACCAAGAAGCACCCTCTAATATTAATTGACCTCAGTAGTGTTTACTTGTTATTTCTCAAATTCATTGCATACATCAGTTACCATTGATTGATTCCGATGTGGCAAAAAATTATCTAACAGAGTAACCTAAAAAGATTACTTTTTGCTAGGAAGTGTTATTTAGGGTTGCTGTAAGTTTTGCGGGCTATATGACCATGTTCCAGAAGCATTCTCTCCTGATGTTTTGCCTGCATCTATGGCAGGCATCCTCAGAGGTTGTGAGGATGTCACAACCTCACAACCTCTGAAGATGCCTGCCACAAATGCAGACAAAACATCAGGAGAGAATGTTTGGAACATGGTCATACAGCCCGAAAAACTTACAACTCAGTAATTCCAGGCATGAAAGCCTTCAACAATATAAGTATTATTTAGTCCTTCAACTATTCTCAGAGGTAGAGTTTATGAGCAAGATAGAAGATAATGCATCTCCTTGGGTGGGGAGACTAAGGCCCCGTCTACACTGATCATTTAATGCAGTTTCAAACCAGTATTGAAGAAAGTGGTTTCGCTGTGCAAATGATTACATAGGAAATCCTGAAACCAGTTTGAGGCCCCGATGGGGATTACACAAACCACTGAGCACTTGTATACATTAAAGGCTTTCTTTTGCACACTTTTGAGGGAGTTTGTTTTCTGGCCCCACAGTTTAGAGCTAGCTTTGAACATTAAAGCTATAGTATTATCTTTTGCACTCTCTTTTTGGTTTTGCTAGTGCTCTTGTGACCCAAAAGGAAATTGCACCCCACTAAAGCCTGTTGCCAAATAACACTGAGTATACAGTGGATATTTTTCTAGGATTTGATTGTAGGATTCCCCGTGGTTACCAAAATCTAGGGATGCTCAAGTTCAATTGTATACACAATGGCATAGTAAAATGCAGTTTGTGTTGACATACTTACCTGAAATACAAGCACCAACATTGACACCACGATAGAGTGTTTGCTTACTGTTACATAGCAACTAGTGTTAGGAGTCCTGGCAAGATTTCCAAGGCGTCATATGAGACATACGATCATGTATATTCTTTTGCTAAGAGCAACCGTCTCCTAGAAGAACACTTTGCCTCACATAGGAAGGAAGAGAATCTTGTGTTCAAATAAATCAAGGGCCAAAATTATATGGTCTTCCCTGTGTGGGTACACTATAGACCCCATCAGCGCTAACCAAACGTGAGGATTATTGGGATTATGTGCAATCCAACAATGCATGTAAGATTGAATGAATCCCCTCCCCATGTAAATATAAATGCAAGATATCATGACTTGCTTTTCTGTTCAATGAGAAATACACAAGGGCATGACGCACTCCCGATGTACCCCAATCATACTCGATACCTCAGCACTGTGTTTGAACAGAACTATTTCTTGTACCATACTTGTACTAATTCAGAATTGCTTGACCAGTAGTGTAGCACAATCTTTCAAAGTCAAGCCAGGAAGCCTTATAGAACTTTTACTTATGAAAAGAATGAAAAGTAAAGACTTTATGGAATAAGAAACGTACATAACTATCTAACATTTGCTTTGAAACAAAATCTTCCAATGCATTTCACAAATAACCTTGTAACAATGTTCCAGTTGTATGGTCATACAACCAGCAAACTATATAACATATGGTCCTTATAATATTTGTGAAACCACAATGTTAATCTGTTACAAGAGCAATGGTTCCACACTTCAGTCTGGGATAGAAAAAAAAGAATACAATTTTAATACTGTACATCTAGTGCTGGGATGGTATCATATCCTCACACGAGAAGCACAATTTGGAGGAAAGCACCAGGCCAGTGCTTTATAATTGTGGTCTCACAATGTAATTGGATTCTAAATCCCATCACACATACAAAGCATCAATGGTTAAAGATAATGGGAGTTGAAGTCCAACAAAAATTGAATAATCCCTATCCCTCCTACATTACAAATAGGAAACCATTAGTTTTTTGTTGCATTACTAACAGGTTTTAGGGGGGAAGTTCAGAATGCTTCATTTCAGTTTCTCAAAGGGACCAAATGAAGTCTGTCAATTTCTTTTTAAATGAACTATAGCTGTGGTTCATTACCAACTTGAACTGAGCAATAGCTTTGGAGGAAATGATACTTAACCTTGTGTCAGTTTCTTAACTAGCATTGCTGCCAATGATGCTGTTTCCCCCAGTTTCGATAGCTAATTATAAAAATCCACTCAAGGGCTATCTTACATTCTGACTAATTTATAGCAGTTATAAGGAAATGGCACCACCTGCTGTTTCACTTATGCATAATTTCGTTGTGTTGGGTGCTATGTTGTGCTTTTCACTTCCTAAAATGACAAGAAGAGAGTAATGGGAGAAGAGAGTAATGTTGTTTTGTAATGTTGTTTACTACACAAATGCCCAAGAAGTGGCCGAAGACATAGTATTCAGGCAGACAGAGCTAGTATCATCATATCTAGTAGGCTTGTATTTGGACTCCTCTAAGGTCCTTACTTGTCAGCCAGCTGCTAAAAACTAACACTGCATCAAAACTGCCAAAATGAGGTGCATAGGGACAAAAAAGTGAAACAGTTGTTTAAATTAATTAAAAGAGTCACATTCTTTGCACTAAATCCAAAGTCTGAATTATAGAGTAAATAATGGCAAAAGCTATTTATTGTGGTTTCTTTATACCAGTGGTTCCCAAGCTTTTTTTGACCAGGGACCACTGGGCCAGGGAGCACTTAACTAGGGACCACTTTGACCAGGGACCATTTGACCAGGGACCACTTTCCAACATTAATATCAAAAGGGTTATGAATCAGTTTTTGGTCAACTTTGGATTCGGTTTGGTTATTTGGGGTGCTGATTCAGAAAATTGCATTGGATAGTCCACATCAGCTCTAGTTTCTGATACAGAACATATGCCACCCAGTAGTTGCCATCTGCTTGCCCACAGAAAACAATATTTAATAATCTAGGGTTGATGTGGTAGTAGTAGTCTTTTGTGGGTAGTCAGCCTCTCCTTCCTGACACCCCCATTACCTCGGCACAGGCCCGTAGCCAGGATTTTGATTCGGGGGGAGCTGAGTTTGATTTGGGGGGAGGGGGGCTGAGTCTGAGTGAAAGAGGGTCTACCATAGCAAACCTTTTGTATCGTTACCCCAATACCCCCATGCATATGGGATATATTGAGCATGGTGATCAGATCATGATATGAAAAAACATAACAGTTTAAATAATGTACCAGTAAGGCCTTCTCGCGGACCACCATGAGAATTTCGGGGGGGGCTGAAGCACCTCAACATCCCCCCCCCCCCGCTACATGCCTGGTTTATACTAACAAGGAACCAAAATGTAGGGGCAGTGTTTTTTCAAGCTCCCCCTCTGGCTACATGCCTGCCTCGGCACTATGAGGGTTTTGCGAGACCAGTTGCTCTCGTTGCCGCATGGTTTTGAGGCAACGGTGTAGTAATGGTGAGGCTTCAAACCATATATTTATCATTATGGACCACTGGTGGTCCACGGACAGGTTGGGAACCACTGCTTTATACTCTAATGTTCACAACTATTATGATTTGTCATCTAGTTATTTTTTGATCTTTTTATGCTTGGCATATATTAACGACTTTTGACCCTTTTGCAAAAGTAATGGTAGATGTTTTCAGACAAAGATTTTATTATGCAACTGCATTATCAATTTTATGGGGCATAGGTCCACTTATTATTGTCATCTTCTATTGGCTATCTTCTTGCGTTTTCCCATTGTTTTGCTGATCTTTTTTCCTTTCCGCAATCAATCACTTATGGAAGAAAAAGCAGAAACAATATAGAATGTCCTTTGATGGGCAGCACCAGAAGGTGTCCGTCTGTGAGTACCTAGTGAAGGTGAGCTGAAGGGGAAAGTCATAGTGTTGTGCATTCCCTGCTAGAAATATCACTGCACATGTCAAAACAATCCCCCTTTAAAAGTCAGAAAAGGCTTGCCTGCACTTCTGCTCTATATCTATGCTTTCAAGTCATCTATCAACTTATGATGACCTCATACGTTTCATAGGGGTTTCTTAGGCATGGAATACTCAGTTGGTTTTGTCAGTTTCTCCCTTCAAAATAGAGTATACAATACTTAGGATTCGTTGATGGTCTCTCATTCAAACAACTCATTCAAAATAACAATAATAATAGGCAAATGTCTGGATTATGAGTTCTCAAAAGAAATTGTAAGATAGGGAAACATGGTAACAACCTGTCCCAGCATTTGAGTCCCAAGATGCTGCTGTACTACTTAGGAATCCCAGCCAGTGACCAGGAATGATGGGAGATGCAGTACAACATTGGCTAGAGATTTAAGGTTTTAAAAGGCTAGTGTGAATGAACAAAAAGTGCTGTTTTAAATATAGATATCCAATGTGGAACCTCTCTTGTTCTCATAGCTCTCTATAGAAAGGTTGCTAGTTCTTTGAGGGGGAAAAACAACCTTTCACAGATTTTTTCTTCTTGCCATAGAAATCTATAATGTAACTATCCATATTTACTTGAATCTAGTGTGCCATTGTATGTAATGCACACCTCAATTTTCAAAAACTAAAAGACGTATTTGCTGGCTAATGTAATGCACAATGGCAAAAAGTGCACTCTTTCTGATTTGTTTCATAAAAGGACACTTTGTCAGGGTTTGCACACATTTTTCCTAGGAATAAAGAGACACTCCACTTTACCTTTAAAACAAATGTGTGTGGTAAGAAAATGCACGCTGCAAGAAATGTGGACTAATTAAACTTTCTGGTTTGAAATATGAAACTTTATTAAATTTTCACCAAAATTAAAATTCAGGAAGATTCCAGAGTAGGAGCATATCTAAATACTACAAACCAATGTCTATGTTCATAAATATTAGGAATATTAGAGGACCATATATGTGCTTAATAGATCTCAGCACAATCTCTTCTGCAATGCCATACAGCTGTGGTGCAGCTAAATATATTTCAAATGACAACACTGATAGAGACCTGTATGTGGTGTTATTGCTACATTTCATGCATGCAAACATGGGTTCCCTTCCCATTACTGGTTTTGTTGAAACACATACATGAAGGATTGACATTTGCAAGGAAGATGTGAAGAGAGTGAGGCTTTGTATACCTATTCATTCCTGCTAGAGCATCCTCCTGAACAGGTTTTTTTTTCAGACCTGATTGAGGAAATGTGGATGATAGGAAAGAGTGCCAAAGAAAGTTAAATATATAGTTGGTCCTCCACATTTGTGGGGTTACGGGATCAAGAATCCATGAAAGTAGGGAAACCAGAAATATCTTCTGGGGCGGGTCAAAGCTTCTTTGTGGAGCTGGCAGATGTGAGGGCTTGCTGTTCCTCCACCTATTCCGAAATGGCGAGGAGAGGGAAACGATCAGCAATGCTACTGTTTACCAACCATATCTGGAAGCCTAGACATCGCTGGTTCAACCGCTCCCACTTGCATCTTTCTGCTTTCTTCTGGTGCTTCCCCACTCCTTCACTTCTATGAGAGCATCATGGTGCAGAGCTTTTGAGTTCAGCTAGCAGTTGAGAGTGAGAACCTGGTGAGAGAATTTTGTGCCTGAATAATAGGAGAGCAAAGATGCCCAGAATCTTGCCACCCAGAAAGATGTTTCATCTAAGGGAAAAACTCATGTTCAACTCATATCAGCCCGTCTGCTCAGTAAAGAGCAAGAAACCAAACCCGACAGGTGGATTTTATTTTTTTAAAAAGAGTCTGAGGCATCAGGTGGGAAGCAAGGAACAGCAATGTGATAAAAAGAGACTTTCTTAGCTACAGAGGGCTTGTCCTGGCCCCACATGCCACTGGAACCTTGGAGGAACAAGGAGGGAAACCCATGAATGATCAAATCTGCAAGTCCCAAACCTGTGAATGTGGAGGGCCAACTTTATCTCTCTTAATAGTTACTTCCTCTCTGCAAATTCCTCATGTCTGCAAACACATTATTAAGCAACCATGTGGGAATATGCAAGTCTGGTCCATGAAAGAGAACTAGTTCTTCTTTAGCATCTAGCAGTAAAACATTTCCATTGCACAGTTTAATATATACATAGATACATATCTCAAAATGCTTTATACATTATTGGAAGTTTCACACTTCTGCACTACAATATACAACCAGGAATTCAAGAGGTACATAATTGTGATTATGGGCTAGAAACAGAAGCATCACTCTGTCCCAACATTCAATGATGCAAAACCTGGGTGAAAATAATCCCAAACGAAAAGGATAGAAAATGTACAGGTCAATTTTATAAGTTAACTAAATAAAAACAAGTTAAACCAGTTAAAACACCACTCAAGATTTACAAACACATGTACTATTCATTTTCCGCTCATGAAACATAGCCCACTGACTATATTTTGTGGATTTCCAAGTACTTGACAACTCCCACTTTGGCAATTCCAGGCAAGCAGCAATATCAAAAGGCAAATTAGGCACACACTACATGGAAATATATGGTTGGTGAGCTACACATTTCTTTATGCCTCCAACATTGTGGTAGAAAAGTCCACAAATGCACAGAACGGTAACCTGATAATGCTCATACAATTCCCCTTGAATGGATACCCAGTCGAAATTTGGGAGGTTCTGACACATGTCTTGATACTCTCCTTGTCTTCAGTGACATTCGCCCTGCTCTTCTGCCGTCAATAATCATCATAGCATAAGCTACAATGAAGGAGAGCCATATGCAGTCACAGAGGATCCTACAGACCAATCCAAACCATTCCAAAGGACTGATGGAAAAATTAGCTCTCTTTGCAGCCCTGCTAGTTAAGGTTACAATGATGAAATTGGTTACATCATAAATAATTATCCAAGTAAGGTAGATAAATAATCCCACTGTGTCTCGCTTCCGGACAGAATAGAGGAAGTACATACATACTACAAAAGAAATACAGGCTAAGCCAATCGCTACATAATAGCAATATGGAATAATCCTCACGATGCCCACAGACTGTCTTGAATCACTTGCCTCCATTTTTAATAAGGCCCGTTCTAGGTGTCCAAACTCAAAGATAAGGTACATAACTGTCATCAGAATCATATACACACCACCTACAACACATCCTCCTTTTGGTGTTAGGCCACAGATGCCACCGGAGCACAGCTGAAATACTTTTTTGGGTAAAACTTTCTGAAAGAGAAAGAATGTTGAATTAGTAGAGCAAGATATAATAATAAATAATAACACAATGATGAGAATAATGATAATGATGATAATACTACTAGTAGTAGTACTAGTAATAATAATATATGAAAGATGTCTCCAGACTTTTCTGAGGAAGAAAATATAGGTGGTAAGTTTAAACACTATAACAGAGGGTAAATTTCTGAACTTACTGTGGAAACTGGAAACCATGAATAACAGTTTTTTTAATAGTGTCAGGAGCATCCTGTTGTGAGAGAATTGGCCGTCTGCAAGGACGTTGCCCAGGGGACGCCTGGATGATTTTGATGTTTTATCATCCTTGTGGGAGGCTTCTCTCATGTCCCCGCATGAGGAGCTGGAGCTGATAGAGGTAGCTCATCCACCTCTCCCCGGATTCGAACCTGCGACCTTTCGGTCTTCAGTCCTGCGGGCACAGGGCTTTAACCCACTGCGCCACCAGGGGCTCCAAATGGATAACAGTGAATCCTCTTAAATTAAATAATTTCGGCCAGAAGTTACAATTGATTCATCCTGGGAGACCTCTCTAGGAATTAGCTATGGTAATTTCCAGTGAAAGTATACCATAGAATTGCCTGGAGAACTTAGATATTTTTTAGCGAGGACATATTTTATTGCAGGTAGGTGGGTGAAACTTGCTTCTGCAGATATGAGCTTCTAAAACAATAATTTTTTTTTCTGAAGCATGCTTGGATACCCAGACAGGGAAGCTTACAAAATAATATGACTATAACATTAACTTAGTAGAAAACAGTATGAGCAATCTCTCAGACAGGGGGAGTATCTCTCAGCAAAATATATTCCTGTTTCAGTTAGGTTTATTCCCATGTAAATCTGCATGGACAAGCAGATAAAGTAAAATTTAAATCTGTTAAAAATAAGGTTTATTGAAAAACATGTTTTTTAAAGAGACAGCCTTTTTAGCCTGTTTTGTCATACAAAAAATAGATGGAGTCATACTGCAGTAGCACATCTAATAGTGATTTCATTTTTCATGGATTTTTGTATTTCAAGATATATTGATGTATTGGAACACGCGCTCGAAACAAATGTTTAAGCACAGTTTTACAGGAGTGGGATAGAGTTTTGCTTTGTTGGTCTGAAATTCTAGTTTCTGTTTTCAGTACTGGAGAAAACAGCAGAGAGTTTCGTTTTCTTCACTTTGAGACTTCATATGAATATATATACCTTCCTCAAATTCTTTGTTTCATTGTAGAAAAAGGAGAACAGTTTAAGGAAAACAAAACCAGAATAGAAAAGGCTCCAACTTTCTGTTGGTAGCAGATTTCAGTTGATCTATATTGGTTACCATTGCAATACTCAGTTCAATTCACTGAATATGGTTTTCTAATAGCAATAGAAGTTGCAGCAATGTTTTATTTTTATTTTGCTCACAGTGCTCGAAAACATTGCTGCAATTATACAATAGGATCATTACACTCTTATTTCACCTAAAAACTGACCATAAAGCAACATAACATGTGTTTTTCTTGCGCATAAGAATTATAAGGCAAAGGACAGAGCTGTGCTAACAATGTTGCTCATTACTTATGTACTAAGGAGCCCCCGGTGGCACAGTGGGTTAAACCCTTGTGCTGGCAGGGCTACTGACCAAAAGTTTGGCAGTTTGAATCCAGGGGAGCGGAGTGAGCTCCCATCCGTCAGCTCGAACTTCTCATGTGAGGGCATGAAAGAAGCCTCCCACAGGATGATAAAACATCTGGGCATTCACTGGGCAACATCATTGCAGATGGCCAACTCTCTTATGCCAGAAACGACTTGCAGTTTTTCAAGTCACCATTGACATGAAAAAACAAAACAAAAAATGTATGTACTGTGGAAATGTCCCCTAACTATATGCTTAATATGAAGTGCCCTACTAAATAGTGAGCACATTTTAAAAAAAACAAAAAAAAAACCCTTTTTTCTTGTTTGGGGGGAAGGTGGGAATCAAATTATGAGCAACACTTTTTAAATTATAAAGCTTTTTTTTTTTTTAAATAGAACACGAATAACAAACAACATTCCCCTTGGATGTGAAACCACACTTCTCAAAGCAAATATCATTGCTATTGTAAAACAAGACCTTATTATTTTCTTTATATTATTAATGAAAAACAAAACTCACTATTAAAAGCATGCTGTGCAATGCATTTGCTAAGTAAACATAAGTAAATTAACACAAACCACTTTTCTAGAAATAACTTATACAGGCAAAAATGAATTGTACTCATGATTTAGGTTGACATTTTATCCATTATTACAGGCTGTTGTGTTTCTTCAAGTCATTTCTAACTTGTGGCAACTCCTTGGCAAGTTGTTCAGAGGGGAATTGCCTTTGGCTTCCTCTGCGAGGGTTGCGCCTTGTGTCTGATCTTGGGAGCTAAGCAGGATCACCCTTGCTTAGTACTTGAATGGAAGAATGCCAATGAATCCAAGTGTACTAAGTGATATTTTAGAATAAGGAACTGGCAAAACTACATCTGAGTATTCCTTACCTAAAAAAACCCTATAACATTCATGGGGTTACTATAAGCTGATAAGCAATTTGTAAGTGTACACACACTGAAGCACACAAAGTAAGCAATCTGACAAAACTGTTTTGAAAGCAGACCGACCCTTATTATTTTCACAAGGAATGTCTCCTGAAAAACTGTGCATGTGTATGCATTTTGGCACACCTTTAATCATAACTGATGTCACAAAGAGCTAAACAACATTTTAAGTTAAATGTATCTTTTTGTCTAATGTGCTGATTTTCAAAAACATAATCTGTATCAGCTTCAATTTTTGAAATGTTGGCTATGACAACTCACTCTGTCACTGTTGTCATTCACACACCCTTTCCTATGGAGATACTTCAGAATAAGCATTGATCTATGTGTTCTTTTTCTCACAGGTTTCTATGGCTATTAATTGCTTTCAGAGGTAAAATCAATTATTTCCAATTTCTTCTCACCATTCTTAATTTGGCTCCTTCCATGTTGTTTATTTTCTCTCTCCACTAAACAGTAGTAATGCGCTGAGAATCCTGAGATCACTTCCTATGCAATTTCTGTGAAGAAGAAAGAAATAATCTTTTAAAAATATGTATCTATTCAGAACTACAGACAATGGTCATGCAATGCACTTACTCAACCTACATGAAAAATGAGGGCTTGTAGATACCTTTTTTGTATGGCAAAGATCAATGCAGATTGGAAATGCCTGCAATATACACTAGCCTCATTCATCATGAAATGTTATAGCATACTCATAAGCAAAATTGGTGTGCAATATACCCTATATACTCACGTATACGCCAAGAAATTTTGGTACACAAATCAACCCCCCCCCCCCCCCCAAAACTGGGTCGGCATAGTTCTGGGTCAATGTGAATATTGTACCTTAACACTAATCAAAAACTGAACCATCCCCTTTTCTGAATAGAGTGGCAAATAGATGAGAGCTTACTCTGTTGTTAGGAGAGCCTAAAAGAAGCATTAATACCCTACATTTCTCTTTGCCATGGCATTGCTTCTGGCTTTTTTAAATAACCAGGTGGGAAGATGGCGGTGGTGACCAGGGGTTACCTAGGTGGCAATGGTGCTTTCTCCTGTCTGTGAAATGACCTTCTACCTATCCATAGTTTATATTAAAAATCTATAATTTTGGGCCCCAAATCTGTCCTCAACATATATGTAAGGTCAACTTTGATGACCATGCTGAAAACATCGCAAGATTGAAAAGGTTAAAATTCTTCTTTTTCTGACTTGGTGTATTCCAGAGAAGCATGAACAAAATATACAGATATTTATGGTTACTGTCCATATTCATTTCCCATCGATTCAGTGTATGATTTTGCTTTTCCCCTCTTCATGCCGAATTTCCAAACATCTTTTCAGTCTAAACAGGCTCTCAGATTAAACATAAGCAAAGCATTAAACATAAGTAAGTATTTCGTCTTAGTAAGTGGTGTTACTCGACCAACATGCCATGGGATCTTTGAGAAAGTCTGATTAGGTGAAATTCAAAGATCTGTCTTTGATCAGCTGTTCTCGTAATAAACTCTAACAAGCTCTTCAACTGCTGCAACATATAAATTTTCAGGCAATATTGTGAGTGTATGTTAATTTTGGATTATATATGTTAAGTAAAAATAACTTTCAGAAGGAAATTGGTATTCCTAGCTCACTCTTCACTGAAAAAAAGAATGACTTACAGAGAGCAGTAATATAACATAAGTCTACTGTACTGTAAGAATAACCACGAAGGGTTTTGTGCTAGGTTGCTGTGAGTTATCTGGGATGTAAGGCCATGTTCCAGAAGCATTTTCTCCTGACGTTTCAGCCACATCTATGTCAGGCATCCTCAGAGGTTGTGAGATTAGTTGGAAACAAGCCACTTGGAGTTTATACATCTATGGAATGTCCAGGGTGGGAGAAAGAACTCTTGTCTGCTGGAAGCAAGTATGAATACTGCAACTGATCACCTTGATTAGCATTGAATAGCCTTTCAGCTTCAAGGCTTGGCTGTTTCCGCTCTGGGAGAATCTTTTGTTGGGAGGTGATTAGCTGGCCCTGATTGTTTCCTGTCTGGAATTCCCCTGGTTTGGAGTGTTGTTTTTTATTTACTGTCCTGATTTTGGAGCTTTTAAATACTGGTAGCCAGATTTTGTTCATTTTCATGGTTTCCTCCTTTCTGTTGAAATTGTCCACATGCTTGTGGATTTAAATGGCTTCTCTGTGTAGTCTGACATGGTGGTTGTTAAGAGGAGTCCAGCATAATATGCTTTTCCAGGTTGGTTCATCAGGTGCTCTGCTAAAATGAACTACAACAGGGAAAAATGTGTAGTATGACACAGGCAATAAAAATGAAATGCATCGATATAGCATGGATGATAGTGGGCTTGGATAACAGTCCATGTGAAAGGGATCAAGGTGTAGAATTGATGTAATCCTCATTTTAAAAGAATTATTCCCCTATCCCTGAACAAGAAGTTCAGCCAGGGAAAGGCTCTTGGTCTTAAGAGGGAGGGGATACCTCACCGTACATGGCAGGGCGATGTGCCCTCTTGCACATACCGCAAGATGCCATGGAGTTAACCTACTTTAAGAGAAAAACCTCACTCAAAAGAGGATTATCAGATGTGAGTAACTAAAAATCATGCCAGTAATCTTCATACTGGGATGGGATGGGGGCCTTTTAATTCTTTATTGCAGCAGTTAGGTAGTCTCTCTCTCTCTCCTTTTGGCTGTGTAACTGATTGAGCATTGTCACAACACAACAATACTGTGGAAACTCAAAAAGCCAAAAGTACATTTCACAGGGCAGGGAGAAACTCAGTCCCACATCTCCTATTCCTTAGAAGAATTTTTCAAAACACATTTGACAGGAATGCCGTCTTTCTTATTGTCATTCTGGCAAACCTATGGATGGGATAATTCTGCAGCAGAGGCGTTTGAAAGATTTCTCAAGATGAGGCATTTGCTTACTATTTACAGAGCATTCTTATAGATGTCTACCCAGATGGTGGGGTATTTTCTCAGGCAAGCCTGTCTAGGTGTGCAGCCTTAACCAGGTAACTCTGGGTTGGGAATGGGTAAACTTGGGCCCTCCAGGTGTTTTAGACTTCAACTTCCACAATTTATACAATGTCATGCTCTTTCCTTTCTCCCCTCAGCCGCTTAGGCAAAAAAGGAAGGGGCCTGAGGCTGGGTTGCTGTGAGTTTTCGAGGCTGTATGGCCATGTTCCAGAAGCATTTTCTCCTGATGTTTCACCCACATCTATGGCAGGCATCCTCAGCGGTTGAGGGGTCTGTTGGAAACTAGGCAAGTGAGGTTTATTTATCTGTGGAATGTCCAGGGTGGGAGAAAGAACTCTTGTCTGCTTGAGGCAAGTGTGAATGTTACAATTGGCCACCTTGATTAACAATTAATGGCCTTACAGCTTCAAAGCTTGGTTGCTTGCTGTCTGGGGAAATACTTTGTTTGGATGTGTTAGCTGGCCCTGATTGATTCTCGTCCAGAATTCCCCTGCTTTTTAGTGTAGTTCTTTATTTACTGTCCTGATTTTAGATTTTTTTAAAAAACCGGTAGCCAGATTTTGTTCATTTCCATGGTTTCCTCCTCTCCTCCTGTTGAAATTGTCCACATGCTTGTGGATTTCAATGGTTTCTCTGTGTAGTCTGACATGGTAGTTGTTAAAGTGGTCCAGCCTTTCTGTGTTCTTAAATAATATGCCATGCCCAGGTTGGTTAACCAGCACCCATAGGGATTGGTAGGTGCCAAATAAGTGTAGTTTCTGGTTGCTTGAGAGTTGCTATTCAAAACAAGCCTAATACTATATGCCGTACTATCTCATAAAACACTGTACTAACCTGACATTAGTATTCAAATATAGTAATTAAAAGCAAAATCAGAGAAATGTAACCTAGTTTCACTGTGTTATAAACACGTATTTTCAATTTAATGATTTATTCTATTTTAATGCTGGTTACTTGAGTGTTCTGGTTAACTGAGTCTATAGCAGACCTGGGTAAACTTAGGTCCTCCAGATGTTTTGGACTCCAGCTACCACCATTCCTAACAGCCTTAGGCCCTTTCCTTTCCCCCTCAGCTGTTTAAGCAGACATGAAAGATAGGAAGGGGCCCAAAGCTGTCCAAAAGCCTGGTCCCAGAACCACAACTTCAATTTCTTCCTAAAAGACAGGAGGGATGAAGCCGATCTTACCTCTTTGGGAAGCGAGTTCCACAGGCAGGGGGCTACAGCCAAGAAGGCCCTGTCTCTCGTCCCCGCCAGACGTATTTGCGACGCTGGTGGGAGCGAGAGCAGGGTCTCCCCGGATGATCTTAAACTGCAAGGCGGGATGTAGCGGGAGATGTGTTCAGATGAGTAAACTGGGCTAGAACCATATAGAGCTTTATAAGTCAAAACCAGCACTATGAATTGACTGGGTTGTTGTAGGTTTTTCCGGGCTATATGGCCATGTTCTAGAGGCATTTTATCCTGACGTTTTGCCTGCATCTATGGCAAGCATCCTCAGAGGTAGTGAGGTCTGTTGGAAGTAGGAAAATGGGTTTATATATCTGTGGAATGACCAGGGTGGGACAAAGGACTTTTGTCTGCTGGAGCTAGGTGTGAATGTTTCACACTATCAATTGAGTTTGGAAGTGGATCGGCAGCCAGGGGAGCTGACACAACAAGGGGGTGGTGTGCTCCCTGTATGTCACTGATTGTGTAAAAGGGCAGATGGTAATTTTGTCAGTGCTGATTGTGTTTAAGTGCAGGCCAAGGTCTTTAGGCACTGCACCCAGTGTGCCCATCACCACTGGGACCACCTTGACTGGTTTGTGCATTATTATTATTATTATCTTTCCCAAAGGCTCCTCCCGAGATCTCCTTCAGCTCTGTCTGAATCCTGTATTGGTTGGAAACAGCAGCCCCATCTTGTGCTACTTCTCAAACCACAGAGGCTGGATCCACACTGGGAGATGGAATGCACTTTGACACCCCTTTAACATGCCCAGTGTGGAACACATTTCACCACGCTAAAACAGTAGATGTGGCTCTTAATGAGACATGCCGCATTATCATGGGGTGCCTGCGCCCTACACCACTGGAGAAATTACACTGTCTAGCCGGTATTGCATCACCTGACCTCCGCTGGGAAGTAGCAGCCAATAGTGAAAGGACCAAGGCAGAGACATCTCCAGCTCATCCCTTGTTTGGATATCAGCCAGTACATCAACTTAAATCAAGAAATAGTTTTCTAAGATCTACAGAGACACTTGCTGGAACACCTCAGCAAGCGAGAGTCCAAAAGTGGCAGGCTCAAACCCAGAACCTCAACCAATGGCTGATACCAAATGAGAGACTCCCCCCTGGGCACACAGAGGACTGGGCGACTTGGAAGGCGCTGAACAGACTGCGCTCTGGCACCACAAGATGCAGAGCCAACCTTCAGAAATGGGGCTACAAAGTGGAATCCTTGACATGTGAGTGCAGAGTGGAGCAAACCACTGACCACCTGCTGCAATGCAACCTGAGCCCTGCCACATGCACAATGGAGGACCTTCTTATAATAACACCAGAGGCACTCCAAGTGGCCAGATACTGGTCAAAGGACATTTAATCAACTACCAAACTCGCAAACTTTGTGTTTTGTTTGTCTGTTTGTTAAAAAATGCAATGCAACTGTTTGGTCTGCTCCTTACACGATTAATAAACAAAAACCCCTTTAACTGCAATGGTTCCTGGCTGTGGAGTCCTGGGAGCTGTAGTTTGGAGAGGCACCAGGACCATTTGGGAAAGAAATTTAAAGACTTCCTAAAACTAAAGCCACAGCCTGGAGTGCTGGCAGCTAAAGTGGTGCCAGACTGCATTCCTTTTACAGTGTAGTGTTAGAGGCAGGCAAAGAGGTGGATGCCAGATCTGCCCTGAGTTTGCAAGCGCCTGGCCCGTGGCTTGGAAGGCCTGACTCGGGCCCCGTGCTTCTTTTGGAATCTCCCCCTCGCTGCATTACCTCGCCCTCCTTCCTCTTCACGCTCCTCCCGAAACCCGCGACCAGTTTTGACAGTTAAACCGCCTAACCGAACTCCGCCCCCTTCCCTTCCCTTCGCCCCGCCCCTTGGTTGCTATTGGGCGAACCGACCCGCCTCGCGCGCCCTTTCCGCGGCTTCTGATTGCTCGCTTCTGCCCTTCGCTGCTTCACGCAGTTCCTGGCTCAGGATTGGCTGGCTCGGTGGACGTCCGGCGAGGTAACCAATGGCTGGAGCGCGCTCGCCCGGATCCAAGATGGCGGCGCCGGGGACTGGCGAGGAGGGCCCCGAAGGAAGGAGCTGAAGCGGCCTCGGCCGGAGGCTTTGGGCCCCGGCGCCTGCCTGCCCTCGGAGCTGGCTTCTGCCCCAGCGATGGCTGCGGAAAGCAGCAAGCAGTTCTGGAAGCGGAGCGCCAAGCTACCGGGCAGGTGAGTGAGGCAAGGAGCGCCGGTGTCTCTGAGATCCCGCTGAGGCGATGCCGGTTCAGCCCCTCATGTCATGTGTGGCGCCTTCCGCGGCTCAGGCTCCCGAAGCAGAGAAGCGCCAACCATTAATGGGTCCACGAAGGAAAGGTGTTCCCTCTGCGGTTGAGGAGATCCCTCTCCCTCTCTCTCTCTCTCTCTCCCTCTCTCCGGGAATTCGCAGCCTTGTTGACCCCAACGGTCTTTGGCGGCGCTTGGCAACCACTTTGTTCGGCTTCCACCGCTCGAAGCTTCGAAATAGAGCTCTCCCCAGAAGCCTAGAATCTGTGCAATTTCATACCACGTTAACTGCTATGGCTCAGTGCTGTGAAATTGTAGTTTTACAAGGTCTTCAGCCTTCTTTGCCAGAGAGTGCTGGTGCCTCACCAAACTGCAGCTCTTAGGATTCAATGGCACAGAGCCATGGCAGTCAAAGTGGTGTCAAACTACATTGGATCTGCAAAATAGAGTCCAGCAAGACAGAGCCCTGTGAATAGGCTACGGCAGGAATGGGCAAACTTGGGCCCTCTCTCCAGGTGTTTTGGACTTCAGCTCCCACAATTCCTAACAGACCCAGGCTCCTACCTTCCCCCCCTCTGATGCTTAAGCGGCTTAAAGGGCTTGAATTTGTTAGGAATTGTGGGAGTTGAAGACCAAAATACCTGGAGAGAGGGCCCAAGTTTGCCCATGCCTGGGCTAGGGTCTTTCTCCTCGGATGAGAAGATGCTCCTTTATTTGCATGGGTCAGTCTGTGTTGATCTACCTTTGACATGCCACAGATATATAAACATCACTTGCCTAGTTTCCGGCAGACCCCTCAACTTTTGAGGATGGCTGCCATAGATGTGGGTGGAACGTCAGGAGATAATGCCTTTGGAACATGGTCATACAGCCCAGAAAACTCATAGCAACCCAGCCTCAGGCCCCTTCCTTTTCTGCCTAAGTGGCTGAGGGGGGAAAGGAAAGGGCATGAGGCTGTTAGGATTTGTGGGAGTTGAAGTCCAAATCACCTGGAGACAGGGCCCAACTTTGCGGAGTCTTTCACCTCGGATGAGAAGTTGTTCCTTTATTTTCATGGGTCATTATGCTGATCTGTTCCTGAACACTTCTGTTAAGGTTGCATACCAAATCAAGCTATGAGTTCTATCCTAAAGCACTGCTTCCAAAACTGCGAATGTCTGGCCCGAATGGGGCCCCCTTAGCTCAATGTTGGGGTCCCAAAAGATTTGGCAACAGTAGAAGCTTTCTGAATGTCACCTAGTGGCTCTTTTAGATGTTTACACAAATTGATTGTGTAGTGTTTACTCTGCAGAAAATGCCTCGGCTGTACTTTAAAAAAAGAGAAATCAGCCTGTTTAACAAGCCTTGTGAATGCAGATTGGTCAGTAAATTTTTGATATTATATACCCTGGTGGCACAGCGGGTTAAACTACTGAACTGCTGAACTTGCTAATCAAAAGGTTGGTGGTTCAAATTGGGGAGTGTGGTGAGCAGCCATTGTTAGGCCCAGCTTCTGCCAATCTAGCAGTTCAAAAACATGCAAGTGTGAGTAGATCAATAGGTACAGCTTCTGCAGGAAGGTGACGGTTCTCCATGGAGTTATGCTGGCCACATGATCTTGGAGGTGAATACAGACAATGCTGGCTCTTCGACTTAGAAATGGAGATGAGCATCATCCCCCAGAGTCGGACATGACTGGACTTAATGTCAGGGGAGGCCTATATACATAGGGTCATATAAAAATTACTTGGGCGAAAAGGAGTTCCGAATGGAAACGTTTTATAAGCCTTGTCCTAGGGTACCCTTTTCCTGTCAAAGGTGAAATTGTTTATGAAGAAGTTCAATACATGAGTCAGATATTACTATAAACACACACAAACAAACAAAATGAAGCAGAAGATCTAGGGCAGGAGTCCTCAAACTTTTTAAACAGAGGGCCAGTTCACGGTCACTCAGGCTGTTGAGGGACCAGACTATAGTTTGAAGAAGAAAAAACATGAATTAATTCATGCGCACATATCTTATTTGTCATAAAAAAACAAAAGAACAATACAGTACAAACCTGACACAACCATTTGGCAATGAAGAACAAATTTTAACCAACATAAAACTTACCAGTATTTCAATGGGAAGTATGGGCCTGCTTTTCGCTGATGAGATAGTCAAGTTAATTAGAATTGCTATTGTGCCTTCAAGTAGTTTCAGACCTAGGGCAACCCTAAGTCTTAAGTTTAGGGTGGGGGCTGAATAAATTCCCTTGGAGGGCTGCATCCTGCCTGTGGGCCTTAGTTTGGGGACCTTTGACCCAGGTTGCATCTAATTTGCCAAATGAATACAGTTTGACACTACCTTAACTGCCATGGCTGAATACTTTGGAATCATGGGAATTTTACTATGGTGAGATAACAATACCTTTGGCACGGAGGCGAAAGAATGTTCAAACCTACAACTCCTATGAATCCACACCTTGTAGCCATTGTAGTTGAAGTGATTTCAAACTTCATTAATTCTACAATGTAGATGCACCCTAGTCTTCTACTGTGGGAATCCTTTTATTAGTTTTGATTTCAGATCTTTCCATAGCACCTCCTTCCAAAATAGGTGAGATGACAGTCTGTGGTGCTTGAATTATAGAAAGGCCAGACAGCCTTCTCCTCCACTTCCTTTTTTGATTCCTCATAATTCAAGGGTAGATATGTACAAAATGCAAGGACTTTGGAATCAAATATTGATTTATTTCCTCTTTCATAATGAATTCTTATTGTATTGTTTGGGAACATGGACCCCAGGAAAATTATTGTTGAGAATAAATTTTGGCTATATTTGGGAGGGGTCTTGATTTGTACAAATTTCCGGTTTTGAGGAGAAGTTTCTTATACCAGAGTGTGCAAAAACATTAATTCTACATTAATTATATTACAACAACTTAGCAATGAATATTGAGA
This sequence comes from Anolis sagrei, assembly GCF_037176765.1. Classification (NCBI taxonomy): domain Eukaryota; kingdom Metazoa; phylum Chordata; class Lepidosauria; order Squamata; family Anolidae; genus Anolis; species Anolis sagrei. Next base: position 186,726,632 of record NC_090024.1, on the reverse strand, counting down.
GGTAGGTTTTTAGTGCCTTCTTCTGAGATATGTCCTATGGCACCTGGTATTCGTTGGTGGTCCCCCATCCAAGTGCTAAACAGGGTTGATCCTGTTTGGCTTCCCATATTAGATAAACAGGATCTGGTGCCTTTTGGATATTTAGACACACAGTTGTATCTGTATATTGATTTAATGTATTTATTTGCCTGTTAAAAATGTACCTGTCACCATGGAAAAACCTGACACAATCATTTGGCAACTTTAAAGGGGCTTAAGAGATACTGAAACCCTGTTAACATGATCAAGAGTCTGTGTTCCCAAACAATGTGAAGAAAGATCAAGCGACATCTCTAATGACAGATATGTGGTTGTGATAGAGTCTGTATAGATTGTGTAAATGCTATTGTACACATTCCCTCTAACCTCTTCTTGACCCTGCAGTCCCACCACTGCAAGGGCTTAGGAATGCTTAGTTGGCTTTAATTCCTGCCAAGCTAGTTAATTCTGTTTCTGCTTCTAATACATTGTCTTCTGTCAAATGCTAGCAAATTACTGGATAATTTAGATTTGTGAGGAAATACTATAATGTGCCATTTAATGCATATTCTTGAGAAGAAGAAAAATGTCTCTGCAAGTGTGATAGCATCTCACTATCTTAGATTTCTTGTCTTGGTGCCACATCCTGTATGTTTTTTGCCTTTTTCTACTGCAACATTTCACTTTCATTGATATCTACTTTAAATAGTGGAGTTGACTCAACCAGGCAAACCGGTTTTGGGAAAACAAATGTGCCAACTTGAGTGTCAACCTAACCAGTGAATTTCAACTTCATCACTTTCACTGTAAGCTGTCAGCCAGCCAGCAATCTGCTATGATATCTCAGTCCAATGGAAGAGAGACAATGTGTGTTTCTATACTCCAGACTTTAAGCATATATCCATGTGTTTCTTTCACTTTTGCTCTTTCTGTGACTTGTGTTTTCCTTGACATTGACCAGACCAAAGGCTAGGTCATAACCCCTCCCCCTGCCACATATGCACACAGATTTGCTCCAGATTGCTTTTTTTGTGAACAAATGGTCCAAATTGTTTGTTGTGAGCATAGTGTGCCATTTGGTATGGCACCATTTAGCCTGAGCTACGAAAATCCATGCTTGTGGCAAGTAATTCTGATGACCCGCTCATTTCTTGTGTAGTTGATCTTGTCTGGGAAGAAAAAAATGCTTGGCACACATGGGGTCATGCGAACTGGTCTGTATTAAGCCCAGAACAAGGGAAGGAAAAGGTATTTCGATTGGTGCTATAGGGCAGTGGAAATTCTCAAAGAGCTGCTTATCAGCATTGGAAATCTTTCCCATGTGTTCTCTCTGCACTAGCCAAAGGGCGGGCCAAGGAGGAATTTACAGTGGAACTACCATTTCCACAGGCTCAGGATACATGGATTGAACCAACTGTGGATTGAGTGAAATGGCAGCAAGCTCCAGGCACAAGGCACACACACTGGGCTCCTCTGACTTTGGGGAGCATGCCAACCTTCTGCAAATGAGTGAACAGAAGCATCCAGATGCTGGCTGGGAACAAGAGATCTGAAAAATCTGACTGAGGCTTGTTGCTACCTCCGCTGTTGACCTATGCCTTTTTATTAATATAGATTCTAGCATCTACATTTTTTTCTGTCTGCACAGGATCTTGCAACTAACACCACTGCATATACCAAGTCCATTACGAGCGTGCAGTGGATTGCAGTTTGTCTTTTCTTTTCCCTGTAGTAGACATCATGGTAAACTTGTGGGGAAAGCCAAGATTATTTAGTGAATTACGGTATTTATTCAAATCTAATGCTCACCCTTTTTGGCTAAATTACCTTCCCAAAATTAGTTTGTGCATTATATTAGTATAATATGGTAATCTTAGTGCTGACCCAAATAAAAAAGAAGCTATTTCAGGAGCACCTGGAGCTCCTATTTGAGGGACATCATCTCTAAATTAATTGCCATGGCTCAATGTTTTGTGATCCTAGAATTTGTAGTTTATTGAAACATCACCATTCTTTGACATAGAAGGCTCAAGGCTTTGTCAAACGACAGCCCCCATGACCGGTCTTGAGGAGGGTGAACAAGCTGAAGATTAATCCCAACAAGACAGAGGTCCTCCAGGGCAGTTACACGTGGCAACCTGTGCTTGACAGGGTTGCACTCCCTTCAAAGACACAGGTCTGCAGCTTGTGGGTACTCCTGGATTCAGCGCTGACGCTTGATGCTCAGGTGTCAGCGGTGGCTAGGAGGGCCCTCACACAATTAAAACTTGTGCACCAGCTGTGACCATACTTCATGAAGTCTGAACTTCAATTGGTCCAACGTTCGATAGCCAGACTGATAACGGGAGCGAATTACAGGAAGCAAACTACCCCTCTGTTTAAGGAGCTCAATTGGTTGCCGTTCATCTTCTGGTCCGAATTCAAGGTACAGGTTATCACCTACAAAGCCCTGAACGGTTTGAGGCCCGCCTACCTGCGTGACCGCTTCTCCTACCATAAACCTGCATAGAGTTGGAAGAGACCTCATGGGCCATGATCTCCAATCCTCTGGGCAGGCCCTCCTTTCACCCCCACCTTTATCACATGTACGACTTGTGGGGGTGAGAGAGAGAGCCTTCTCCGCTGTGACCCCTCAGCTTTGGAACTCGCTACCTAGTGACATTAGGCAAGCCCCTACCCTGGCAGCTTTTAAGAAAGACCTAAAAACTTGGCTCTTCAGATGTACCTTTGGTGAGTGAACACATATTTCATATTTTGTCTGTTCCAACTAACTTTGGGCTTGGCCTCATGTTAGCCGCCCCGAGCCTCCTTTGGGGAGATGGTGGCGGGGTACAAATAAAGTTTATTATTATTATTGAACCAGGGCAGTTAAAGTGGATTCCTTCTGCAGCATAGATGCACCCCAAGTATTTCTTTTCCATTTGCTGAACGTTTTGGTGTTCTAATACTTTTATTTTTAAAGAAGGAATTATAAGCAGGCAGACACTGCAATGGACACCTTTTTTGACCAAATTATAAAAAGTGCACTTTTAGCCACTGTGCATTATATTTGCCAGCAAATACTGTTTTGGGTTTTGGGGTTTTGAAAATTCAGGTGCATATTAGAAACAATGACGCACGAGACTTGAGTAAATATGTGTATTTGAAGTATGTAACAATTTTGCTGCAGAAGTTTATTTTAGTTACTCTTTACTGCCTCTGTGCTATATTCTGGATAATGTAAATTAATTTATTTGTGAGTTTACCATATATATTTGTGTATAAGTCAATCTTGTGAATAAGCCAGGGCCAGTTTTTGGGGCCAGAATTATGAATTTAATATGGCCCATGGATATATCAAGGGTCATTCTGGCAAGAGAGAAAAACACCAATGCCAATTCAGGGTACCAGCCACCCCTGGTCATGGCCATCATTTCCCTTTTCAGACATTAAAATAGGCCAGAAGCAGCATCATGGCGGAGAGAGCAGAGAGAGATTGATGCTTCTTTTAATTTCTCCTGGGAAGAACTAAGCTTTTATCTTTCACCACTCTACGGAGAGAAGGGGATGTTAAAGTACAGTACTGACATTGACTTGTCGATAAGTTGATCCAGGTTTTTGGATTGATATTTTACTAAAATGTCTAGGCTTATACATGAGTATATAGGGTAGATGTCTGAACACGAAACTTGATATATGGAAGATATGTTCTAAATCAAATGAATTCCCAGTGAGTTGGAGGTTTGTGTACCTGTTTTGTTTTAATGTTTTAGATATGTCATGTCTTCATACTTTTGACCCATTACATGCGATAAGACATGATAGCTAAATGGATTTTCATTGCAACCAGGCATTATAATGACTGGCAGAAATCAAGTGATCACAAACATCATTGGCACAAGATTAGCAGTTATTCAGATTTTGCCATTCATGCCAACTTACTTTTAACATTCCGTAGATTTGGATATATATATATTTGTAGTCAATTGTTGCTATTTTAATGATGACAGTGTTATTCAGAACGGATTAAAGCAACTCAAAGTGGGGGCTCATGGTCTGATGCTGGTTTCTGAGCCATCTGAGCAACTAGAATGAGAGTGATTCTATGTTGCCAGCAATTGACTGACCTTGGATTATGATTCTGAACTGGCGAAACTTTTAAATGAATGTTTTAATAATTGATTTTAACTGCTGCTTTTAACTGTAATTGTTTATTTATGTGTTAGCATCTAATGGTTGCCTGTTATGAAGCCACTCAGAGTCCCCATCCAGGGGCGAGAAGGATGGGGTACAAATGTGTGAAATAAATAAATAAATCTGTTGACAGTCACTGTAAAATCTTCAGGAAAGAAAGAATTGCTTGATGAGCTCAAGAACAGTGCTGATCCCTGGCACATAGGGGATCAAATTGTGAGAGCCCCACATCAGATTAAGATTAAGAAACCCTGGACTAAATGGTGGGATCAAAATAAGACGTTCAAAGATAAAAGATTCAGGATTATAGTACAGTGGCAGCAGTTGCTTGTAGGCAATACATTTATGCCCTATTTACTTTTAAGGAAGTATCTGGGATTATTGTTTAATAATTCAGTAGAGGCAAGGAAGTAACATTGTTTACCTATGTGAAAAAAACACATGACTATTCAAGAGTGAATACAAAGTAAGACACTGGTTCACTTCAGCACATACCAATGTACTGTAAAAATAATTTCAAAGAGTTTCGTAAATATTTTTTCTTCATTTGTTTTTCTTCTTGAAATCAACAGGAATTTTCACAATGCTTTAGAATTCGATGTGAACTTGCTGGAATAGAAGCAAAGTGCTTACTTGCTTCTTTTTCATATACATACTTACGAAGAAGCCATTTGAAAAACTACATATAAAAAAGTGCAAATTCACATAATCTATTAATATTGTAACTAGAACTGAAAAGGTTCTCTGCACATGCCTTTTCCTAGGCTCATTCTCTTTGCATCTATGTATTTGTTCTGATAAAACATCTGTTATGCTGTAGTGGCAGTAAAGAAAGTATCTGTTCTCCTATTAGAAATACTGCCTTTCAGCTCTATGTGATTTTGAAGACTTGGAGTTTGTGTATGGCCCTTGATATACTTATAACTGAGTCTTAAGCAGTTTTTCATAATCACTTGAATAGTACTTTCTTTGTTTTCTCTGCAGCATTCAACCTGTCTATGGAGCTCAACACCCTCCATTGGATCCCCGACTCACTAAAAAGTATGTAATGCACCTTCACCTCTACAGCAGACAGTTGCTTAGTATCATTGTTATATAAGTCACTTCCATGAGAGAAAGGCTTTTTTCTCTATCCACTTACTTTATTCTCTTATGGAATAATATCATTGTGGCTGCAAAGTGTTTGGGGGAAAAGCCATTTCATGCTGATGACTGACAGTGAGTTTAATGGATCAAACACAGTGCCTGGTGTGTTTGAATGAAACATCAACTTTGGGTACAAAATTTCACATTTTCCTAAATGAATTTGAACTGGGAAAATCCCTTTTTAGAACTGGAGAACACATTTTCCTTTGCAAACTAGAACTTGTGAGAACACTTTAGGATTGGAGAATATACAGTTATGAGTGGAAGATTTTCTGTTGAACTTTAGTGGACTCTGTCTTAGAACTACTTAATTGCCCTTCAGAGATTATTCAAAATATATTTCTCTCTCTTTTTTGCTTCTTTCACTGAAAACTATTGACTACTGTAACATATAACATGTTGGTGGTCTAACAATAAATTCCAGGAAGGTACCCTCATCACAGTAGTTGTTTTCATTAAATCAGATTGCCAAGAAATTAAAGGGCCGTGGAGACAAAACTCCATGATATTTTCTAAAGGGGGTTCTACAAGGAAAAGGTGCAGCTTAAAACAGGAAGAAGGTTTGTGTATACATGCTGTGTAAGGCTGTATAATTCCATCTTGGCTTCTATAATGCTTATTTTAGGTAAGGAAATAATGCAGTCACTGAAATTAGGCTGTAGATTTGGGATGTATAGCAGTCATAGGGTTCAATCCATACCTCACATCAAACTTTGTTCTTGGACAGCTTGAGAGAGTTTCCTTCTCTGATTCTGATCCAAACTGTGATTTGAAAAATCCTCTTTCCACATTGACTATCACAAGGAATGACTTTATGGAATTCAGCACATGAGTTTTAAGAATGCGTAGAATTGGGTGAAATTTCCAGGCATTTCAGCTGCTTCAGAAATATCCCACAAATTTGTATATGGTGGTGTGTTTTTTGTTTGGTTTGTGTGTGTGTGTGTGTGGAAGAGCCCAGGTTTAGGAATATTAAAAAAGGAATCTGGAGGAACTGGAGAACAAGCCCTATGAGGAGCGGCTTAAAGAGCTGGGCATGTTTAACCTGAAGAAGAGAAGGCTGAGAGGAAACATGATAGCCATGTATAAATATGTGAGAGGAAGTCATGGGGAGGAGGGAGCTAGCTTATTTTCTGCTGCCCTGGAGACTAGGATGCAGAACAGTGGCTTCAAACTACAAGAAAGGAGATTCCATCTTAACATTAGGAAGAGCTTCCTGACTGTGAGAGCTGTTCAGCAGTGGAACTCTCTGCCCTGGAGCGTGGTGGAGGCTCCTTCTTTGGAAGCTTTTAAACAGAGGCTGGATGGCCATCTGTCGGGAGTGCTTTGAATGCAATTTTCCTGCTTCTTGGCAGGAGGTTGGACTGGATGGCCCATGAGATCTCTTTCAACTCTTTGATTCTATGAATCTTTTTGCTTCTTAGGATTTTTTGCAGAGTTGGTAAAATCTGTATAAAAGTCGTATACACTGGTTCTCCAGAAAGAAACTTGTGACATTTCAGAAGATGAGCTTCAGGCATTTTGCAATAGACCAGAAAGTGGTAACAAGGGATTTGTTTTATCTGGTATGGTGATATAGGCACTATGTACATGTGCACTGTAGAGATATCCATAAGTGAAAAACTGCTAACACTTCAGAAGGGCAAATGATAGGATTAGGAAGATAAGATGGCTGAAACTGTTTTTGTGATTTCCTTCATTTGTCTTTGCTGAACTGATGACACAGAAATTAAAGAGACATTAAGTTCTTCTTCTTTGAGATAGTGAGCAAGTGATAGTTTATTGTGAATATATAAAACAGACCTGGTACTTACTGGGATGGAAATTGTGCAATTCTCCAGATGTTATTGGATATGAAGTCCCAACAACTGTACTAAGAATAGCCATTAATGAAGAGTACTGGTTGTTGTAACCCGGCAATATCTTAGTCAGCATGATTCCCAACTTACTATAAAATCGGGTTGCTCTTAAAAGGGATTTCCATTCCTTCTTTTGTGGGTGGTTTGCTGTGTTCTTTTTCGCATTACTGAGTTTGATGTATGTGCACACATGGACATAGAAATTAGAATAGTACTTTTGATGCAACTATAAATCATTGCTTGTTTATAAAACATTCCGAGTATTTGTTTCCCTAGTTTACTGTCAGAGAGAAAGGGAATTTATTTCAGGGCCAGAGGCCTAGCTGTTCACTGAACTTTTTCTGGGAGGGGAAGAAGTGACAAAACTGGTTCTTTCTCTTCCTTGTCTCCCACACCTAACTGTGCTCCAGGGGCAGTAACTTCTGCCAGTGAAAGCCTGCTCTAGTAGATTTTCCCATTTAGGAGCAGAATGTATTCTGTGGTGGCTCCTGAAAAGTGAAATTCCTTTCCCTTTGAGAGCAAAACATTAGTATTTTCCCATCTTTTCAAAGTCTGCTTATTTTGCAAATTTGGAGAAGTGTCATTGGTATTTGCCCCAAGCAAAACTGTTCTCTTAAATATTGTTTGTTCTTTTTCTTTTTGGTTTAAGTTCTGGTTCTATATCCACGGAACCAGTATCTGCAATTTCAGTTATCCAAAATATATCCTCTCTAATAATTTTCTATGTCCCCCAGCATGACTCTATGGTATTCTTGGACCAGATATCCTTCATTTCAATAGGGGTTGCTATTATATGTGTTTTCCCATGTCCACACAGAGTCTGGGAACATATTCCCCTTAGATACACTGTTCGTGCAATGTCTGTCAGTGTGTCAATCTATCTATATGCTATATATTATGTAACTTTTTAATGGGAACCACTTTGGAAGTATTAGTATTCTTTTTTGGTATTTGTTAAACATTTAAACAAGTAAAACCAATATACAGATAAACAAGCTACACAAAATTAACATTTTGGAAAACACATACACTCTTACATGCATATACATATGCTGTAACCTAAAGTACTAAACAGTGTTCATCACTGATATAAAAATGGAGAATAAGTATCGTATTTTTGACATACACAATAAATAGATGAAATATCCCCATTAAGGCAAGATAACTTAAAAAATAGTATTAGTAGTAACACCATAACCGGCAATTAAACATCAAGTTTCAGAGTGGGCCTAAATACCCTGAAGGCACCAGATTCTGTCTGATTTTGGAAGCTAAGCAGAGTCAGTCCTGGTTAATGCTTAGATGGCAGATCAAAACAAGTACTAGGAATTGTAGGCTACGCTTTAGATGAATCAACTGGTAGATCACCTCTGAATATTCTTTGCTTAAGAAAATACTATTTCTATAAGCTGACAAGCAACCTGAAGGCACATACTTAAACTACATCTTCCTCTGATCAGTATGTATTGTACTAAGTAAAAATTAAATACCACTTTTTCAAACATTTTATTACCAGTGTTTAGCTGTGTATTTTATTCATGACAATACAGGACTACATCTTGTTTCAGGGGGATCTCATCCAACTATTATTCTATTATTCCATTGCCTCTGAGATCATCCAATAATACACATACACACGTATTATTAATACATATATGTATGTGTTATTATGCTCTATATAAATAGAGAGAGAGAGACAGAGCATAATTAGGAATCTGAATTTTAGTGTACATCAGCAGTGTTAAGTATCAGTTTTCGCTAAGGATCATAATTTCGTATTTACTCGAATCTAGTGTGCCATTGAATGTAATGGGCACCTCAATTTTCAAAACCCTGAAACAAAAAACATATTTGCTGGTAAATGTAATGCACAGCTGCAAAAAGTTCACTCTTTGAAATTTGGCTAGAAAATATGTCCATTACACTTGCTACCTTCTTTCACTGCTATGGTTCAATGCTATGGATTCATTTATTATTATTATTATTATTATTATTATTATTATTATTATTAAACTTTATTTGTACCCCGCTAGCATCTCCCGAAGGATTCGATGCGGCTTACACAGGCCGAGGCCTCAACACATAACATAGCAATACAAACTAGGCAAATCAAACAATTAAAAACAGGATAAAGCAGATAAACAACAGGCAAAAGCAATACACTAAAACACAATAAAAACTGGGCCAGGCCAAAGTAATGGCTACAAGAATTAAAAGTGCTGATGTGACAGGAGGTGTATATGAGGCTTCTAGGTCAAGTGCGATGTGCAGCAGTCATTGGTTCTGATAAGGTGCTTATGGGACTTGGTAGTGGAGATTTCCTAATCTGGGAAGGCGCATCGGAAAAGCCAAGTCTTCAAGTTCTTTCTGAAGACTGCCAGTGTGGGGGCCTGTCTAAGGTCTTTGGGGAGGGTGTTCCAGAGTCTGGGGGCCACCACGGAAAAGGCCTTGTCCCGCGTCCCCACCAAGCGCGCTTGCGACGCAGGTGGGATCACGAGCAGGGCCTCTCCAGATGACCGAAGTGAGCATGTGGGTTCGTAGATGGAAATGCGGTCACGCAGGTAAGCTGGTCCCAAACCGTTCAGGGCTTTGTAGGTAAGCACCTGCACCTTAAATTGAGCTCGGAATATAAACGGCAGCTAGTGGAGCTCCTTGAACAGGAGGGTTGACCTCTCTCTGTAAGGGGCCCCAGTTAACATCCTGGCTGCTGATCGTTGGACCAGTTGGAACTTCTGAGCTGTCTTCAAGGGCAGCCCCACGTAGAGCGCATTGCAGTAGTCCAGTCTGGAGGTGACCAAGGCATGGACCACTCCGGCCAGATCTGCCTTCGCAAGGTACGGTCGCAGTTGGCGCACGAGTCTCAATTGTGCGAAAGCCCTCCCAGACACCGCCAACGCCTGAGCCTCAAGCGTAAGCGATGAATCCAGGAGGACTCCCAAACTGCGGACCTGTGGCTTCAGGGGGAGTGTAACCCCGTCCAGCACAGGTTGCCACCCTATACCACGGTCAGGTTTTCGATCGACCAGAAGGACCTCTGTCTTATCGGGATTGATCTTCAGCTTGTTCCTCCTCATCCAGATAGACACAGCGGCCAGGCACTTGTCCAGCACCCGAGAGGCCTCCTTGGAGTTAGGTGGAAAGGAGTAGTAGAGCTGTGTGTCATCTGCATAGAGGTGGCACCTAGCTCCAAAACTCCGGATGACCTCTCCCAGCGGTTTCATGTAGATGTTGAAAAGCATGGGAGACAGAATAGAGCCTTGCGGGACCCCACAGGTCAAAGGCCAGGGGTCCGAGCAGGCGTCTCCCAGCTTCACCATCTGGGATCGACCCTCCAGGAAGGACCGGAGCCACGACAGAACCGTGCCCCCGTGACCCATCCCAGAGAGTCGTCCCAGAAGGATACCATGATCGATGGTATCGAAAGCCGCTGAGATGTCCAAGAGAACTAACAGAGTCACACTCCCCCTGTCCAGCTCTCTACGGAGGTCATCCACCAAGGCGACCAAGGCTGTCTTGGTACCATGGCCAGGCCTGAAACCGGACTGTGACTGATCTAAGTAGTTGATGTCATCTAAAAAGGCCTGGAGCTCCAGCACCTTACCCAAAAAAGGAAGGACCATCTTAATTTGTCCTCCACCCCTGCGGAGGTTTAAGGTTGCAGAGAGTCTAAAACTGACCAGATAGTGATCAGACCATGACACAGGAAGGATGTTTTGATCTTCCACTCTGATCATTCCACTGTCCGCCACAAAAACTAGGTCGAGTGTGTGTCCAACCTGATGGGTAGGGCCAGATATGATTTGTGATAGCCCCATGGTCGTCATGGCAGCCATGAAATCCTGAGCTGCACCAGTCAAGGAGGTCTAAGCATGGATGTTAAAGTCTCCCAGCACAACCAGGCGCTGGGAGACCAAGGCCAAATTGGAGACCACCTCTGCTAGCTCAGTCAGGGAAACTACTGGGTCGCGGGGTGGGCGGTACACCAGCAGAAACCCCACGCTATCACGGTTCCCCACCCTCAGGTGGACACACTCAAACCCAGATGCTTGCGGAACAGAGCATCTGGCCATGGCGATGGATTGCCGGTAGACAACTGCGACCCCTCCTCCCTGCCCCCCCCCCCCCAGCCTGGCTTGCTGATGCACTCCGAAACCCGGTGGGCACAGCTGAGTGAGATTTACTCCCCCCAGCTCGTCCAACCAGGTCTCGGTAATGCAAGCCAGATCCGCCCCCCCCCATCCAGGATCAAGTCCTGAATGGTAGCGGTCTTACCATTGACGGATCTGGCATTAATCAGCAAGACCTTAAGGCTGAGAGGACTGCAATGGGGCCTACCATTTCCTACCTTCTCCAGGGTCGCAATTACTCTGTTGCGCTTCTACCTGGGATGTAGTAGTTTACAAGGTGGGGGTAGTAGTTTACAAGGTCTTCAGCCTTCTCTGCCAAAAATGCTGGTGCCTCACCAAACAACAATTCCCAGGATTACATAGTACTGAGTCGTGTCAAACTGCATTAATGTGCAACACCTTCCCTTCTGGATTGTGGCTCTTTCATCTCTGAGGCTTTTCTTCCTCATTTTCTTTACTTCTCACATTGGTACCTCATTTCCCCCTTTCCCCTTGCACATATGACCACCTCAGATTTAGTTTATTATTTTGGCTCTTGTGTGTGTGTGTGTGTGTGTGTATCTGTACACACACATGCATCTGTGTGGGAGACAGAATGAGAGACAATAAGCACATGTGCATAGATAAACGTTCCTTGGGCAGGAAAAAGCAAGGAGGCTGTGTTGGGAGATGAGCAGAATGTGCTGGAAGGGCTGGCCCCTCGAGGTGATACTGGTGTTTCCTCTCTCAACTTATCCAGGGGTCATATCATAGCTAATAAGTTTGGCCCCCAAACTTCCTTCAACATATATATAAGCATATGCTGTATTTCTAGGCTACTTACAGCCTTTTCCCTGAATCTTTCCTACCCGAAGAGAGATTTACTTTAGTAAGATCCATTGTGTTATGTACTTGATCCATAAGGTCCATCAGTTGGAGCCATTACCAAGATGGTAACTCAGGAGATGGAGCTAATTATTTACTTCTCCCTATGAGCACTAGGATAAATGATGTATATAAATCTGTAATCAGGAATTCTAACAGTCCAATTTAGAACTATAATGATTATGATTAAACTTCTGAGCTGGAAACCCTTGCCAACTTATGGAAAATCACTCAGATATTTTCCAGTACATTTCCAAATATCACCTGCATACACTATACATTTTTGGTAAAGGTATTTGTGTGAGTGGTTAACATGTATATTTTTTTACAACTATCTCTTCTGTTTCCCTGATAGAGAAGATAGATTATTTAGGATTACATCTACATCTCGTTTACAGTTGTGAACAAGATAGTTTCTGTAGGTTTGTTCTTAAGCTGAATTTGTATGTAAGTCGGAACAGGTACATTTTAAAAGTGAAACTTCAGCTAAAAGCATATACAGTGTTCCCTCACAGCTTCATGGTTCACTAACTGCAGACTCGCTGTTTCACAGCTTTTTAAATATATATATATATATAAGTAGTGAGGGAACACTGTATATAACAGACCTAAGTTGCAGAGTTACTCACAGACTTCTTCCTCTGGGGCTGGAGTGGGCTGCCGAAGCAGCTTCCTCTGGGGCCAAAGAGGCAGCTTCTGCCAGGACCAGAGAGGGCCGCCAAGGCAGCTTCCGCCGGTGTGAGAGCCCCATGCCAGTGGGGAAGCAGGGAGGGAGGGAAAAGGGTGGCTCCAGCAAGGGAATGGGGGAAGGAAGGAGGAAGTGAGGGGGAAAGAGGAGAGGAAGAGCGAGAGAGAAGGGAGAGAGAAAAGAGGGCGGAGCTATACTATACATATACAGTATAGCATTCCTACATCATGGTTTTTCATTTAGTGTGGGGGTTCCTGGAACGGAACCACCGCGATAGGTGAGGGAACACTGTATATTGTTTCTCATTTTAGCGGTAGTCTTAATGATCTGGTTTACATTTGAATTCCTTCATCACTCTTGAGCACATGCTCATGGTTTTACTGATTTAATACTGCTTGTCAACTTCATTAGAATTCACTTCTCCATAATTTTAGGACTGTTTTGCAAATCAGAACATGTATCTCTGGAACCCATATGTTTGTCCTCTTCAATAGTGAAGCTCAGTGCAACTAACAGTCAGTATTGCCATTTTCTACTTCTTGCTGAACTTGTGCAGAGCTTTTTGATGTGATGTTCCATTCCTGTTAATTGTATTCTTTTCTGTCCTGTTGTTCATATACTTTTTGAATTTCTTTTGGGGAAAAATCCTTCCTGAAATCTTTGGCCCAAGGATTTTGATTCACTTAATTTGGATAAATTAAATTCAGCTTGTGGGAGTTGAAAAATAATGACCCCTGTGGTGTGTCTGTTCTATAGATACATTTTTGCTTCTATTTAGGATTCCATACATGCTAATTGAATTCAAATCCATTCTCCTGCCTTGGTTTGCTTGTCACACAGTAGGCCTGACTGGCAGCCTTTCTTCACCAAAGAAAGGCAGGAGTATTTGGCCTCTCATGTGTCAAGACTAATGCTGCAGTTCAGAGTCCAAACTTTGTACTTGGTGGGGAATGCATGGAAGGATTAAGCATTCCTTCTCTGTACTCTGCCCAGAATAAAAAGGATTGTACAGTGAAATGGAGAATTTGTAAGAGGGAGACTTATCCCCTGGGGAAATAAAATAGATGGGAGCAAATTTCCCCATGAGCAGGAGAGGGCTAGGTGCAGATGCAGACTGTACAGAAAAATGCAGTAGTATGAGTTATCCTTTATTTTCTAGTTTCATCAAGGAGCGTTCCAAGGTCAACGCACTTCCCATGAAGAATAAGAAGGCTAGCAGTTTTCATGAGTTTGCTCGTGACACCAGTGATGCCTGGGATATTGGGGATGATGAAGATGAGGACTTCTCATCTTTCCAGACTTTGAACTCTAAGGTGGCCAAGGCCACAGCAGCACAGGTGCTGGAAAACCACAGCAGACTACGTGTGAAACCAGAATGGCCTCAGGCAGCTCTTAGTGAAACTCCAACGAACTGTAAAGTCATCAAGTCCAGTAGTGATGCCCATATATCCAGAACGCCTGGTAAGAACCCTCCTACTCTGTACAACCAATAGCTTTTTTAGAAATCTCTGGCTCCTGCCATTCTGTACATATGTCACATTTGAAGCTAACTTCAGAATAGAAACTTGGGATTTAGCAAAGATTTCTTTCTCCTGTGGATTCAGTAGTACTTTTGAATATATGCAGTCAGTGTTTGGTTTGATCTTAAAAGGGGGAGATAAGATATTCTCATGGCAAGACTTTAATTGTCACATTTCTCCTTGTTTTGCTCTTTGTTTAGTGGAAGTAGAACAAATTTATGTAAACCAGTACATGTTTTCTCATTCAAGGACATTGTTGGTAGGGTGCTGGGTTATATGAATCCTTGATCTGATTCAGTGGCATTCTTACTCAGCTGATGGTGTTTGGCATTTCTTGCCACAGAATTTAAACTGTTTAAGTAGACTTTGCAGCCCATGTCAACCAAGTAGGCAAGTCTTGATATGTTCCTATGAAATGATGTTGTCAAGTGATCTTGTGTGTCAGTGTCCATAATTTTGTGGTAATTTCAGACCCAGTTGTTGTATCAAGACTTTTGACATGATTGAGCCATGCTTTCAGTGATGTCCTGTGGTTATAAATCCATATGGATAGATTAGGGGAAGAGGTTAAGCTTGATTTTTGGGGGAAAATATAAGGGCTTTTCCCAGGTATTTTTTAATATTGTATATAAATGGCAAACAAAAAGTAACAATAAAGTACAAATAGTAAGGTAGCAAACAGAAACTGTACAATTCTAACATCTCAACCCTTACTTTCCTTCCCCATACCCATGAACCCACCACTTAAGACTTATGATACTACTCAATATAAATCTTATTCCTATTAAAAACCTACCCTTGTATCTGTTTAATAAATTCCCCTTGTGGCTACTTTACAGTCTACAATTGTCTTTCTTTCCAAATATCAGCCTCCATTTTTTAGCAAATTCTTCATAGTTTCCTCTTCTAATACCATTTTTAGCTTAGCCATTTTAGTATATTCTAATAGTTTTTGGCTAGGGTTTTTTTAAAAATATCATTCAATTAGATATGGAACTAGCTGAGGCAGTACAGACATGTCCTTTTTGTGCTAGTGTTGTTGCAACAGTGAAAGCATATTCTACTTTCAGGCTCTGACAAATCATCGTCCCTATCTAAGGCCCATTCTACACTGCCATATAAAATCCAGATTATCTGCTTTGAACTGGATTACATTGCAATTTAGAAGGGACAAAAGATGATATCAGAGCTCATTGGCTGACCACCAGATGGCATTAGAGTCTGTATATCCCTCTGTTTCTTAATACTGAGATATAGAGACACTTGGGGTTGTAAACTGTCTCTTTATTTCTTGCCATACTACTTCATCAAACTAGAGAATAAATCCACTTAAAATCTGGTTTCTGCCTCCTACAGAATTCTGGGGTTTGTAGTTTAGTGAAGCTGTTAAAGGCTCCCTCTAAACTACAAATCCCAGAATTCTGCAGGAGGCAGCAACCAGATTTAAAGTGGATTCATTCTCTAGTGTGATGAGGCCCAGAATAGATTACTGAGTTTGCTGTTCAGTATATTGAAAGGAAGGAAGAGGGCATGAAAATTGGAGAGGGAGAAGGAAAGCAGTGATAGCTTGGTCATGTCTGTGGTTGATGGAAAGACCAGGTGATCTCAGTCAACAAAAGAGTTATTATAGCCGTGTATGGTACTCTCTGAATAATGGCTATTACTAAAGTGTGACACCCCGCATTCAGCAGCATACTCATTAGTGAAGACTTCCAGGTCATTTCTTTTCCATCCTGAAGTGAGGCAGAGCAGTTAGCCAAATAGGAGTGAGCAATTTACTGGTTTATATAGTCCTGGCTTAAAGTTACACTTGTGCTTTCAAAATATCAACAAGGTGGGTAAAAATTCAACAGATATACCTTCTGCCATCATATTGAGAAGGGAGAGAGAATTTACAGGTATGGAGACTTACTCTGCCATGCATGTGGACACTTTCTGGAATTTGATATTCTGAATGCATGAAGAAGACAAAGAAATATGTTGTCCAGTATGCTCTTAGTCTGATAGAGTCCTTTAAACTCTTTTAGAAGATGTCTGCACACGCAACCCCCTCCACAAACAACAGTCACTACCACTCCGACCCATCATTCCACTTGTTGCTCGCATCTCTGACCAAAATGCTTCAGGAGCTCCTCCCATGACAGTGCGTGAAAAAACTCGCTTGGAGAAGTTCCGGCAGCTTCTTTCCAGCACCAACACAGATCTAGGTGAGTCTGCTTTGGGAAACTAAGAAATTTCTGGTGCCTTGTTTGTTTCAGAACTACCACCAGAGAAAGGCACATTCCCCATTGGTATCTTTCTCCTGTTTAGAAGCGGGTGTGTTGAAAACAGAATGGAGCTATAAGAAAGTATCCAAATATCCAGTAGCCAGTTGCCTGAGTCATTGATAAGCAGCCTTGGCTAATCTGAGGGCCAGTGTGGAATAGTGGTCTGAATATTGGACTAGGACTCAGGAATTCATACTTAGCCATAGAAAGGCACTGGGTGACCTGGGGCAAGCCACATACTCTCAACTTCAGAACAAGGCCATAACAAAACACTTTCTGAACAAAACTTTTAAAAATACTGCTACAGATTCTCCCTAGTGCAGTGGTGGCGACCCTATGGCCCACTCACCCTCCTGCTTGCTTGTTTGCCCCCCCCCCCAGCACCCCCAAGTGCCCAATCCCTCAGGTTTGGGCACTCACTGTCTAAAAGGTTCATCATCACTGCCCTAGGGTCTCCATATGTTGGAGATATCCTCAAGGCACACCACAACAACAACAACCTTCCACAATCTGTCAGAAATTGCTGTAATCTCCACGCAGCCTTACTACCTCTCATTATTGAAATTCAGTGACAGAAAACATGCTTTCAGCTTAATCTTCTCTTGTGTACTTGTCTTCACATTAAAATAAAGAGTTAATGGGAGACATTCCATGTTCTAAAGGAGAATTACAACTTCAGAAAAGCAGTTCACCTTATTTTAATGATAAAATTCTGTTTCTTCTTTACTCCGCTATGATGACGCTGCCAGCCTTTGCCAGGAGTGACAAAACAGGCTGGGGGGGGGGGGGGCACAGAGAGCCATATGTTGCTGTGTTGTCCTCTTTTGACCTAAATTATACTTTTCTGACCCACTGCCCTCTAGACATGATAGCTACAACCCCCATAAGCTCCAGCCAGCATGGATTCTTTTGCTATTTCTAACACATCTGGAAGGCACCAGATTGAGGATGCATGGTTTAAAGGATAAAGCAATACAGCTCTGCATCTGTTGAAATCAGTTCACAGTACTCTCAGCTGAATTTAATATAGATTAAAATTATTTTGTTATATAACAATTCAATGCAAATATAATTAAAAACCAAAAATACTAAAGCACCCCTCTTGTCATCAAAACCTGTACATTCAAAGATTTTTTTTCATGGCCTTAGAATTTTGGAGAAGTTTCCTCACCCACCAGAATATTGTATGTGAAGACACTTGCCACTATTTATTTGCAGATGAATTGAGGAAATGTAGCTGGCCTGGTGTTCCCAGAGAAGTCCGTCCTGTGACATGGCGACTTTTATCAGTAAGTGCAGTATCTCTCTGAGCTGAAGTACTTTGTATGTGTGCTCCCTACATATGGAAAGTGTATGTGTATATGGATATGAACAAGAGGAATAACTGTAATGGTTGCCTCTCTTTCTATTTGACATCCTTAATTTTTTTAATACCTGAAGTCCTTTAATGGAAGAGAGAAATGTCACTCCTATAGTGTAACCCAGGAGTATATTATATTTTAAAACTAGAAACTTAAAAATAGAAATTGTTCATATATTGTGCCATTGATACTTGAAAAATGCTAGGGTGGAGCAGTGAACGAGAGTTGGTCCAACATAATCATATACCAAAGCCCCAGAATATCATTTCAAAAGCATGTTATTACTAGGCTTGTCGGATTCAACCAAAGGTACTCTCATACCTTTAAGAATGTACTTCAATTGTAGATTCTGTCAGGTGCAAGTTTTTCCATCACAATCACTTGAGTTAGAAAAACTGAATTTGCAATACTTGGGTATTTTGCACAATTCTTACTGGCTTTCAACTTTTCTGAAGTTGAATGCAGCTACTCTAGTTTACTCTTACTCCTGTAAGAGTACTCTTACAGCAGCAGTAAATACTACTGCAGCAGCAGTAAATAGAGAGGAAATGGAGCGTTGCATAACATTGAACAAAGCAGAGAAGAGTAAAATTCTTGCCTTTCTCTTCTCTTATAGGGTTACCTTCCTGCCAGTATGGAGCGGAGGAAACTGACCTTGCAGCGCAAGCGAGAAGAATATTTTGGTTTCATTGAGCAGTATTATGACTCTAGAAATGAGGAGCATCATCAAGATACATACCGACAGGTACATAAAATTTATTTCCTGGTGCATGAAGTTTATGTTATATAGCAACCTGGGTTATTTTAAGGATTCATGACATGATGCCTTAGATATTTGCACTACTAGAGACCTTCTGTAGTTCTGTTCATATGTCTGCCTCCTATCATGTCAGGTCCATTTTGCACAGTCTTGATAATAGCATGACAGAAAAGTTGATTTGTATTAGCTGCCTGAAATGAGCAGATATGACACTTGACCTGACCAAGTCAACTTACCATAGGAGTGAAGTATTCTAAAAATAAGTCACATCCTTGGTTGTCCTAAAGTTGTTTTCTCAGGCCTCTCTCTTGTTCCAGTTACCATAAGCCCAAGTTGTATTGGAAGAATAATGATTAATAGACTGTTATGTTTATGTTGGCTTTCATATTGAAATACTCTTTATGTATATTTGAACAAGTAAATGCTTCTTGTTGGAAGGGTAATTGTTCTACAAGACAATATTGCTCACAAGAGCTGGAGGAAAGACGTCTGTTCAGCCGGCCATGGTAACTCCGCCCCCCCCCCCCCGAAAAAGGAAATGGCAAAAGTCTTCCTTGTTCATGAAAATCCAATGAAATTTGTTGGATTGCCGTAAGTGAACATGCAACTTGAAGGCACATACACACTTTCAGTCATAGTGCTGCTGTCACACAGACTATGGTAAAACATCCTCTTTATGTTGAAATTGTGAGCAGATGATATTAGCAGCCCTTAATTTTCATTATTTGAAATATAAATATATATTTTTTCAGATCCATATAGACATTCCACGGACGAATCCCCTCATCCCTCTGTTCCAGCAGCCATTAGTTCAAGAGGTGAGAAGAGGTTTGCTTTTCTTTGTAGCCTTTTTTTTTTTTTTTTTTTTTTGCAGTTTAATATTCTAGGCTATATTGGTGGCCAAGGAAAGCTTGGCAAGAATCCATAGCAGTAATATTCTTCCCTGGTCAGCTGTTTTCTGCTGTATCCCAAGAACTGTTCTGCTAGACTGGGAAATCTCTTATGGTTTGAATGCAGATGACAACATTATCTGCTTTCCACCCAGTAATAAATGTTGAGTGCAGAAACTCAGATGAGATATGTACAAAGAGGTTTATTTTGGAGGAGCAGGCATAGTTTGTATGCTTTGTTTTTTAATCCTTCACTGGTACAAGAAATGCTGCTGTTTCCTACAAGATTCACATTATCTTGAAAGGCCAAAACTAGATGTTAGAACATGCATGCATTTAATCAGGGAGAAAATAGTCATAGGTTACTTTTTTGTTCCATATCTTATTATGCAAAATGTGTGATACAATAACAAGTTATGTTTCCTTGTTCCCCCAATTTCATTGACTATTGCATGTGGAGACAGAAACACTCATGACACATTGATAGCTCATTGCATATCATCTTTTGCTAGATGTTGAAGAGAAGACAAAAGGCAGAGCTGAATGGTGGGGTGGGGTATTTTCTGCAATGCATTCACACTAATGACCGTCTACATTGAATAAGAAACCATATTCTTCTTAACTTATACTCACATTAAAATAAATGTAAAAAAACTGAAATAGAAATAAAAAAATGAGCAGGTAAAATGAAGAGCAATGGATACTACTACCTTAAACATTCTTTTGAGCTCAGAGTGTGCTGACATTTTACTTCAGAGTTACAGGTAGTCACCAGGTTACAAACCTCTCATAGTTAAAAACAGGGGTGAGACTACAGGGAGAGAAATCTACCGCTAAGAAGGGAAATTCATTCCTGAAAAAGTTAATGGGGAAAATATATCTCAACTGAAGCTTTTTCACCATTCCTTATTTTCATTGGAACAGAGCCACCAATGGCACAGTGGGTTAAACCCTAGTGCCGGCAGGACTGAAGACCGACAGGTTGCAGGTTCGAATCCGGGGAGAACACGGATGAGCTCACTCTGTCAGCTCCAGCTCCCCACGCAGGGACATGAGAGAAGCCACCTACAAGGATGGTAAAACATCAAAACATCCGGGCATCCCCTGGACAATATCCTTGCAGATGGCCAATTCTCTCACACCAGAAACAACAAGTCAAATTTTTCAAAATCCAAAAGTGAGGTGAAATCTTCTGAAAAGGGGCACAAACTGCAAAACAATTGTACTTTTTAAAAGTACCTGCTCCTAAATTCAACATACAAATTTAACATACAAATTGAACTTAAGAACAAATCTACAGAACCTATTGTGTTTATAACTTGGGGACTGCCTATATATATATATATATATATATATATATATAGTCTTTACACTCCCCAAGGATTCCTTGAGTGGCTTAGAATTTTTTTCTTTTTTTTTTCTTTTTACAAATGCTAAGAAGATGTCCTTGCAGAATCTCTTTGAAGGAGAAATGGGGATAACATTTCACCACTGTAATGTAACTTGTTTAAGACAGATCATCTCACTGACAGGGTCAAAATGGGATTGAGCTTCCAGATATACCAGACAGAACTGAAGTTGACCATAACTGAAAGTTAACTTCTGCAGTGTATCTCAGAGTTGTCTGACCAGCTTAATTGTAGTCAGTATTTTCTGATGCCCACAGATCATGCCATTTCAGTCAAGTCTGAGTAAGCTTAATCCATTCCAGAATTATTGTGCATTTGAGTTTGCTGTATCTGAATGCCAGTAGTTGACTGGATGTTGACATTTATGACAACTAATGCAAGGACTGTCTAAAACCGCAGGCCTTGCAACCATGAAAGTTTGATTCAGATCTTCAGGTTTCTGGAGCACAGAAGCACACAGTGAGTCCCATGAATAAATACATAACAAAGTCCTGTGGTGTTGGTCTTGAAATTAATTGGCCCATTACTATTCTGAGATACGTTATTGCCACTGAAGCAGACAGTGGCTCTTAGATTCTGGGGAAAAACACTGTTTTGTCTAAAAGTTGAAACATTTGTGTTAATTATTCTGTACAACAAACTGTCATGTTCAGAGTATGATGAATGAGGGATATCTATTGTGATGGTATTGACCTTCATTGCCGAGCAATCTGCAAAGTATAAAAAAAACCCCCAATGCTAGCAAGTTTGTCACGTAATTTATATTCATATTAGTGTTGATGACCCCAGATTTTTAATATTCTATCTGGTTTTCTGGGACCAGTAATATATATTTATACTTTGTGTATATTTCTTTTTTTAGATAAGAAGATTTCAAATGTAGAACATGAACTAGGACTGTGCCAGACCGTAGACTAGAACTCTTACAATTCCCCAGGAAGTGTGGCCACTGGCCATACTGGCCAGGATTTCTGTGTGCTGCCTTCCAAAACAAGTAATATTTCCAAGCTTTGCTCAGATATAACACTTTTCCTGTGTGTTAATGCTAGTTTGGAAGAGTACAAATGTAAAGACATCCAGCAAACAGCTCATCGGTGTACTGAAGACAGGGCTCTTTTATGTATTTGTATGTAGAATTTTGTATGAAAATTGAAATATAACTTGGATCCTTCAGAATATCAATTTTCATAATCCAGAAACATTTCTCTAGCTATTGCAGCTGTGGTCAGAACATCTGAACAGATCTAATCCCTAAAAGTAATTCTGTAATCATCACCATCATCATTTGGGGGACAGATCCATCAAGCAAGGCTGATTTGCTACCTGTGTGGTTGCCGTAGCAATCTTTCCCCCTGCCATGATCCCATGCATTGCCACCAAACAGCAGTATGGACCAGTGGCTCATGTATTATTTTCTTAGTGTGCAGTTTTGATTTTTAAAAAACCATAATTTCACATTGAGTAGATTTTGAATGTGTGAACTAGGATATATAAGAAACATCATGACACAATGAAAGTGGCTTTGATAAGGTTTCAGTATGTTAATAGTTACTATCTATAAAGTATGGAAACTTGAAAGTGACTTGATATGACAGTCCTATATGCTAGGGGAGAGCATTGTGTTTGAAGCAGGAACATTGGAAGTATAGATCTCCAGGGTACCAAGCAGAGCTCATTCCCAATACCTGCTTCCTGATCTTTCTAATTGGATGTGTCAGGCATTGAATGTGAGGCCCCTATAGCTTTGATTCTAAGCTATAGTTCCTCCTTATAAAACACTTATCTAGATGCATTTTGAAAGAGCTCTGTTTGAAATATAGTTTGCTATTTTTATTGGGAGAGAGCCCTTCTGCTGTGTACTTACTACCAGCATACTTAAACTTGTCATCGTAAAATATGTTAGCATGCTAATCTGCCCAAGTGCTTGAAGATGAAAGTTGTTTTAGTTGAGAACCTGACTAAAATTGCTACATTTTTTTTCATCAAAGTGGAACAAATACTTTGAAGACCCTTCCACCTGGAACAGAATATCTTGCAAAATCACTAATTTACAAGATTCATTCCTGGTCAGTTCATTCTTGATCCTTGTAAGACCTGGGCAAGAAAGAGATCTTGAGGAGAGATTTAAAAAGTATATGGGAATGAAACTCTGTGACACTGTGCCAAGCCAGCAATATAGTGGTTATGTTGCTGAAGCACATCAAAGGCAACACAATCCGAAACACAGGTTACCTACAACCATTAAAAATTCAGTCTGACAGTTTCTTCCTGATCATACAACTATTTAAAGGATTGTTGTAAGTTTTTTGGGCTGAATGTTCATGTTTCAAATGAATTCTCTCCTGACATTTCACCTGTATCTATGGCAGGCATCCTCAGAGGTTGTGAGGTCATCCCAACCTCTGAGGATGCCTGCCATAGATGCAGGCGAAGCTTACAACAACCCGGTGATTCTGGCCATGAAAGCCTTCAACAATACAATTATTTAAAGACTGTTCAGTTGTCCTAATGTCTTTTGTGTTGATTGGCTGTATTACTAAAATTAGCTATCCAGTTTACTACTTGGCAGTTGTGTGAAATCTGCCTATACACTTTTTCCTTCATTTTAAGAGCAGTAGAACTTTCTTCTTTGTGAAATAAACATTGAAAATTCAGAAAGGAGACCAAGCTTCCATTGAGTTTTTTCCTTTCTAGTAGTTAATACCAATCGTGGAACAGGAGAGTAAAACACTTCCTAGTCAATCATCTGCTACTGTGTGGGTATACTGACAAGTTAGATGATCCTGTAGTTACATCTTATTTCCCTTTCTCCTTGCCATGCGTTTCCCTGTCTGTATCTGAACAGGCAGAGCAACAGATGAAAAAGGATTTCTTGTGCAGTGGCATCACTAATACATTGGAGGATATTTTTGCCTTTCCAGTGGTTATACCTAGCATTTTATGTTGAATCAAGTCTTAGGGACCATCTTTGCTTCATGCTGAGCTGTCCATGCCACTAAGAACCCCAGACCTGGCTGTGTCCTTATCCTGTGAGCATTTCTAACTCTTACCACTGACTTTTCTGCCCTTGCACTTGTCAGACATTTCTCTCTCTCTTTCCCTGGGCATGGCTAACTCAAGCACCTGGCTTTCCTTCTTCCTCTCTAGATCTTTGAACGCATCCTGTTTATCTGGGCCATCCGACACCCAGCTAGCGGCTACGTGCAGGGGATTAATGACCTGGTCACACCATTCTTTGTCGTGTTCCTCTCAGAATATGTGGGTAAGCAATGCTTGTCAGCTACACTATGCTCTTAACCTCTGCTATCAAGAATTCTGATCTCTATAAAGTTAGGACTGCATGTTATCACTGATGTTTTGGATTGACTTCTGTCATTACCTGCTTAACATTTATTTATTTGCATTATTTCTACCCCGCTCATATCAGCCTGGAGGCGACTCAGAGCGGTGAACATTGGAAATATTTTTTTTTATTTAAAAAAAACATATCTAGCAATGATAGCCATTGGGCAAAACAGTCAACTTGTGACTAGGACCTATGTCCTCTTTGTAGTTGCAATCAGAATGTTCCCCTTGAATCATTGTGAACCTGGCTAAAGTGACATGTAGGTAAATTCAAGTGATTCAGTTATACTGCTCTTGTTGGGATTTCAAATTCAGTTTAATCCCACATTCTATAAAACAACAGTGGGGAATCTGTAATTTTCCAGATGCTCGAGTACAATTTTCATAATCCCTGAACATCAGTTATGTTCTTTGGGGTTGATGGGAAATTAAATGTAACAGTGTCAAAAGGGTGACAAGTTCTCTCTTTTTGCCATAAAGAAAAATAGGTGGCATCGTGTCAAAATTAAACTTTGTGCCCAAAATACTAGAATCTTGTAATCCTGATGCGTTATGCAAATCATAGTCAAGGGAGACATGCTTGTTCCTTGTAGGTTTTAGAAAAATAATAGAATGGCATCATAGCTAAGATTATTTATTCTGTTTATATCCTGATATTATTTATTATAGCACACTTTGTCCTTTCAGCAGTCCTGTATAGTAGATCCCTTTGACTTGGAAATAGATTTTTATTTTTCATTCAAGCAGTGGTTTTTAAAGATTTTGAAGTGGGAGCTGCCAGTAAACTTATAATATCTTTGAAATCCTATGTGAAAGAAATTCCACTTTCACACTCAGATTTAATAACAACAACAACAACAACAACAACAACAACAACAACAAAACTTTATTTATACCCCACCATCCTCTCCCGGAGGGACTTGGGACGGCTTACAAAGTGCTCAAAGGTACAAACACGCAATATGCAAAAAGTGCAAAGACAACAACACAAAGCAAAAAACTCCAACATAAACATCACAAAACCCTCTAATTAGGATCATTAAAATGCAGCAATAGCTGCAGAATACAAAACAAACTGCAATCAATATCAGTCTCATAAAGTGCATGTTAAAAATATCCAGGTCCTCAAATTTCTAGACATTGACAAAGGCTTGTCTAAAAAGCCATGTCTTCAGTTGTATACAGAAGACTTGGAGAGGGAAGGAGAGTCTAATATCCCTTGGGAGGGTATTCAAGTTTCCCTTTCTGGATCAGAAAATGAAAGACTAGTACTAGTCAGCTCTTAAACAAGTGTATATTTTATATGTCATTTTAAGCATTAATAGAAGAAATAGGTAGTATCTGAGAATATATTTTAAGCATATAGCATATTCATAAGGAGGGAGGGAGCCCTTCTGAAAGGGCTCAGACAAGTGTGCCTTTGAAAATAAAGTTAATAATTCTACAATCTGTCTCTGCATATCATTGCCTGATTTAAAAGCTTTGGATAAGAATTACAGAATGGTTTGTATAACTGTAAAAATATTGGATCAACAAAGTCAAACTTTACCAATGCCCTTGTCATTATCATGTTGACCCTTGCATGTCGCTTGCAGTTATTTTGCTTATGTGGTTGCTCCTTGACCTGTCTTGGTTGGGGTCATCAATTCATTTTATTGCACATTGAAGATTAGCATCCCATAACTTGAAAATCCAATTTCCCAGAATAAATTATGTATTTTGTTTGTGTTCTGTAAATGTCTGAGCATGAATGAAACTTGATCAAGTACACATTCCGTTGAAATGGTAAAACGATGTCAGACAATGAGATGACACTATTCTTCAAAACCCACTAGTTTTAGTACTCCATTCTTATTGTAAATTGAGAGGAAGATGGAATAGAACATGAAATATTAGTAGTTGGTTCATAAGGACAAGGGAGCTAATTTCAGTTTAGGAAACTACATTTCCAGTGCCTGTACACAGAATTAGTGCCCATGTATCTTCTAATCCTGGAAATAGAACATTCAAACTTAATCAGATTTCCATGATGATGTTTTTTGTGATTATGCCAGTCTAAATCAGTGTGGCAAGGGTGTAGCTCTCCACATGGACTACAACTCCTAGAAATTCCTCACTTTGACTGTGCTGTGCTGGCTTGGTTTCCT
The DNA here is from genome assembly GCF_037176765.1 of Anolis sagrei. NCBI lineage: Eukaryota > Metazoa > Chordata > Lepidosauria > Squamata > Anolidae > Anolis > Anolis sagrei. Next base: position 186,700,058 of record NC_090024.1, on the reverse strand, counting down.
GGGAATTGTAGTAAATAGTATTCTGAAGGTCATGAGTGGTCTGCTTCATATTCTGTATGCCTTTGAATCCTTGATGAAAATCCATGTCAAAAGTTGTGTTTTCCCTCTACACATACATACATAAATATGTGGGGAGGGGAGCAGTTAAAGGGAAGGATGGCACTGAAGGGGAGGAGTGCATGCATTGCAGCATTGCAGCGCTCACCACCATTGGCTACATTCCCCAATTTTACTATTCTTCTGGGTCACTAGCCATTTATTCATCCTTCTGCTAGAAGATTGCTGCAGAGAGTTGATTTCCATATTCTTTTTTAAAGCTCTTTGTTAGGTGCTTAAAGGACAGCAGAATGGGCACTGCAATGTGCATTTCACAAAGGGAGGTTGGGTGGTTGGGGGGAATCAAACTCATGCCCTTCTCCAAAGGCTTGTTTCCATCATTTCACATTTGGGGGGTCTTGGAGGAGGAGCTTTGGAGATTCCTTCATTGCACAAACGTTTGGGAACCAGGTAAGATTCTGAGGACAAGCACTTGCTGTTTGTGCTCTGAACTAAATTGGAGCCAGTGGGATTGGCTCTTGGTGAAAAAAACTCAGAATGGACCAATCAGCAGCTTAGTAGCAGTATTTTGAATAAGTCTGTTTCAGATAGACTTTAAGAAGCAGGCCCAACATCTAACCTAGTAATCTAACCTAAAGGTAACCAGTAAGTGATCATACTGTGTCTCTGTAGAATAAAAGACTATTACTGAAATATCGGCCATAGCTTGTAGAAGCACTCAATGCAATTTGAAAGTCCAGTCACAAAACTGGATGAATGTGCACTATCAGACCATAAGTCTGATATTTTATGAGGGATACCATTCTGCCTAGATTGAGCACCATCTATTTAAACAGATAAACCACCGTCACTTATTTTTCAGCTTTAATGGGTTGTATTTAATGATCCTCATTCAGTCCATTAATGATCTCGGGCACTGATTTAACACTTTTACCACTGTGACTAAAGAAGAAATGTTAAATTACCTAATTTAGTGCCTTTGGGAATATGTTGAAAAATATTGGACAAAAGATTGAATTCCCTAGCATAAATGCCACAGGGCCTAGCAGTAGTCCTCCAGTAGTTCCTGGAATCAGTGAGGGGTCAACCCACTGGAACATGTTGTCTTCCAGTCCCCAACCCAGAAAATTTATATGGAAACATCCTGTAATTAATTTTTTTCAAAACCTATAAAAAACTCCAGAACAATTAGCATGCAGCTTCTGTCTTCTAGTAGAGGAGAATATCTATGTGAGTAACCAACACCCTTCTTTATCAAAATCAGGCTGAAAAAAAGATGTTTTAGCCCTTTCAGGCTCATCCAGAAATATTTGGCATTGCCTGCATAGCAACAAATCTCACTCTTCACTCATTCAAACAAGGAATATCTAACTTTCACCAGATTAGTGTGCTATGTCTTCATTCATACTGTGGATACAAATGTCTTAAATTCCTCCCCTGACATTAAGCACCAGATCATGGAGTTCAGAGAGTTCAGAGTAGCAACATATTTTTCCCCTTCTCCCTGATTACGACCTTCCTTTAATAGCTGCATTTTATCTGTGGTTTAAGCCATTTCTATACATACCCATTCTCTAATGGCACAATATGTCGTTCAGATAGCTGAGTCAGGAAGACACCAGAGGCTCCCGAGGGAAGCATTTTGTCTGGAAAATGACTATTTTGTTTGGAGGTGGGAGTTCTTAAGCAGTTATCTCCAAATAAAACCATGCTTGTGTATTTCTGCCGCCACCTGTGTCTGCTAATGTTGGAAAAGGCATCTCTCTTAGCATCTTTTTGCAGTGATGAATTAACCTTTGCCGATTACATCACTGCCACTCATTAATCCCCCACACTGGTAGGAGAGTGAGTTGCATTCCCAGCCAACATCCTCAGCATATTTTTGAGATCGATCAAGAAACTTCACCAAAAAGTCTGTTGCTCTTTAGAAGAAATACACAAAGAATGAAAGAAAGAAGGCAGGGGGGTTGGGTTGGATGGCCCATGAGATCTCTTCCAACTCTGTGATTCTAAAACTCTACTGCATAACAACAACAAGGACTGACAAGTAAAGTATTTTTATGAAAACATTTCTAGATATTGAATAATGTCCAATATTAGCATTACACCAATGGAAACAATCCTTACAAGTTGGAAGGATCCAAGCCCCCCCCCCCCCCCCCCCCCCGGCCCTGGTCACCTCTCCGCAGAACCTGCTGTGGAAGATTGTGGGACTCTCCAGAGCAGACTTAGAGCCTAAGACTGCAAGATGGAATGTGTTTGGGAGGAAGATTGAAAATCCTGGCACTTCTACTAGTGTCTTCTTGAATTTGGACCATCAAACATTACACCATTTAAGTCTCCAAAATGATAGCCATGTTTGGCTGTTGTAGTAAAAACATCAAAGAATCCTGTGGGGACCTTAAACGTCAATACATTTTCTACAGTGTGAACTCTCATAAAAGCTCACGTGATAATTAATTTGTTAGTCTTTATGTTATCATAGGATTATTTCTTGTCCTGGCAGCTGCATTGTTGTGATGTTCCTCACTGATCTCACTAGATGTGTATCCGATTTCCTGTCCTCCAAAGAATATAGGAGAACTAGAAAAGGTCGAGAAATGTGCAAGTGTGCCATCTTCCTTGAGATATCAAACAAAGAGAGCAGTGTAGGAAATTTGCTAACTTTGGCTCTGCAAAAGAGGGAACTGCTTTGTTATTTCCATAGGGAAGTGCTTACAGGTGGTCTTCCTGGTCTGAAAATGACACATTTGGCTCCCCACTGAGCTGTGTGGCCAATTTAGTAGACTAAGCTCTCCCTCCTCCTTGCACATTTCCAAGATGTCCACTTTTGGCTTGCCGCACCAATCCAGCTGCCTTCGTGAGCTGGCAGAGTACACAAGTACTTCTGGGCTACTGCCAGTGACAGATCTATATATGGAGTGTCTGCTACTCCCATCAGATCAATGGTTTCAGCTGAACATTGCTGAGCACTGCTTGTTTCAGCTATTTCTATATGACTAAATAGTATATGGAGGTGGTTGGGGCTGCAGCTGCAGTGTATATTTAATGTCCTGCAGGTGGAGCTCCTGCATACTGCCAGAGATTATTTGCAGATTTTCTAAGTGAGAGCTAGCATGGCCTACTGATTTGAATGTTGAACTGGGATACTAGTGTTTGAATCTTCACTCAGCCATGGAAAACCACTGGGTGACTTTGGGTAAGTCACACTCTCTCAATCTCAAAGGAAAGGAAGGGCAACCCACCTCTGAACAGATTTTGCCAAGAATAACCCACAAAACGTTCACTATAATAAGAAATAACTTAAACGAATAGAACAAGAGCAACAGGTAGAGCTTCTGCATGCAACCAAAAGTCATCAGATTTCCAAACGGAAGCAGCTGATAGGGGGCTGCCTGCTGCTGAAATGATGGCAGATAGGGAAGGACTTCAGTGGAATGAACATCTTGCCTTTTTTCCTGCAAGATGTTTATCCCACTGAAGTCCTTCTCTGGCTGGTAGCATTCGGCCAACCTGTGGTGGAGCTCCTCTAGGGAAAAGAAGGCAGCAGGCAACTATTTGGGCCTGGCAGCGAGGGGGGCTGATTTCCCAGAACCCAGAGCTATGTGGGGTTTTGGCTGCTAGCAACTGCCTCTCTTCCCAAAACTGAGTGACGCCACTATCTCTGATCATTGGCTAGAATCTTGTTGTTCTTTTATGGTGGCAGAAATACTATTGAAGAAGTGGTCGTGCTTTCCAGGACATTGCTTAAGGGCACTGTCTTCCACAGACAACCCCCAAGTACCTACAGCTTGCAAGCAGTAGCCACATTTTTGTACAATGGAACAGTTCAGTATAACTAGCTTTTCTGTTGTAATTGCACATTATATGGACAATAGGCAGGATATCAGACATTGTCCAGAACCTTTTGAAAGGGGTCACATGCCAGAAGGGAATAATTTGCTGGCTTTTAAAAACAATCAGTTTTCATTGGATTTTTGCCACCTGGTTACTGATTCTGTGATTTGATAGCTTTGGGTCTGCTTCCATAAGTTGGAAATGATGGTATAATGCATGATGTGAAGCTATGAAAGAAGGAACATAAATATTGTGAACAATGGAGATTAGTACACACAAAGAAGAAGGCTTTAAATTGATTGAGCTCTTTGGCAGTTAAGGAACACTGTGATCCTCCACTGTACGTTTTAGACACTACCTCACATTGTTTGCTTGCCCTCATTGTTCCTTCCTATGGTTTGTTCATTTAGATCTTATATTTACTAAGTTAATCTCTGGAATGTTTTCTTTAGTCTTCCACCCTTCTTTTTGGCATACCAGTCTATTATTATAATGTGCACTAGAATCTTTATAAAAGGTAGAATAGAGGCTAAACACTACTGTAATAAAAATACTGAATTTGCAGAAACTTCTTATCTTCTCTTTCTTCTCTTTATCAGTATCACCCAGTTTATCTCCTACTCTACCTGTCCACTTCTCAACCTGAATTATCACCTATATATTCTTCCTCATGTTCATATATCTATTCATTCATTGAGATATTCATACGTGTGCAAGCGTACTTACACAGGGATGCATGCTTGTCACTCCTTCTGTTCCTCACTGACCCCTCCCTTCCCCATTCATTTGTGCAATGGTTCAACATGCCAAGTAGCAGTAGAGTTTCATTATTTTAAAAAATGTATTTCCTACACACCATGCATATAAAGTCAGCCCCCCACATTCATTGAGATTAGGGACACAGCACCCCTATAGAAGTTAAAAAGCATGTATGAAGAAATTGCGATTTTCTTTATCTGAGAGAACATCTCTCTAGGAATTTCTAGGTCTTCTAGTACAATTCTGTGGTCAACATCCACTGGAAGCTGAACAACTACAACTAGAACTACATTGGAGGACCTAGAAATTTCTAGAGAGGCATTCTCTTGAAATCTCTAGGTTAATCCAGCATGACTGGATGAAATTGACAATAGTGTCACGCTGGAGAACATTTTAAATCAAATCCACAAAAAACAAAACTGCAAATGACTATACTATAAAGCAAACCACTAGGGATGCATCTCCGCTTGTAGAATTAATGCAATTTGATGCCACTTTAATTGCTATGGTTCAATGCTATGTAATCCATGAATTTGTAGTTTGGTGAGGCACCATCACTTTTCGGCAGAGAAAGTTAAAGACGTTGTAAAACTACAATTCCCGTGATTTTATAGCATTTAGCCATGGCAGTTAAAGTGGTGTCAAACTGTATTCTACAGTGTAGGTGTACCCTCACTCCCCACCATCCTTTGTGAGAAGTGCATTTAAATCTATTAAGTAGGAGAAGAATCATGCATCTCAGATTGTATAGGTGCATGTGCTTCCCAAACAGCTACATTTAGAAAAGAGTAAAAGAAGATGGAAGGAGCAAGTGTCCTTGGATAAGGAGAAGAGAATCATCCACAGATGGATCAGCATCTGTAGGTACCTCATTGGGGACCATGGGCTTACAGAACCCAACAGTGGTATATTGGAGAGGTCTCTGGTGGGAATTTGTTTCCCTGTAAAGTTGTCTCACTTCATATATAATTATCTCAGTTTTAATTCAGATTCTTGGCAATACCTTCAAAACACCAGTAAGATGTTTGCAGTGTGCTGTCACAGTAAAAATTAATCGTGGATGCTTTCCTGGTAAGGCAGACCAAAGTACAACCTTCCATTGCTAGTGTCCTAAGTGCTTTAGACAGCAGCTGCAGAGAGAGCCATGAGCTAGACTCCAATTCAAGTGAAAATTTACCCTACTGGCTGGTTTCCAATGCAGTCTCCTACCTTGTTGGTTGAATGCCAGTCCAAAAATCTTTTTTCCCCTCCCCATCACTGCCTGCATAGCAAGCCGTTAATTCTCTTCTAACCTACCTCCAAAGTGCCCTGCGCTGCGGTGTCAATCATAGCTATGTTAGTTCTTCATGCCAGTCCCGAGTGCCTGCTGCAAAGCTGTTGGCTGCCTTTCAGTTCCTGTTCAAACCATATGTTGAATATCCAGTTTCTTTATCTGGGACCTGTCTAAGGTTCTTACAGAACAGATGTTTGTGTTGAGCAGTATGCTCAAGAGAGAATTTTCCAAAGCTGCTCTTTTGCCAGGACTCCGGGCTCGTATTTTCAATGCTGTTTGCATCCATTGCCTCTCGTGGGAGTGGGGAAAGTTGTATCCATTGCAACATTTGTCTTTATTACATAAGCACCGCAATGGCCAGATTTAAGTATCTCACCAACCTATTTGTTATTTATCACTTAATTATTCATTAGCTGCAGTTATACTACTGCATTTCCTCACATTTGCTCAAGAAAGTGTAGATAAATCTCCTTTGATCCCCTTAATACTTACAACTCTATGAAGTAGAGCAAGCCATGAAAAATAGTGTTTTCTCTGTGTTAGTATCAGTGCTCCTTCAGAGAATCCTTAGAGAAGACTACTGTTATAAAAACAAATTTTGGGTTTTGGTATTGGACATTTTGTTTAGCTTTTACTCTCACCATACTGGAAAAACTCTTTAAGGAGAATGCTTGGACTCTTCTTACTTTTTATTTTTAGTTCCTTTTTGTAGTTGATTTTCTTTCAGATTTGTTATACAGTTGATGGGTGAAGCTGTTATTTGTTGTGATCACAGATTTCCAAATGAAGTCTTCAAAATGAAACTGTATCCCTGAGATAGGGAAGCCATGTTCATATTAATATGGGCTAACATAGCCAGTGCTCCATATTGTTTGCTTTTGTCTCAGTTACAATTCCTTGGTTCTGGTAAAGTAAAAAATATGAAGAAGCATGATATCTAGAATGAAATTACATAGAATAGTACTACATTCTGTTTCTCTTAAAATATCTTTCTGGGTCCAAAGCCATAATTTGCAAAATATTGTTATTTATAATTACTTGTGCAGCTGTATTTCATCTTAGAATATAAGAATATTATAAGCAATACCCTTATGGAGCCCCCAGTGGCGCAGCGGGTTAAACCCCTGTGCCGGCAGGATTGGAGACGGATAGGTTGCAGGTTCGAATCTGGGGAGAGGCGGATGAGCTCCCTCTATCAGCTCCAGCTCCTCATGCGGGAACATGAGAGAAGCCTCCCACAAGGATGATAAGACATCAAATCATCCGGGTGTCCCCTGAGCAATGTCCTTTCAGATGGCCAATTCTCTCACACCAGGAGCTACTTGGTTTCTCAAGTTGCTCCAGGCACACACACAAAGCAATACCCTTGAACAATAGAAAATTCCCTAATGATTCAGAGAGGCCATACTGTTTCTCTTTCATATTGACTATTTCTTAAATGAGCTGTCTTTTACCTGGGGTCCTTGAAATGTTTTAGACTGTGATGTCCATTATCCCCTGCCAGTATGCCAGGATGATAGAAGCTCATTTGAATAGTGCCAAGTTGGAGAACACCCCCCACTCCACCCTATCAGTCTTGTAAGATACTGTTCTCTGTATTTTGAAATTTAAGATGGAAACATAAGCAAGGCTTTTCAAAGAAGGACATGTAGCAAGCAGCCTAATATGTAATAGGTAGTTGGACTGGAGTTGACAAGATATAGAAAAGTTTGCAGAATTGCTGGACATTTGAGATTTGAAAATTATGGAATTATGATGTTGAAGATAAATCTTTAAGTGAGATAGTCACTTGCTTGACCAATGAGATTCTCTTTTTTATATGGTTTTGCTTAGGAAGAAGATTTCTTATTTAGCGGAGGTCAGGGTAAGATTAAGAACAATAGTGAGATTGATTGGCATGTTGAAAGTTTTGAATTTATCATTAGCTAGAGATAGTAATTTGATGCATTGCATTGTCTTAGAAAGATATTGATGGGTAAACTTAATAGATGTATGGTGGAACAGTAATATTAGGGTTTGAACAACAATAGGATTGAATAACATGCTGGTCGACTTAACAGTAAATGTAGAGGAAGTAAGATGTTTTGCCATTTATTCACCTCTACTATTTTTCTTGCTCTTCCTGGCTGCATCGTACAATAGGGAGGAGTAATGAAAAGACCACCTGTACATTAAGATCTTCCCATTTTCCTCCAAGAGCTTCAAAATCTCTTTTGAAGATTATGCATTACAGTATCCTTGTTTCCTACATGAAGCAACATGAAAGGGCCGGGGGTCAGTGGGCTTGATGAGCCTTGTCAGCTGCTGAGTTATGTGGTGGAGTTTTGCCCCAGGGAGGCAACATATTTCTCTAGATATCCTATCAGGTTTGCAAATCACTGCTTCTGTTCCTCTCAGGGGAGAGTCACCTACAACCAACACCTGTCTCCTTTGAGGATTGACAGGGTCCCTTTCCTGTAAGGTGTTCTGCAGATCTCCTAAAACAGATCCTGTTGGTGAACCAGATTGTGTAGCTCTAAACTAGCCACCTCCTCAGAGACATCCCCCCACCCCTGCATTCATCAAGGATAATCCAGTCAGAAGAATCCAAGACCTCCTCATTCTCCCTAGTATGCTCTTGTTCTGCCTCATCAATGATTGGGGAAAGAGCCTCTGATTTATTCTGTGACTACAAATGAATTCAAATCCAATTCATGATTTTTTTTAAAAAAAGGGGGGGGGGGAGATGAAATGTATAAGTACAACAGAAATCCTATGTGCACATACATACAATCCCTCACACATATCAGTAGCTTTTTCTATTTTTTGCTTTTGGGGTTACACTTTTTCCCTATGAATAAAGGCTCTCTCTTCTGCTAACATCTGAATTAACCGGTGCTAAAAAAAACTAGATAATGGTTTCTCTTTTAAAGAGTCAGTTATTATGAAATTCCTCTGAAGCTTGAGCCTTGGTGCAAGGAATGATCATCTCCTTACAGATTTAATGTGGGGAGCCAGGACATATCTTTATGCAGGGACAGTTCTTCATAGCTACAGATGCTAATTACTTTGAGCTAGATTTAACTTTCTGAATTTTGAGGGGAAAGAAACTGTTTAAGAGCGATTATGCTCCTGCAAGTCTGTGGAGTATTTTTGTGAAGTCACAATTAGTGTTGGTAACAGTGTGCATTTCAAAATCTGAAGGTGGCTGCCTGGGATCATCTCCCATCCCTTTCCTTGACTGTTGTTGCTTGATAGACCCCCTGCTGCCATCTCCATTACCCTAATGTTCCTCATATTCTGCTTGCTGCTGGGCTTCTACAGCACTGGTACCTCCCTGCTGTTCTGTGATGTCTTTCCTCCTGAGCTGAGAAGTTGGTGTCTACAAGAAGTAGGAGTTTGAGGGTGAAGATAAGGCTGGAGGCCTTCCAGCCACAGAAGGCTAATCCTTTAAGTTCCAAATAGCTGGCAGGACCCAAGTAAACACAGTGGTGCCGTTCATACATGACTTCTTCCCTCATTAACACAACTGTTTCTTTATGCCATAACAAACTGAGGCCAATTTCACTGAGTATTTCAATTAGCTTATGGGAATTAGTTCTAACAAATTTGCTGATGATAAATTCATATTTTTATCTGCAGTTTTATCCATGCACCTAGATTACCAAAGTTTAGCTTGGAAAAAAAATACACATGCAAAAGCTTTTGTTGTGATGATATATTCACATGTATGTGGTTGCATTATGTTACAGCAAACAAAAGAGCATATAAATGTAAGATCATCCTTGCTGGATCACTTCAATGGCCTATCAAAGTCTCTTGCTGTAACCAAACTACTGTGGAGAAATAAGCAAGACATGAGTGCAGCTGCATTTTCCCACTTATATATTTCATCACTTGTGCTGAGACCTCTGTTACTGTATGGGATGTAAAGCAATCATGTCTAGTAGCCATAGGTAATTTTCATGAGTTTGTCTAATCGCATTTTAATGTAGATCTGTTCGGCAGGTGTCCCTATATCACACTGATATGGGGTGTATTTATATGTCCTTAATATTTTGCAAATTTACATTTGAACCCTTCTGGTGCCTAAATTTAAGAAAATAAATGTGAATCATTCTCATTATGAATTGGTTATCATTGCAAGAATCCAGATAACATAGTTCTTAAAGCTGTACTGAATGCAATAGATTGCAAATAAGGAATTGCATAATTACATCACCATGCATAGTAATGCTGTGAACTGTGTGCTTAGTTTGACCCAGAACATTTGAGGTATGAAGGGCCTGCTTTAAAGTATCATGCAGCACCTCCAGAAGCTGAAGTCCTTGGTTGACATAAACATTCTTAAGAGCCATATGCTGTGATTAGCCCTTTCACTTAGGGCCAAACTACATATTATGCAGAGAATCCAAGACAAGCTCTCCCAGTGTTTACATTTTTACTTAACAGTTAACTAGGGGGGCTCTGGTGTTAACTCTACAGAGACAAGAGGAATAAAAGTATTTGTGTTTATCTTCCAACAAGGTGAACAGTGACCTGGAGTAGGGGTGGTTTGGATTACAAAATTAGCAGAGAGAGAAATAAGAGATAAATACCCCTTCTGTAACATCACTGCTCAGTTAGATTCAAAGAACTCCAAAATCTGTCTTGGGGGGGGGGGGGATGTGGCACTCCTTTCGTGGGTCTCCTCCCTCCATGTTTTGTTTGGCTTTTGTACATAGATTGTGATATTTCTGGCTCAGTAAAGTTCACACAAGCCTGGAAATACATGCCAATTCTACATTTTAACTACTGAATTGTTCTTTTGTAAAATGTTTCATTGAAATGCACTTAGAGGGAAGCCACGAGGGCAGCTTACATAAAAGGATCAGTGAATATACGCCATTTTGTGAGGATTTTGGTTATGAAATGGAGGTTTAACGTGTGAGGTTAACAGAATCCTCCAGGCCAACAAACTCTGATGGAAGGGACTACAGTTCCAAGTAGACTTTGGGCGATCCTTCCTGAATTCAGCTTGTAGAGTTTGGTGCCTGCAGAGCAGCTGCCCTTCCTGGGCTCTGAGCCCTCAATCCCCTTGAACCAGAGAACTGGGCCAGTTGCTCAGCAGTACCTCTTAACACTGTAGGAAGTTTGAATGCTTGTCCTTGGCTTTGAAAAAGAAGCATGAGGGAAGCGTAACCTCCTGTTCAGCGCTGCCAGCCAAAGCAGCTCTTCATAGGGACACTCTGATATCCATTAGCAAAGCAGCTGCCATGGAGAGAGGCAGAGAGTGGCCAGATTTGTATTCCTCATCAGCCTCTCATGGGGTTGTCAAAGATATCCTGGCACATGAAGAAGCAAGAGATACTTGCACAGATGGGTCAAGCAAGGCTTAGAGGTAGGGGAATAATGAGTCTTGATTAACCAGTGGGGTTGCTTTATGGCATAAAGTAAAGGAAGCCTGGAATTCTGGACTTTAAAAACAAAACAAGCACAGTGACCAGAAAATCATCCTCTTGAAATGACACAATTATTATTATTTTATTATTATGTATTTGATTACAGAAAGTTGTCTGAGGAGGTGGGGTGTAGTATTGCCAAATCACTGTGGGGTTGATGGTAATTTTTGTTCAGCGTTATTTTACTTCCCTAAACCCCCTGACTCAAAAAGAAGGATTTAAGATTCAGAAAGTGGAGATAGAAGGGTAGGGAGCTTGTAGAGGATTTGAAAAGTGGGTGGATTTTTCTAAGTTATTGTATTTCTTGTAGAACATAACATAGTGCTTATGCATGAGGTTCTTTCTTCTAAAGCAGTGGTTCTCAACCTGGAGTCCCCAGATGTTTTTGGCCTACAGCTCTCAGAAATCCCAGCCAGTTTACCAGCTGTTAGGATTTCTGGGAGTTGAAGGCCAAAGGCATCTGGGGACCCCAGGTTGAGAACCACTGTTCTAAAGAGAGTGAAGGATGTTCAGAAATCTAGAATTGGCTAGAAGAACAATACCTGTAGCATTCTTCTGCATAAGACTGTTGTACAGGCATTCCCTGAGCTAAAAACATCCAACTTATAAGCAATTTGTTAGGAACAGAGATGAGACAACAGGAAGTGACAGAAATCTACCACTGGAAGTGTTATTATGGGGAGAAGGTATCTCAACTGAAACTTTATCACCAATCCTTATTTCTAAATAAATCAAAATTTTCAAAATCCAATTATCACAGGGACAGAAGGTGAGATGAAATCTTCTGAACAGGGGCAAAGGCTGCAAAATAAACACCATAAGGGTGTTAACCCTTCCCTATGTTATCCAAAGCTTGGATGGATGGATGGATGGATGGATGGAGAGGGCTGGAGTTATACTTTAAAATGTTCCTGTTCTGACTTACACACAAATTCAACTTAAGAACAAACCTACAGGATCTATCTTGTTCGTAACTTGGGGACTGCCGATACTTGGAATCATTTCTGTGAGTTTTACTTAGGACCTTATCACACAGTCTTATACTTCGTCTTTGATACCCTTTACTTACTAGTGCCTGTGGTTCCTATCACATGATGCAAAGTCTGTTTTGTTGGTACCTCATAGAATCATAGAGTTGGAAGAGATGTCGTGGGCCATCCAGTCCAACCCCCTGCCAAGAATCAGGAAAATCACATTCAAAGCACCCCTGATAGATGGCCATCCAGCCTCTGCTTAAAAGCCTCCAAAGAAGGCGCCTCCATCACACTCCGGGGCAGTGTTCCATTGCTGAATAGCTCTCACAGTTAGGAAGTTCTTCCTAATGTTCAGATGGAATCTCTTTTCCTGTCGTTTGAAGCCATTGTTCCATGTCATAGTCTCCTGGGCAGCAGAGAACAAGCTTGCTCATAGGTCAGAGCTTTCCAAACTTTTCATGTTGATGATACACTTTTTAGATATCCATCCTTTCGCCACACAGTAATTCAATTTTACGTGCAAACTGGAGGTCAAACCAACCCACTCTAAGATTTTCACATAGTATATATAATATATATTATATATAAGTTTCATATAATCTTTACTGTGTAAACGAGGTTTGGAAAGTTTCCCTTTACGTTTCTTATTACTACAGTTGTGTGTCTTTTTCTCTATATCCGCTCCACGTGATTAATCGCAAACATCATTTTCAACAGATGTTATTTTGTTAATTAGAAACATCCATTTTTGTGATAATTACCGCAAGTCAATCAACAAATTGTGCAAATTATAGAAGTTATAAAAGTACTTACACTTAAACAGCACCAGCATTCCACTTCTGTAGTGATTAAACCACTCTGGAGGTTTTGAGCTGAAACTGTCTTTTGGGAGGACTTTGACTGTGTCTTCCTAGTTAGCTGTACAGTGTTCAATTCTCCAGGGATCGTATTTAATCTGACCTCTCCACCATGACCTTCCCATCTTGGGTGTCCCTTCACGGTTTCGCTCATGGCGTCATTGAGGTGCTCAAGCTCCAGCACCACAACAAGGCAACGATCCTTTGCAGGAGAATTAACTAACATCCTGGTGCATATTTTAACATAATCAGTAATTTGGGGAATCTAGAAAGTTAGGATAAATTGCTAGGGGAAAATAACTGAGTGACTAAGAAGGCACATTAAACTTGTGCTTTGCAGAGCTCCTCTCGTGGAAAAAAGGCATTTAACAGTAACCAATGCAAACCATTTCATAAGCCCAATTAAAATATATTTAGAAGAATCAGTTCATCCAAGAGTGACTACAGTGTGCTTGCAACAATCTGCTCAAACACTGTGCCCAGGAAGGGGGAATTCTAGGTTAAAGTTTTTCACATCTTTGAGGCCTAGGTTAGGTTACTTAAGGAATAATATAATATTCATTTGGAGATTGTATTGTCTGTATTTTAGTGCAGTCTTGGACATAGGGGACTCTGCGTAATCTATATTGTAAAAGTAAAAACATAATATTTTGTGCTATTCGCGGGTGCATTTGTTATCTATTTATCAAAATGTACATACAGTATGTATGCCTCTAGAACATGGCCATATAGCCTGAAAAAAACTACAACAACCCAGTGATTCCGGCCATGAAAGCCTTTGACAATACATACAGTATGTTTTTTGCAAAATGTATTTAACTTTGTTATTCACAAGACAGACCTAGAAGCTCTGTGTGGTGTTCAGGTCTTGAACAATGCCTGTTTGGGGTGCATCTATACTGTAGAATTAATGTATTTTAGCAATGCTTTAAGTGCCATGGCTCAATGCTGTGGATTCATGGGAGTTGTCATTTTTAAAAGGTCTTTAGCCTTCTTTGCCAAAGAGTGCTGATGCTTCACCAAACTAGAAATCCCAGGATTCCCTAGCATTGACCCATGGCAGTTAAAGTGGTATCAAACTGCATTAATTCTATAGTGTAAATGCACCCCTGGTCATCATCTTTCTGTGAGCTAACCATGCATATTTAACCTATTTTTTTCAGTCATATGGACCAGAATTTTCTTGCTCTTTGTTTAAACAAGCACAATGAAAGATGAAATTCTAAGGCCATTGGCCCAGTGCTGAATTGTATTTTTATTTCAATTTGTACAGATTTGATTATAGCAAACCTTCCACAGTACATGTAGAGCAGTCTAACGAATAAATGGTTAAGACAGACTAGGGAATACACCTTGAACCATTGCTCTCACAAAATAGGGAAATTGATCCCTATCTCTTAATCTTCAGAATTTCTTCTGTCTTTTGTTTTTCAGAAGAGGATGTGGAGAATTTTGATGTTACAAATCTGTCTCAGGAGGTGATGCGGAGCATTGAAGCAGATAGCTTTTGGTGTATGAGCAAGCTACTAGATGGGATACAGGTAGACTTTGCTTTCTCAGTCTCTTTGTTTATTCCTTCTGAACCTCGGTTTTTTTTCATCATGTCAGGAGTGATTTGAGAAACTGCAAGTTGCTTCTGGTGTGAGAGAATTGGCCGTCTGCAAGGACATTGCCCAGGGGATGTCCAGATGTTTTTTTGATGTTTTATCATCCTTGTGGGAGGCTTCGCTCATGTTCCCGCATGAGGAGCTGGAGCTGATAGAGGGAGCTCATCCCTGCTCTCCCCGGATTTGAACATGTGACCTCGGTGAAAACTACTTAAAACCTTGATCATGCTCCATACTAAAAATGCTGCATCCAGGCAATCTAAGTATTGCACTTAAATATCTACTTTCTGTCCTTTGTATGAATAATACCAATTCAGCACAGTTGCATATTTTTTTCTTGTCCTTCATGATTCATTCCACATTTGCATAATTTATTCATTTAGATCAATAATGTCTTGCTGAGCATATTTACTTTTGAATTTGGCCACTAGAATTGGGCTAAACAGATTGCATATAATAATAGGACATTAAGTTTTCCAACCTAGTACCCTCCATATGTATCAGACTACAGTTCCCATAGTCTCCCAGCAAACTTGGCATGGAATTGCCCATTAATAAATGATTCTTTTCAGTTGGCGTCTAACAGGCATAGTGTGGAGTAAGTGTCACTTTTACATTTATTTATTTATGACATTTCTACCCTGCCTTTCTCAACCCTGGAAGGGACTCAAGGCAGCTTTACACATAGGCAACTATTTTATGCCATTAAAAACAATATACAATTAAAATGAGCATTTTAAATAGAATTATAAAATACATCAAAACATTTAAAAGCATTTAAACCAATATCACCATTGTTAAACCATGCTATCCATAATTGTAATCCAGGCCATTCCAGTAGTCCTTGCACATAATTCTAGATCTGTCTATTGCACAATTTTGCCAAAGGTTTTATCAAAGAGCCACATTTTTTACTCTCTTATGGAAGGTCAGGAGGGAGGGGGCTGATCTAATATCCCTTGGGAGGGAATGCCACAGCCAAGGGGCCACCACTGAGAAGGCCTTTCTCTCATTTATGCCAGTCACGCCTGCGAAGGACGCTGGACTGAGAGCAGGGCCTCCCCGGACAATCTTAAACTCCGAGATGGTTCATAGGAGGAGATCCATTCGGACATCCATCTTCTTCATTGATGCTACTTTTATAAGACTGTGCTGGGCAAATTGTGTGTATGCCTGATTTTGAATCTGCATTATTTTAAAGAGATACCTGAACATGGCTTTCATGAAAGAATTTTTCAAAGCTAGAGAACTTTTACCCTCCATGTAGTTTGGATTACAACACCACTGGGGCTCATCAGAGAGCTGCAATCTTTGTTTGCATTGTGCACCTTTCTTGTAGAAATTCCTGACTACCTCTGATTATGTATCCATTAAGGAGAAAATTGGTTAATAGCTGAACCATCACCTTTTCTAATCACCATGAAACAGTCAGGCAATTTCACTCATTCAATAGGTTCTGATGATCACCAGCCCTGGAGTTCTTACTTCATGATACATGTTGCATGAATTTGGTCCCGGGATGGAGTTCTAGTAATTCCCCCCCTCCCCCCACATATATATGTCATTTTAAAAAAATCACATATATACAAGGTATAGAACTCAGGTAAGAAAGAAAAAAGGGAGGTACAGATTCCAGTACTTCTTGAAAACTTCCACTTCATAAAACGGGAACATTTTAGAAAGCACATGTGAAAATGGACATTTTCCTTTACATGCACTGGTTTTTGTTATTGGGATTTTTATTATTTATTTACTTATTTATTGTGTGTTACAGGACAATTACACATTTGCACAACCTGGAATCCAAAAGAAGGTCAAAGCACTGGAGGAACTTGTCAGCCGTATCGATGGTAAGTGAGGCTAAAGCTACTGAAGATGAATTTCAGTTTACCAGGTTCTTCACCTTTATATCCCCACCTCAGTTGCAAAAGAAAAAAGACTCTGAGTGTGAGGTGTACAAAGGTACCATGATGCTAAAACAGCTAGAAGATGATCCATTCAGAATGTCAAATCTCTTTAAGTTCTTCGTGTCTTCAGTGACTCACACAATAGAGTTTACCGCCGCTGTGCAGTGCATCATTTGGAACATATATAAGTGGTTTTTTTTGTTTTTTTTTAAATAATCTTTATTAGTTTTAGAAAAATAGACACATAAATACAAATACATTTACTTGTTCCAATATACAAAATCCTAATACAAATATCTCGCTATCAGAACATCAAGAGAAGGGTAGGGGGTCGGGGGTTGGGGGGACTAAGACAGGGAAGGGGGAAAAGGGGGGGGAGGGGAATGGGGAGTGTGAAGGGGTGAGAGAAAGATGGGGGTAACATATAAGTGTTTTTGTGGTGACCTCTTCTCCCCAATGCATGTAACCAGCCTGATTCCCACATAAACCCTCAGCTCCGTGATGCAATGTGCATTTGATGATGGTTAGGCCCCTGCTTATGAACGCCCAGCCCAAATTGACAGATAGATGGTACTTAGCACTTTACCCCCCCCCCCCCCCGCCCCTATAGTTTGCTTTTTGCACAAGTCCATACCCAGCCCTCTCTAACTCTGATTATGTCCATCATATTTCTGGTCACTGGTTGTTGAAGTTTGCTTCTGATACATCTTAATTATGTTTTTTATACCCTGCTGTTTTTATTGTTTTATTAGATTGTGATATGTTATTGTGTTTTTAACTGTGTTTTTAGTTGGTAACTTTTGTAGTTCACTCTGGGTTTGGTCCCACATGTAAGCCACCCCGAGTCCCTTCAGGGAGATGGTGATGGAGTATAAAAATAAAGTTATTGTTATTGTTGCTATTATTATTGTCGTCGTCATCATCATGCTAAAGCAGCAGCTAAGGAGCTTGAGAGAGCACAGTAAACCGTGAGCAAGTGCTATAAACACCTATGACTTCACATATGACCTCTCAAAGAAATATAGTTACTTCATTACATCATTAAGGAATGTTAGGATTGCGACAAGAGAAGATTAGCTGATAGACCTGCAAAAATGGCTGCCGTTTCTAAAGTGACCCTGTAGGAAGCTTGTGGTTTAAGCTGGTTTTGTGAGTGGGACTTGGGTTAACTGAGATGAAGTTTGATTGGTAAATAAATGTAAATAAAAACAGAATGCTACTGAGATAATGACTTGTGAGGTTTGTCAGTGGGAGATACTCTATATTCAGCAGTGTAAATGGAATGTGCTGTTTCAGAACAGGTACACAATCACTTCAGGGAATATGAAGTAGAATACCTGCAGTTTGCCTTTCGTTGGATGAACAATTTACTGATGAGGGAGCTTCCTCTTCGCTGCACCATTCGCCTTTGGGATACCTACCAGGTATGGACTGTCTAGTCTTCCTGTTGAAGCTGCTGATATCCTCTTGATTGCGGGGATTTTGCATTGTCTGTATTGGACCAGACTGTACAGTCAGTTTTCATGTGCCCGTATATTCAAGTGAATGCTTTCCCACGCAGATCCACAAACCCCCATAAAACTTGTAGAAACTGTAAAAAATGAACGAGCTACATGAATTCATTCTTTCTAACCCCAAGTGTTGTGGATTGTTTTTTCAGTCTGAGCCAGAGGGATTCTCTCATTTCCATTTATATGTCTGTGCTGCATTCTTGATTAAGTGGCGGAAAGAGATCTTGGATGAAAAGGACTTCCAGGTAAATCTTCACAAGGCAATTACATTTAGGAAGAAATGCAGCATGATTGTCTTGCTTGAGGCTTTTATCAGTTTAGCATAAGACAGTAGACTGCACCATAAGCAGCAAGACTTCTGGCCTGTAATTGGGTGAACAAAATGATGCTATCTAGAAATCCAGTTATTTTCCATGTATAAATCCCCAATGGTGGGACCCTAAATATGTCTGTTAAGTTAAATACTTAATTTCTTGTGTTTAAAGTTCTGAAATATATCATATTTTTTACTGCTTACATACAGAATCATCACTGTCCCATTTGCCTCAAATTGGTGAAAATTAATTCCTAGTGGCTGCAGTTCAAACTTAAATGTAACTAAGCATGGATTCAGCTTTTTGGCTTAACTGTGGGCATCTGGACATTCTGCTTGCTTACTGCAATAGCCACGCTTCCACCTCTGCACCAAATTTTGTTCTTTATTCCAGGGCCTTCTAATGCTGCTACAAAATCTACCCACGATACACTGGGGCAATGAAGAGATTGGACTCCTCCTTGCTGAAGCCTACAGACTGAAGTACATGTTTGCGGATGCTCCCAATCATTACCGCCGATAGGTATCAAGCTTCTGCCTCTGCGCTCCATCATGTTGGCCCAGTCCCAATCACTGTGGCGTTGCATCACTTGAGTCCTCAGACACTCTGACCAGGAACCCACTCTTTGCTGTAAAAAGCTCACACTGGACTTCCGTCTTAACTTTGCGTGTGCCTGCCACTCTGTGCGTGGATGTGCCACTGAAACCACCATTAGTGTCCCATGCTGTTATGGTGGCCTGAGCTCAGTTGGGGAAGATGTACGAATAAACTGAGCCCCTGAATGCACTTCAAGCCCCAGCTTGGGTCATCTGAGCCTTGCAGCCTCTTGTTAACCCGCTTAAGCACAGACACACTCATGCACTCCCAGCTGGGCCTGTATATCCCCCCTCCCCAGACGCTGTTCAGTCAAACTCCCCAATGAAGATGCCTTACAAAGAGTTCTGCCCTGGGGAATGGCAGTGCCGTCGGACTCAAGAAGCTCTCAGGGCTTAGCTTCACTCGGCGTGTCTGAAGAAGTGTGGCATTTTGAGAGTTAACAAGAGAAACATACACTCCACACACACACCTCCACACAGTTACACCCTGTGAAGCATGTCTCTTTGCATAGGTTGGTACACATGTGTTCAAAAGGCTGTCTTGTCCACACACTGTTTGGAATGACACAAGTGAACAAGACAGTAAGTCTTCTGTGATTGATTGATTGATTGGTTGGTTGGTTGGTTGGTTGGTTGATTGGCTAGCTTACTTTCTGTCTGTCTGACCTGCTGTGTGAATTGAACTGAAGGGGGAGGGCTGAGCTTTTAAAAATCTTTCTGTGACAATGACACTCCTCCAAGGAATTATGTGTATATTGTGTTCTTGTGTATATGGGTAAAAGATGTACAATATCAGTCTTCTGTTTGTAGCAGATATGATTTTATATTTATAACGTGTGTCTCAAGCGTGTAAAGGCTGCCTCGGTTACAAATGACAGTGGGCCCCCTGCCTCCCCTGGTTGTCAGGGTTTTGGAGCTGTCTGCACATCTGCACTAGCACATTATTCCCCTTCCTCAAAACTTGCATTTTATTTTGGTTAGGACAAACTTCACTCAAAAGCAAAACACATGGAGCGACCTCTGGAGCTTCAACCATCTGGCCCCAAGTAGGCCATCTGTGGTTGACACCAGGCCTGTATATTATTGTCTCCATCTCTTGGGATGGGGAGTGCGACCCAGCCTGTGTTACCTGGCTTTTCTCTCTTCCCCGCCCTGCTTGGCCTCCTTCAGTGAAGAAAAGATGACTTTCTTGCTTCAAGGCTCTAAACTGTTCTGGAGAGAGAGGAAGAGGTGCTGGATTCTGTACCAGACCCCCTTCCTCCATGCTCCACTGTTGTTTCAGTGTGATTTCTGACAAACAACTATATTAAAAAAGTGTGTTTTCATTTTAATGGTTTATTCCAGCCAGCAGGTGGAGTCTCATTAGTGCCAAGACTTGACCTCTTTGGTTACATTTATTCCCTTGGGCTGTTTTGCAGCTTGTGTTGGGCTGACTTTTCATTTCATCAGGTTTCAAACTGCCGGCTCCTCCTTTTGTTTTCCCACTTGGGGCTGGAAATCAAAAGCAGTCCAGCAGCTTTCTTGTAGTGATGGCACCAGAGGATGCAGGAGGCACAACAAGGCAAGAGTCTTGCTGCCACTCAGACACGAAGCAGCGTTTCCCAAATGGCTTTTCTAACCTGAAGTTGTTTTCTCAGGCATTCTGACTTGATTTTCTTTTGTGTGTGTGCCTTTTGTTGTTTCCTCTGAGACAGCAACCTGGTGGTCATTAGTTTAACATGACTAATTAAAAAGGAAAACCAAAAACATGTTTCCAATCTTCTTTTATTACTGATTCTATAGGATTATGGGCACTGACATGGCTTCTGAGGACCTTCCTCTGTTTTCTGGATTCATCTCGCATTGTAGTGGACTTCAGTCCAGGGTGACTTGGTTTCTACAGTATTCTCTCTTTGAAAAGTACTATTCTAATCTTGCTCTTGTTTATGATATTGGTACAGGAATAGTTAGATGTATTCTTGTTTTTATAATAAGGACAGGGAATGTGAGGCCCTTCAGATGTTGATTATAGTTACCCTAACTTTAGCCAGCATTGACATGGATGATGCAGTCCAGCAATACCTGGTGAGGGATAGAATTTGCATGACAGTTTCAAAATTTTCACTGTGCCCTAAAAATCTGGGGTCATAGTACTCAAAAGCAGAGCTTGGGAGAGAATATGGTTCATGAACAGAATGGCACAAAAATGCTTTAGTCTGCCGATCAGAAAATGATATATGGGAAGACTGTATGTAAAAATATCTTCTCTTTCCTGTTGCTGAAATGATTTGGGTCACAGGACAGTGTCTTTATGGGTTAGAGGAAAATCTGCGCTCTTTGCTAGTAATGTCTTTGCATAAATAGTGCTAATTGAGTGAATTGTTGGACTCATAGCTTTTGTTGTGTGGGACTTTCAAAGACTATGATCTGACACCTGTCTGAGGCAGTCTGTTCAATTTCATCCAACAATCCTGAATCCAGACCTAATTTCAATAATGTGAAATAGCAAAAGGCAAATTGGTCCCTTAGGCAAACCTGAAAAATTAATGCAGCACATAAACATATTTCCAGAGAAGACAATTCTGTGACATTGGCAGCTTTGCTACAGAGTCGCTTTGGAGGAGTCTCCAAAGAGCTTCTGATGAATGAGATGAATCTGTCGACAACTGTCCAGTTAACAGTTGCTCTTGTTGCTTGAAATGGTTCATTTGATCTTAGGATTCATGGCTTGGATCTACTGTTCTTGTTGTTCTTGTTTGTAGCCAGAGCTGGAAGGAAATGTGGTTCAGCCAACCAAGGCATACAAGGATAAGACATGTGAAACAAGTCACTTGTCTGCTATGGTAAATCCTTCTGAGTTGTTCCCACACATACTTGTTTTAGTGCCACCTTCACCCAAAAGTTATTTTCAAATCCATCAAGAAGAGCTTGCAGCTGAAACTGGACATCTTTCCATTTTTCATGCAGACTGGGCTCAGCACAGCAGGTCACTCCAACTTCCTCACCCCCACCCTAAATTAATTACTATGAAAATAAAAAGTTCACTGGAGTGGAACAAACGTAATTACTTTTTGGGAGCCTAATTATCTGCATTTATTGCCAGTGCTTTGTTGTAATTGATTGCTAATGGTCTGCTTCACTCTGGAATTATCTAATTAATACCCCCACAGAAGAAATCAGACTCCACTCTGAAATGGTAGGGTTTTTTTTTTTTAAACAATCCTGACTGCAGTTGTTTCTGCTCTGGTGCTGCTGTTGGGCATTGTTTGTATCTGGATACATCCTAGGAGTATATTGAGCACCTGTATTTTGTTGCTTTGCAATCCTGATGGCCCAAGACTTTTTTATTTTCTTCTGTAAAACAGATCTTGCTCATTGCTAAAGGCAAATCCCAAGTATGTTGAGTTGGATTATGTTGGCACCTTTTCAGCCTTTTTGACTCTGCTTCTCTTTCATCCTTCTGCCCTCATCCTTTCTTCTCACAAATTGCATTGTCTGGCAGTGGCTGTGGTTTTAGGCTGTGGCCATTTTCTGTCACCTATACTTTAGCCTTCCAAAGCATTCAGCTGTTTGCAGAGAAAAAATTCTGGTGCTGTGAACTCAATTGAAATTGTGACCCTGGGCTCTTTTCTGCACGTTAACCGTAGAGGCTTGTTTGCGCATTTATGTATATAACCTAATTTCTCGTCAGTACGGTTTTCAGTGTGCAGCTTAAATATATGAGCTGATGCCACCGTGTTTAAAGAGAGACAGGAGTTTACAGTAACCAGCTTGACATGGCCAATCCATCTTTGCAACATCTTCCTTTGATGTTGCAGTCATTGAGTGATGAATGTCCACATGGAAATATGCTCCACAAAAGGCTCCTAAATTCATTGCTCTTAAAAATACCCAGATCTATAACTAATTTATAAGATGTGTTGACAGTTTTTTCTCTTCTTATTTTTAGCTATGGTTGCTGTCCTGGAAAATAAGTATGGTGTTACCTCTCCAAAAGCAGCATTTAAACATTGTGATCCTTGATTTGTCCTTAAAAAAGGCATGTAGACTTCACTTTGAGGAATAGAGAGAGAGATAATCTCATTTAGCTAACATGTTCCATCAGAAATAGTAATTATACTATTATATGCACTCAGAATTGTTCTCTGAAGAGTAGATTCAGGACTACCTAGCTCAGAATGAAAGTTTGCTAATGTGGCTACCATATAAAGCCCTATGATCCCCTCGTGTTATTTTAATATTTGGGGGGAATCATTTGAAGCCTCTTGCTCTTGTGAGATATCTGCCACCTTTTTGCTTTAGCATACAACACATTAAGAAAAGGAATGTTTCAGACATTGAGAAGATGGGAAGACAATGTTGTCTTAATTGTGTGCAAGTGAAAATGGAATTTGAAGCAAATGTAATCCAGAAGTTTAAGCAACTGCAGAGTCCAGAAGAATAAAAACGTTTCAATATTACAAGAAAAGGGGGAATTATACTAGAAATAATCATGGAATCAAAGTAGTTTTGTTGACATCAGTGCAAAAAGGAGCAAGGATTTATTTATTTACTTTATTTTTATCCTGCCTTTCTCCTGATACAGAGACTGGCGAGATGCAGGTTTTTGTCTTCTTTAAAACCTAATTTCCTGCTTTCCTTTCTCATTCAGTGCGCGCAAGAAAAAGGTAGACATTTCCCTAAGGATACCTTCAGTCTTTCAGCAATTCTTTCAGTAATGCAAGCCAATCTCAGGCTAATTTATGCAATCTGATCAACTTGTAGAATGCAAACTGAGTGGCTCTGTGTAGAGCTGAGAGCAAAAGAGACATTTGCATCTTTCAAGAAACAGGTTGAGTATTCCTTATCAAAAATGCTTGGGACCAGAAGTGTTTTGAATTTCATTTTTTTCCAGATTTTTGTAAATCCATATATATACCTAAAGAGATATCTTAGAGATGAGATCCAAGTCTAAACAGAGTATTCATTTATGTTTCATATACCCATTATATACTTAGCCTGATGGTAATTCCATACAATATTCTAAATAATTGTGGGCATAATCCATTAGAAAGCAAAGGGGTCAAGGTCTCAGCCACCCATGTTGGCCGTTTTGGAATTTTGGAAAAAGAATGCTTGTATTTCTGTTGAAAAATACTCAATGGAGTGCAAAATGTATTATAACCTGCTTGTTATAGAAGTATATTTCTTCACCTGTGATTTCTTTTTTCACAGAGAAGCTTTTGCGCAATGAAACAATAGTCAGTATGAATTCTAGCTCTGGCTGACTATATAAGCTTGTTGTTCTCATAGCTGCATAGCTAATTATCACAAACTGCAGATAAAGAGAGCAAATTAGTGTCTAGACCAGGGATCCTCAAACTTTAACCAGAGGGCCGGTTCACAATCCCCAGACTATTCCTATGCACACTCAACATATCTTATTTGTAGTGCAAAATATGGAAGAACAATACAACATTTAAAATGAAGATCAATTTTAACCAACATAAACTTGTTAGTATTTCAGTGGGAAGTGTGAGCCTGCTTTTGGCTGATGAGATAATCAAGTTAATTAGGATCGTTGTTGTGGTGTGCCTTCAAGTCATTTGAGACTTGAGAGAAGCCTCCCACAGAATGGTAAAATATACAGGCGTTCCCTGGGCAACGTCCTTGCAGATGGCCAATTCTTGCACACCAGAAGCAACTTGCAGTTTCTCAAGTCACTCCTGACACAGAAAAAAAATCAGTCTAAAGTTTAGGGTGGTGGACAGGCAAGTGTCCTTGGAAGGCCACATCTAGCCCACGAGCCTTAGTTTGGGGACCCCTGATCTAAACTGTACCCCAGCTAAGGACCTATAATAGAGTGCTCCCATATGGGGTGAGGGCATGAATAGAAAAAGGCCAAGAAAGAAAGTTCAGTGAAAATTCAGAATTGGAACCCTGTGGTATGAAAGGCCAACATGGAGTGGAAAATTGATGATATGGAAAGGAGAGAGTGCTTCTCGAACATGGCCATACAGCCCGAAAAACTTACAACAACCCATTTATCTCCTTTGTTTACTTTTTAAAATGCTTAAGTAGTTTGTCTGTTTGGTTTTATTTTAAAGTAGAATTGGCGAATATAGTTGCTTCCTCATCCTCCTATGTAAATCAGGCCTGAAGAACTGCTGAGCTGCTTCAAGATGTGCCAAGTCTTCATGAATGCTTTCACCACATTAGATCTATTTGCCAGTCTGATTTTATGAATTGGCAATAGTACAACTTACTACCAAGTGGGGAAAACTTCAGTCAGTTAAGAGACAGAACATTTTTTAAAAATTTTGCTAAATCAATTCACTCATGCCCATTTCTCCTCCAAAGATTTCCAACAAATCTAATAAGCTTGTTGTTGTCTCCTTGGATTTGCCCAGCTGCTCATTTTTCTAAAGGAAAACATCATCCAAGTAAGATTTTTTTTTAAAGAGTCAATTAAAATCATTCTATTGAAAATGAATAAATGAAGTAGAAAAAAAGCAAATATCTATTAACTCTACTGATTAGACATATATAATTAATTTTCCAAACTAGTTGTGTTACTGTACTCCAGTGAGAGTTGATAGGTGGTCATATACACAGCTACTCTGGTTTCTCTTCAGATCGTATAAATCTTTCACCCTTTTACACAGCTACTCTTAATCTTCCCCAATGGAGATTTCTTGAGAAACAGTGGGGATGCTATTCTTATTTGCTTCCAGGTGATGCAAGAACAAAAGACTTTAAAGGAAAAGTAAGTGCTAGACTTTAGAAATTGTAGAAATTATTTCTACAAAGTAAGAGAAAATGTATTCTCTCAATCATATTCTTAAATGGCCAAAGGTCAGTGAGTCGTCACTGAATTAGTTTCTCAAGTCACTCCTGACACAAAAAAACAACAAAAAGTGAGTCCTTGGTAACTGATGGTAATACCACAATCTATGAATGCTCAAGTCCTATTATATACAATAACATAGTAAAATTGTGTCTCTTATATAAAATGGCAAAATCAAGGTTTGTTTTATGAAAATTTGGGGATGTTTTCAAATTGTGGGTAATCATAAGGGTGAAATAGCAGCAGGATTGAAGAATCTACTACAATTTTCAGAAGTATTACTTTTAAAAACTATACCTATAAGGAGGTGGAAACCCCCTCAAATTTCTCAATGAGGACTGAGTGAACATTTTTCCATGGAATTCCAGCAGATTGCTAGAGAGTGGATACCAAAGGAGAGTGGGATGGAGTCTCCTCTGCAAGTTTTTAAAAAGAGGCTAGATGGCTATCTGTTGGGAGTGCTTTGATTTTGTCTTCCTGCATGGCTGCAGGTTAGACTCAATGGTCCTTGAGGTCTCTTCCAACTCTGATTTTAAGCTGAAGTGGTTGGAACAGTGAATGCTATACATTTTGAAGTATAAGCTGTTTGTTATATTTTATGTTTTCTCCAGTTATCTGGAAAGTCCACAAACAACATGATGCTTTTTTACTTCCTTCCCCACTCTCTTTGTATTAACCTTGTAAATAACTGAGGTTGAAAGTGGCTTTCGTTCACCCAGTGAATGGGATTTGCACACAATTCGATAATTCTTACATTGAAGTTTTGTTTTGGTTTCTAGTTATCCAAAGGAAAATTCTAGGATAAGGATAATTCCATTTCAACAGCAAGATATATTTATATGATTGTCAAAGCAACAACTCCCAGAATTTTTAGCTAGCATATCCAGACTGACTTGGAGATTCTGATCAGTAGAACTTGGCAAGAGTGGCCTTCATCTCTCTCTCTCTCTCTCTCATTTTTTTTTAAATTAATGAGCAGTTGGCCCTCCATATCCAGATTCTGCATCCAGGGATTCCATCATCCATGGCTTGAAAATAGTTTTGAAAAGATCCCAAAAGCAAACTTTAATTTTGACATTTTATATAAGGAACCTCATTTTACTAGTGCACTGTGTATAATAGGGCTTCAGCATTCATGGATTCGTGTCCGTGGCATCCACTGGGATCTTGGAACCAAACCACAGCAGATACCAAGGGCCCACTGTATCTTTTTAACATATGTTTATATATGTTTAAAATTGCAGTGTTTATTTCTAAATTTGCATTTAGAAATATAAATTGGCATATATATATATATTGCATGCAGATAATGGCCCTCATTTTTCATATGTCTGATTGATAAATCTCTTTCTTTTCACAATGAATACCGCAAGTGGCCACTATATCCAGACCTAATAGAGGAGCCCTGAGGTTAAACTAATCATGTAGAACAGGTGAATGTGTTGTCCCCATCTGAGTGATGTGCATGACCAGAAAATGTCAAGAATGCACCCAACTCTGCTGTGTTCATTTCCATTTTGGAATCTTTCCAGTGCCCATGATTACAAAATATGACGGTAGCTTACATGGAAAACAATAAAAACAGCAACAGTTCCAAGTAAAAACAAGGTTTGGAATCAAGTTAGCTTATGTCTAGAACCAGGAGTTTAAGAAGAACATTTAGCTGATAACAAAATACAAAAAAAAATCCTTTAGCAAATGGTTAGAATTCAATACAATACTATTTATTCATCTAAATACTATTCAGTCCAAAGACAGAATTGGCATAACAATATCCAACTACCAGAAAGAGAAGAAAGACAAAACTATTAGTTTCAAACATTTCAAAGACCTCAAATCTGCTCCCCCTTTCCTCTTCTTATCTCCTTATAAATGTTTCACATGTCATGTTAGAAAGTTATTCATCTTGTATATTGGTTGTAATACCAAGTTAAATGGATATTAGAAGACAACACCACATGTGCAATTATACCACAGCACACTCTTGATGCAAGCCACGTGCTGTTCTCTCTGCCGAGGTACGCTCGTCCATATGTGAGGAAGAAACCCTGAAGGAAATTGACATTATCTTTTAGCTAGGCTTCCCGTATACCCAGGTGTTGTCACAAGAATAAACACGCACTTTGAGGCAGAAACTAGACATTTGGCAGAAGGTTGTTCAAACTGAATCAGGAATGAATACGTACCAGATAATCCAGTACAGTTCTGTTCACACCAAATCACTCTTGCCTCTAGCCATCTGCAAAGGCATTTTCTATTGCTATCAGAATCGGGTTACATAATTCCAAAAGTCACAGGAGCATTGAAAATGCCCACTGTGCGAATCAGTGTTCATCTGTTTCCATTCTGAAGGCTGCAGGTGCCCAATGTTTCATTCTCCATTCCTATAGCATCACTTTTTGCCATTTCAGCCCGGCGTCCTCCCTGTCTGCACTTAGTCAAGCAGGCTTGATGTCTTCTGACATGATAAAAATGTCAGCACTGCTCTGAATTAAAGGTCAGATCCTGATGGGTGGATTTCCAAATGCCATCCTTTCCATCTTGCAGCCTCCCAGGATGCTGGCATCTACCTGATGTTTTCATCAAGGGACGTAAATGCCTTGACCCTCACAGGGTCATCAGGATGTTAATGGGATGTCTGAGAGTGCCTGATCTCACCTCAAAACAGCACAGCGGGGAAGAATATATTCTATTAGCTCAGGTCATGATAGGCTGCACTTCTGCTCAGTGGTATAGTGATAAATCTTGAAGTGCAGATGCCCTTCATAACAATCCTCATAGCCAAAGCCTGAAGGAGAATCTTAATACGCAGGCAGCAGTGCTAATTCGTACCAACAGACCACTTTCAGCAGTTTAAAATGCTACCAGGAGCTTGGCTTTTGTAAAGCTAATAGGTCTTCATTGCCAAATATAGCTTAATGCAGAGAAAAAGAGGAAGTCTACGTTACTTGACAGGTAATGTCATCATCTCAGCTAATAAAAAAAGTCCCATATTTGGATGCTGAAGTTCTCTACAATACTGCTAATGGTCCTTGAAGGTGGTGATCATGATTTCAGTGGATGTAAATGTGCTCTGTGTTTGATTATAGCTACTGCTATGAATTCTGCTCAGGTGAGTGTGGATTCATACCTTGCTTTTTCATCATGGAAACTGGGAAGAATATTCTTCTAAAATATTTTAACAATGCTGTATGAGTGGCCTTATGTCTTTCCATGTCAATGCCTTGATATCCTGCCAACATGCTGCTTTTTATACACAGGACAATCTAATCCAGCAATAGATATGGAAGTGCTATTAATTTAAATGGAAAGCTAAGCACAAGCTTAACAAAGCAAATGCACATTCACGGCAACCCACATGGACACTGTTCTACTCTGAAACAAGACCACACTGGTTTCACTGAAATTTATTCCTGGATAAATTAGAATAGGATGAAAATCTGTTGGTTTTTTTCCAATTAAAATCCTTATTCTGTTTAGATTGCCTTCCATAATGATGTAAGTATTACTTTGTTGAATAGACTAATGTATGGAAAGGCCAAAATGGGAAAGGAATGCTGGTCTAATAAGTGCATGAAAGAAGAATTTATTTAAATTACTTATTACGTACAGTTGGCCTTCTGTATCTATGGATTCTGCTTCCATGGATCCAACAATCTATGGTTTAAAAATGTTCCCCAATGCAAATCTTGATTTTGCCATTTTATATAAGGGACACCATTTTACTGTGCGTTTGTACCAGGGTTGGAACTTTAATTGTGGCAACTATTTATTTACATATAATACAAAAGTGATACATGCCACCAAGTTTTGCAGTTCTTCAATATAGTCGCCAGCATTGTGTACAACCCATTTCCAGCTATGTGGAAGTTGTAGGACACATCTTGCAGCACCTGTTCTGTTGATAGTTCGAATGGAGCGGTCTACTGCTGTAAGAATCCCTGGAACAGTTCTCAAGCGAATGCCACAAAGTGGTTCCTTCATCTTAGGAATTAAGTCAAAGTCACAAGGGCTTAAGTCTGGAGAGTATGGTGGATGGTACAGCACTTCCCAGCCCCATCGATCGAGCAAATCAGGCACAGCTTGCACTGCATGTGGCCGAGCCTTGTCATGCAAAATGATAGGAGCATTCTGCAGAAAGTGTGGCCGTTTTTTTCCTCAAGCCTGGTCTGATATGGTGTTCCAAAAATGAACAGTAATACTGAGCATTGATGGTCTGATGTGGGGGAACGGTATGCATTAGGGTGACACCATCACAGTTGTACACGGGAATCACCATAACTTTCACATTGCTGGGGTTCTGACGAAATTTCGAACTTTGTGGTGACCCGTAATGACACCATTCGTTCGATTGGCGTTTCAGTTCTGGCTGGTATGATCTGGCCCAAGTCTCATCCAGCATAATGATATGGTGTAAGAAAACCTCTCCTTTGCGGTCATAGCACTCCAAGTGGGTATGAGCAGCATCGTATCATAGCCATTTCTGCATTTCCGTCAAATGATGTAGAACCCATTGTGAAGCAATTTTTCTCATGCCCAGGCATTCCTTCAGAATGTGGAGCACAGTTGTATGCGCAAATCCTGTGTTTTGGGTCAGCTCATGAATTGTATGGCATTGATCACTGTCTATGAGTGCGACAACAGCATTCACTTTCACTTTGTTGACACAAGGAGGACCTGGTCGATGCATGTCTGCCACATTTTTGCATCTTTCGTTGAAAGATGCATCTTTTGCATCTTTCGTTGAAAGATTACCCACCTTGCCACTGTTCTGTAAGGCAATGCAAGCCTCTTGAAGACCTTGATGACACTGTCATGCTGTATGATCTCTGGCACATTCAGCCTTTATCCAACTCCGTTGTTCTTGTTTCAAAAACTTCGTGGCAACACTTACTTTAGACTGCAAGCTAATACAAGGTTCAGTTCTTTACGTCACTCCGCATGCGTGTGACATAGGAAGGGTTTTGCTCAGAGGTAAGGTTGGTATGTAACTAACTTGTGGTATAGGCAACATTCTTTGGTTTCGTTGTGTGGTATCTTTACATTAGTTTTGCTACTATTAAAATTCCAGCCCTCATATACATATAATGGGATGAGCACCCTCAGATTTTGGTGTCTGTAGGGATGCTGGAACTAAAGCCCAGCAAATAGCAAGGGCCCACTGTAATATGATTGAGATCTCATAATGAAATTTCATGAGCTCTTTTGGTCCATGCATTACAGATGTAACTGTGGCTTCCGAGAAGGCACCAATAATAACAACTACAGACCAATTTCCAACCTCCCTTTTTTGGGCAAGGTTCTGGAGCAGATGGTTGCCTCACAACTCCAGAGATTCCTCGATGACACCGATTTTATGGATCATTCACAGTCTGGCTTCAGGCCCAGGCACAGTACCGAGATGGCTTTGGTCGCCTTGATGGATGACCTCCTCAGGGAACTGGACAGGGGAAATGTGAGCCTGCTGGTTCTCTTCGACATCTCAGCGGCTTTCGATACCATCGACCATGGTATCCTTTTGGGGAGACTCGTTGGGATGGGACTTGGGAGACACGGTTTTACTGTGGCTCCGGTCCATCCTGGAGGGTCGTTCCCAGTCGGTGAAGCTGGCGGACACCTGCCCAGACCCCTGGCCATTGACCTGTGTGGTCCCGCAAGGATCTATTTTGTCCCCCATGCTATTCAACATCTACATGAAACCAATGGGAAAGATCATCCGGAGTTTTGGAGTACGGTGCCATCTATGTAGTTGACACCCAACTCCACTATTCTTTTCCACCTGAATCCAAGGAAGCCCCTCGGATACTGGACCAGTGCCTGGCTGCTGTGACGATCTGGATGAGGACGAACAAGCCGAAGATTAATCCCGACAAGACAGAGGTCCTCCAGGTCAGTCGCTCGCCTGACTGGGGTATTGGGTGGCAACCTGTGCTGGACGGGGTTGCACTCCCCCTGAAGTCACAGATCCGTAGTTTGGGGGTCCTCCTGGACTCAGGGCTGATGCTTGATGTGCAGGTGTTGGCAGTGGCCGGGAGGGCCTTTGCACAGTTAAAATTTGTGCGCCAACTGTGACCATACCTCGTGAAGTCAGACTTGACCACAGTGGTCCATGTCTTAGTTACCTCTAGATTGGACTACTGCAATGCGCTCTACATGGGGCTTCCCTTGAAGATGGTCCGGAAACTCCAATTGGTCCAACGTACAGCAGCCAGATTAATAACTGGGGTGAATTACAGGGAGTGGATAACCCCCCTGTTTAAGGAGCTCCATTGGCTGCTGTTCATCTTCTGGTCCCAATTCAAGGTACAGGTTATCACCTACAAAGCCCTAAATGGTTTGGGACCCGCCTACCTTCGTGACCGTATCTCCCTCCCTGCACCTGCCTGATCCCTCCGATCTTTGGGGGAGACTCTTCTTTTGCCCCTGCCGTTATCTCAGGCCTGCCTTGTGGGAACAAAGGAGAGAGCTTTCTCCTCAGTCCCCCCCCCCCCCGGCTTTGGAATACATTGCCCTGTGAGATTAGGTGAGCCCCCACTTTAGAAAGTTTTAAGAAGAATCTCAAAACCTGACTCTTCTGTTGCGCTTTTGGTGATTAACCATACAATTTTATATTGCTGCTACCCCTCAATGTTTGTACACCTCCTCCTCTCCTGTATGAAGACCCTTCTTGACCTCACTTCCGAAGAGTTTCTCCCTCACAAATAATCTGCTCCATCCCTATCTTACCCTGTGTTTTTACTTCTTAGCTTTAGTATTTTATTCTGTACATGCGGCTCGCTCACAGTTACTGTGTTATGAATGATTTTATTTTCACTTTATATTGTTTGCTGTATTTTTATATTTTATTTAATGTATTATGCTATTGTTTGTGTTTTTATTTATTTATTTATTTATTTGCTTTACTTCTATACCGCCTTTCTCAGCCAAAAAAGGCGACTCAAGGCGGTTTACATAGTAAAGGTTAACACAACAACATCAAAAAGCAGTTAAAACACATTACCGTATACAAAACATATCAAATCAAGCAATCATTAACATAAACGTGCGCCTCAGCAAACAAATCAGAATCAGAATCCGCAATCATAATCCTTTATACCAATTCCTGTGTTCAATTGTACCATCTTACTGTGTTTCATTGCACACTAAGCCAAACGCTTGTTCATAAAGCCAGGTCTTGACCTTCCTCCGGAATGCCAGCAGTGAGGGGGCCTGTCTGATGTCCACAGGTAGGGCGTTCCACAGCCAGGGGGCCACCACCGAGAAGGCCCTGTCTTTCGTGCCCGCCAACCGCGCCTGCGATGCGGGCGGGACCGAGAGCAGGGCCTCCCCAGATGATCTTAATGTCCTAGTTGGTTCATAGGAGGAGATGCATTCAGAGAGGTAAGTAGGGCCAGAACCGTTTAGGGCTTTATAGGCTAAAGCCAGCACCTTGAATTGTGCCCGGTAGCAGATTGGCAGCCAGTGGAGCTGGCGCAACAGAGGAGTGGTGTGCTCCCTGAGTGCCGCTCCTGTTAGCAACCTAGCTGCCGAACGTTGGACCATTTGAAGCTTCCGAGCAGTCTTCAAGGGCAACCCCACGTAGAGAGCGTTGCAGTAGTCTAAGCGGGATGTAACCAGAGCGTGGACTACCATGGCCAAGTCAGACTTCTTTTTGACTTCTTTTATTGTATTGTGTTGTAGGACTTGGCCTCATGTAAGCTACCTCGAGTCCCCATTGGGGAGATGTTGGCGGGGTATAAATAAAGTTGTTTATTATTATTGTTATTATTATTATTAATTTGCTTTCCTTAAAATCAGTACTTTTTTCTTTGCAGCTAGTCCATTCTCCACGTGATTTTTTAAAAGATGTTCGCAACAACTTGCTTTGGTTTTTTAGTGGTAATTGTAGTGGATTATTGATGTGCTTCAATAAAACAGATCAGCTAAGAGACAAATCCCAAAATCTACTTTCCCATCTTCTCACTACAAGCTTGCATTAGCAAGCATCTTTTAGCCTCACTTGCCCATTTTTATAATGAAAGATATTAGCCATCTATTTTATACAGTTCTTGTGAAGTAATAATAATTGCACCTTATTTATATTCCGCTCTATCTCCCTGAGGGGACTCAGAGCAGATGTAGGTGGCTAATATACAGGGTGCAGCAGCATAACTTCCTTTTTTCAAAACTTAATAAAACCCATTGTATGAATCAGATTTTTTTTATAATGTAGGCACATACCTAAAGTTTTGTTTTACGTAGTTTTGAAGATCAAATTAGGTAGGTGACGTCTCCCATTCTCCATTCTCCATACAATGAGTAAACCAATTTCTGGCGTTTGTCATGACTCTTGCCAGCATAGCAGGCATTATGTTGGCAATTTCTTCCTGGATGTTGGTCTTCAAATCTTGTAGGGTCCTTGGACGGTTCACATAAACATGGGATTTCAAAAAACCCCATACAAGATTTGAAGACCAACATCCAGGAAGAAATTGCCAACATAATGCCTGCTATGCTGGCAAGAGTCATGACAAATGCCAGAAATTGGTTTACTCAGTGTATGGAGAATGGGGGACGTCACCTACCTAATTTGATCTTCAAAACTACGTAAAACAAAACTTTAGGTATGCGCCTCCATTATAAAAATAAAATAAAATAATTCTGATTCATACAATGGGTTTTATTAAGTTTTGAAAAAGGGAAGTTATGCTGCTGCACCCTGTAGTAGGTGACTAATGTAGTAGTGTAAGGGAACATGAGAAAATCCACAAACTGATTTGAAAGTTTATCATTATATCTAAAAATCCAGAGTTTTGAAAATAGAGTAATTGAATATCAAAGTTTGTGTCATTTGGGTTGGCCTAATCAACACTGATCAGTATATTTGTTGTGCAGTCTTGGGGTTACTTTGTAGCAACAGTTAAAGGTGTCTGTGTGTAGGTGTAGGTATATAGAGATAAGGTACAATTTTCAGGGGCAGTGATGTATCCATGGGAACATTATGAATGTCTACTGCGGTCTCTTTCTCTCCCCTCCCCTCCATTTTGTAGCATCTTCAGAGCAAAACAAGCTGTCCAATCCTCCGGAGCAAGAAGGTCAGCTTGCTTCATTAGTACTTTCCCAACTGTGTTAAGTGGCGCTGGAGACTCTACGAAGCAGGGAGGGTATTTTGTGAGACGCCAAGTCAAGTCAATTATTCCCGAAAGGGACAAGCTGAGAAAATAACTGTTCACACCTATTAATCCCCTGGTCTGCCCCCTTTCACACATGTCCCCCTCCTTGCACAGAGCCTGACCCTGTCAAACAGGGGATACAGCTCCAGCCTGGGAGCAATGCCAACATGTGTTTTACAGTCCCTGCATCAGAGTCAGGCTGTGTTAGGCTCAGAGCAACACCATGGATTAAATGTCTGGTCAGCACAAATTAGTGTAGCGGCTCCGAGTTGGTTTGTGGGCCTGCTGCAGAGCAGCCAGGCTGGAGCCCTCTTCGGATTAATGAGAAGATGAGGTGGGGTTTCTCTGGTACATTAACATTTACTGAAGTGGAATTTGTCGTTTCTTGCTATTAGTAGTATTTCTTATCTCATGTTCTTTTCCCAGCATTCACTATCCATTTTTGCATGATTTCTTTTCTTCTTTTCTAAAACCAGAAAAGATAAGCTCATTCTTTGCAAGGGCCTCCCTCCCTTGCCCCTTTTCTGCAACTTCCACAGCACTAGGAAATAATACGCTCTTAGGATTGTAGTCTCAGCATTTGGTTATGCTGGCTGGAGGATTCTGGGAGCTGTGATGTACAAAGGTAACTTCTACAAGCATGGCATTCCCATTTATGATTGCATTGGCTAGTGCCAATGTTCAGGAGTGATGGGGATTGCAGTCATCCATTTTAGGATAACAGAGGCAGAAAAGAAATTTGCATGTATATTGAATCAGTAGTTCTCAATCAGTGGTATACAAAATGTGTGTTGTGTGCCTTCAAGTTGTTTATGACTTATCGTACCCTAAGGTGAAACTATGGCTTCTCTGTGTGAACAAAATCTGGCTACCCGTATTTAAAAACTCTAAAATCGTAACAGTAAATAAAGAACATTCAAAAACAGGGGAACTCCAGACAAGAAACAATCAGGGACAGCTAATCACCTCTCAACAAAGGATTCCCCCAGGCAGGCATGTAGCCGGGGGAGGGGGGGGAGCTTGGGAGGCTTCACCCCCCCCCCCCGAAATTCTCATGGTGGTTCGCGAGAAGGCCTTACTGGTACATTATTTAAACTGTTATGTTATTCATATCATGATCCGATCACCATGCTCAATATATCCCGTATGCATGGGGGTATTGGGGTAACGATACAAAAGGTTTGCTAGGGTAGACTCTCTTTCACTCAGACTCAGCCCCCCCCCCCCCCCCAAATCAAACTCAGCTCCCCCGGAAACAAAATCCTGGCTACGGGCCTGCCCCCAGGCAATATGAAGCCACACCTTGAAAACTGCTAGGCCATTAGATGCTAATTGAAATATTCACACCTACCTCCAACAGACATGAATTCTTTCTCCCACACTGGACATTTCACAGATATACTGTATAAACCCTATTTTCCTAGTGTCCAACAGACATCACAACCCCTGAGGATGCCTGCCACAGATGCAGGTGAAACGTCAGGAGAGAATGTTTCTGGAACATGGCCATACAGTCCAAAAAAACCTTACAACAAACAACCCAGTGATTCCGGCCATGAAAGCCTTTGACAATTCCTCGACCTCACAGAAATTTTGTTTATTGAAGGGCCTCTTTCTCGATACACAAAAGTGTGGGGGCATGATAGATGAAGACTGACTAGATGTAGTCCTTTTACATCTTGAAAAGGACTATGAAGCCCTGGCTAGGAAGCTAATGCTCTTGGGACACAGGTTGTTATTGAGAAATTTGGTTGCACTTATTATGGACCCCCAGCAAGATTGAAAACTTGGAAGATGCTTGCTTAGGAAGGAGGACTAAACATTAAAAGAAGAGGTGTTATAAAAGAGAGATTTCTACTATCCCAAAATTTCTTGCAAGTTCAATTCTGTTAGGAATGTAAGCTTCACTTGCCCTATTGATAATGTCATTGTCCAGAATGTGAAGAAGGCAAGAAAAGGATTAACTATCTTGTTCCTGAACCTAACCAAAAGATCAATGAAGTGGAAGTTGTGGAGACACTGTTTGGGAAGGTCCACATCCTCTTGCACAGCGTTTCTCAACCTGGGGGTCGGGACCCTGGGAGGGTTGCCAGGGGATGTCAGAGGGGTCGCCAAAAGCCATTAAAAAGCACAGTATTTTCTGTTGGTCATGGGGGTTTCTGTGTGGGAAGTTTGGCCCAATTCTATTGTTGGTGGGGTTCAGAATGCTCTTTGATTGTAGGTGAACTATAAATCCCAGCAACTACAATTCTCAAATGTGAAGTCTATTTTCTCCGAACTTCACCAGTCTTCACATTTCAAGTTTGGTCCAGATCCATCATTGTTTGAATCCACACTGCTCTCTGGATGTAGGTGAACTACAATTCCAAAAGTCAAGGTCAGTGCCCACCAAACCCTTCCAGTATTTTCCATTGATCATAGGACTTCTGTGTGCCAAGTTTGGTTCAATTCCATCGTTGGTGGAGTTCAGAATGCTCTTTCATTATATGTGAACTATAAATCCCAGCAACTACAACTTCAAAATGACAAAATCAATCCCCCCCAACCCTGCCAGTATTGAAATTTGGGCATATTATGTATTTGTGCCAAATTTGGTCCAGTTAATGAAGATGCATCCTGCAAATTAGGTATTTATATTACGATTCACAACAATAGCAAAATTACAGTTATGAAGTTGCAACAAAAATAATTTTATGGTTGGGGTCACCGCAACATGAGGAACTGTATTAAGGGGTCGCAGCACTGCTCTTGCAGAACAGGGGAAAACAGAAGCCATATTTAGTTGCACATACATGCTGGTCTTCAAGAAATCTGATTTCAGTAAGCTTAACAATATTACAGGGAAGGGAAAGGAGTTCATGATAGGTGGGTGTTTTTTAAAGGCAAGATATTAAAGACACAATTTCAAACAATTTCCACGAGAAAGTAAAGAAAGCACACCAAAGAATCCAGAAGGGTTGTATAAATTGCTGTAGAATTATTTCTTTTGAAAATTCAGCCTCACCAGCAGCATGTTTATGATTTTTAAAAAACCAAAATGCATACATTCTTGCCCTTCTAATTTAAAATAGACCTGGAGTGGCTTAAAACACAACTTTGAGGAAACAAACAGTTTAACACTCAAAGGAACAGCAGATGGAAGGAAACAATTCCTTGCACTGATCTCCAGGCAGCCAGTGAAAATCAGTTTGACAGGTCGAACGTCAGGAAAGACATGAGATGTTAAAACCTCTCCAAATAGGAGGTCAAGACTCTTGCGGTCAGATTCCGTTGTGCTGTTGATTGTTTTATGCCTTTGTAAATTTAAAACCAGATTATGGTAGCATGGTGTACATGTGGCAGCTTTTGACAAAAGTTTGCAAGATTTCAATTGGCATATAGTGTGCCTCCAAGGTCTGTTAGATCTTATACATACGGATCCTGTGTGTGATTGAACCACATCATACTCAAATCAGTACTCTACCATCTGTACTGACTATTTTTTTTAACTGCAAGTTATTTATTTTTATTTATTTATTTATCGCATTTCTATCCCATCCTTCTCAACCCCCAAAGGGGGACTCAGGACTGCTTACAATGGGCCCCATTCCGAAGCCATTACATAACTGCCTTCGGGCTGAGAACAGCGGTATATAAGTAAGGTAAATAAATAAATAATAACAAATTATAAAATTAAAACCACAATTAGACATAAAAGCATAATTAATAATACCTAAGCCATCATTAAAACAGTAAAAACAATTTTTATTTGCTTCTGGTGTGAGAAAATTGGCCGTCTGTAAGGACGTTGCTGAGGGGACGCCCGGATGTTTTGATGTTTTACCATCCTTGGGAGAGGTTTCTCTCATGTCCCTGCATGGGGAGCTAGAGCTGACAGAGGGGGCTCATCCGTGCTCTCGCCGGATTCGAACCTGCAACCTGTTGGTCTTCAGTCCTGCTGGCACAGGGTTTAACCTATTGCCCTATCAGGGGCTCCTATAGTGACTATTAAGTCTTTGGCGCAAAGGTAAATGGGAACAACTGGCATACTAACCCATAAACATCTGTTGTTACCACTGATTTGGTTTTTTTGCCATTTACTTAAGATCTGGATCTAGAACCTTATTCAGTTACAAGTGACATTGCCTCCTTACTTTCCAGACAATGCTGATACTTAGGAAGAGATTTTTTGGCCACTGGATGTAACAAATGTCCCAACAAAGAAATGGCTGGATATATGTAATCTTCAGAGTTTGGGTGGTAGCAAAGGGCTGCAATGCTGCAAATAAAAAGCAACTGTAACATCTCACCTGTTACCTCACCCTCTTCCCACATTCCAGGCTCTGGGATGTGCTCAGAACTAGGCATTGTGGCTAAGGTGGACATGGTCGTTCTCTCTTCAATGTTTCATTCTGAGGAAGGAATGTTCAAAGCAAGACATCTGAGATGAAGACGTTGGTGGAGGGAGGAGGCTGTGGAAAAGCAGTAACTGGCAAAGGGACAGGGAAAGCAGTGAGACAAAGTATCTCTGAATGTCCTTGTCC
Organism: Anolis sagrei; assembly: GCF_037176765.1. Lineage (NCBI taxonomy): Eukaryota > Metazoa > Chordata > Lepidosauria > Squamata > Anolidae > Anolis > Anolis sagrei. Next base: position 186,660,466 of record NC_090024.1, on the reverse strand, counting down.
TCTTGCTCCACCTGAGGGATGCCTTGTGACACTCTTCTCATTGGCTATTAAAATTTTATTCCTTTAGTTCAAATCAGTTATTATTAAAGTTACTTCAGCCACACTGCTTTAGTATGCAATCAGCAATGTATTAGACCCTGGAAGTCTAGTAGGTAGTGTCTAGCAGCATGAAGTATTGCATAACTCTGAACCAACTTCAGGCAGTTACATGCATTTTCTCAGGAAAGACTGCATGAGTCTAACTGCATGGGTAAGATAAAATGGTTTTCCATTGGCAAATAGATGTTTGGAGATAAACTGTGCTCCCTCTTCCTTCACATTAGAGACAACTGGATAGTTGGTCTTCCAGGTCAGTCATAAAGCAGATCAGGGTATAGGTTGGCAACCTGTGTTAGACCGAGTTATGCTTCCCCTGAAAATACAGGTCTGCAGCTTGGGGGTCCTTCTGGACTCATCACTAAGCCTGGAGACCTAGGTGTTGGGGGTGGGCAGGAGGGCCTTTGCACAATTAAAACTTGTGCGCCATCTGCTACCGTATCTTGAGAAGCCAAAGTTGGCCATGTTGGTCCATGCCTTAGTTACATACCACCTTAGACTACTGTAATGGGGGTCTACGTAGGGCTGCCCCTGATGAGTGCCCAGAAACTTCAAATAGCTGCAGCCAGGCTACTCACAGGTGCTGGACCCAGAGAGCATCCCACTCCCCTGCTACAGCACAAGCATTGGCTGCCAATATGTTTCTGAGCCTGATTCAAGGTGATGGTTTTGATCTTTAAAGCCCTAAACAGTTTGGGTCCAAATTACCTATTTGACCACATCTCCTCATACCAACCTGACCAATCGCTCAGATCATCTGGAGAGGCCCTACTCTCGAAGCCACTACCATCTCAAATGCGGCTGGCAGAGAAGAGAGAGCGGACCTTCTCAAGGAGATTAAAACAGTCCCTTCCTTGTCATCCTTTAAGAAACAGCTCAAAAACTTCCTGTTTAAGCTAGCCTTCAGGGATGAAATATAGTCTGAAGGGATAGGAAGGCCAACTTTTATTGAGCTGAGCAAAGTGCAATACAAACCAATGAGACTCCACAATAACGTTTTTGGTTTTAAATGCTTATTTATGTTTTATTTTATAGATGGTTTTATGTGTTATATATGCTGATTGTTTTGATTTGTATTGCTTATAATATGTTGTAAGCCACCTTAGGTCCCTTTGTGAGAGAAAAGCAAGATACAAATAAAGATTATCATCATCATCATCATCGTCAGCCTTGTATGGTTTATTTTAAAATCTGTTTTAAACTGGATTTTAAAGGGGTTTTTTTTCATGGAACACTACAATGTTTTGTTTGTTTGTTTGTTTGAACCCTTGGGTTCCAGGGAAGGCAGTCTGGAAACTTCTGATCTAAAGTTTCATATTTATCTGAGGTCTTGGAGTGGATCTAGCTATTTCCTTTTAGTAATCATGTTAGGAAGGAGGCATGATGAATCGAATCCCAGGACAAAATGCAGCTGTGAAAAGTGAACACAAAGTGAGCCACATCTGCAAAAAGAGCTCAGATCTCACTCAGGCGCTAAAAGCAGTTCATGGTACTTTCTCAGGAGAAATCTTGCCTAAATGGGAGTCGTGACTTTTTTGATCTTTGTTTCACATAAAATGAACTACCTCAGGGTCTTTGCAGCCCCAGAAATGAAGACAGCCACAGAAAGGTGATTACCATACAATGGAAATCATCATGCTTTCCAACCAACATGGTTGACAGTATCCCCTCCTCCATTGGTCTCTCTGTTGTACTCATCAGAAAGAGACCTTTATATTATATTATATTTATTTTTGACTTTGCTACAATCTTTCCTTTTCAGATATTTACACTCTCCTCTGGTACCAATTTTATCTTGTTTTGTTGTCATTTGAAGCAATCCTGGCCTGAGTTGTCATGGAAACTGCCTTGTTTGTTTTCCTACAGTATGAAGAAAGCTTAACTAACTCTGACATTCCCTAAGGACCTCATCTCATGGACCTTGAGAAGCATGGGGGACCGTCTGTCTAGCAAAGAGAATCGTACCTTTCGATCCTCAATTGTCCCATTTCAAGTTCTGTCTTCCCATCACACGTGTTTCCCTCTTCAGTTTTGTCCCCATTGTTGCCTTTGTTTAAAGCATCACATGGAGAATCCTTTTCTCCCCCTCTCCTTATTACTTTTTTTTTCAATCTGGGGGAAAAAAATCAATATTGAAAGCCAAAATTATTATGGACCTCATCCCATTTGGAGGGGAAAGCAGGGGAATTTTAAACCCCCTTTGCCATGATAAGTCTTCCCCATGCCTCCTTCCCTCCATTGTATCAGTGTAATTTTAAATCCCTTTGCAACTATCCCCTCTTACAAGGCATTGCTTCCCTTCATTAGACCAGTGTCATTTTAAACCCCTTTGCCATGATCCCCTCCTGCTAGGCTTTCCTTCCCTCTATTAGACCACTGTTATGTTAAAAAACCAGCAAGAGCACATTCATGAGCCTAGATTACTATTAAGGAGCAAATGCAGCGAAAGCAAAGTGGTGAGGAACACCCATTCCTCTATGTCACTCAAACAATTCAGCACCTGCAAATTTACCAGATCCTATCACATGTATTTTTTGGTGTTGGTGATGGTTCTGGCACACACCAGGGCACACAATTTCCCGTCTCTGTTCTGAACTGCCTCCTTTCAGCATGCTTCATCTCCTTTTCAAAAACAAAGGGCAACGGATGACTGCTGGAAGTAGGCAAATGTTATGTGTTGGGCTTTGTCCTTAAAATTGAGATGAAGTCCTATGATGGGGGAAAAGCTGATGAGGTCCTAAGAGTTTTCATGCAGATTCTTTCAGAGGAAGCATTCCTCTTGAGGGACCAGGACCTATTGGACCCATTGCTTGAGGGGCCAGTGGTTTCTTCAGACATCGTCTCCCAGTTTCCCTCATCCCTTGCCACCTTCCCCCTTTATCCTCAGCTTACTTCAACTTCTGCAAACTGGGTTCAAAGTGCAAAGTGAGTAAGTGGGAAGGGACAGGAGAGGATAACTCTTGTCCTTCCCAGGAGGCTCAGACAAAAGCAAACTGCAGCTTCTCTTTGTTTGTACTATCTCCCTCACTTTGGCCATCTTAACTAGACTCTATTGTTTATCCACAAGTGTCACAGTTTTTACCTGTGAAATGTTGGAAGAAATAATAATAATATTATAATAATAATTTTATTTCCTACCCGCCTCTCCTTGTGGCTTGAAGCAGGTACAATATAGGGAAAAACACATAATCACCTTAAACATTCTATAAAATATACATATTAAAGTGTATTTTTATAAAATATAACATGACATGGCATGGGATGGTCAAGATGTAAATATCTCCAAGACACCATCTGAACTTAGAAACTAAGCAGGGTCAGACCTGGTTAGTACTTGAGCAGGAAACCACTAGTGCATACCAGGTACTGTAGGTTGTAATTCAGAAGTGACAAAACCACTTCTTAGTATTTTTAAGAAAACCACATAAAATCATGGGATTGCCCAAACTTAACAAGCACATGCGCACCGGATTTGTACGAGGATTCATTTTAGCTGTTTTCCTTTGGCCAACATGGCTTCTCTGGCTTGGCTGGATGGTTGTAACAGCAAGGGCCGAGCTGTCACAGTTTCCTATCCGTAATGAGACCATGTGGCAGCCAATCATGACTCCTCTTCCCCTTTTCGAGAGCACGAGATACGCAAAGAGGCTACCGCCCCCATTGCTGAAACACAGGCTCCCTTGAAGGGAGAAAAGGAAAGGGTCCCAGGAAGGATGCTTCCTTAACCCCGTTGCTGAAAGCCATTGCTGAAACCCAGGTTCCCTTGAAGGAAAGAAAGGAAAGGGTCCCAGGAAGGCTGCTTCCTTAACCTAGTTGCTGAAACTCTGGTTCCCTTGAAGGGAAGAAAGGAAAGGGTCACAAGAACGGAGAGGGGAGCCTCATAAGTTCCCCATTGCCGCCAATGGGCTGGATCTAGCATATTTTTCAGGTGTGCACCGAAGTCTGGAGACACAGACTACATTTATTAAAATCTGAGCTATTAAAGTGTTTAGATTTGCAAAATAAACAAAAACATGTATTAAATGGTATTCTGGGACTAAGTGGACTAAGGGGAAAAATGTTTGAGAACCGCTAACTCTTGAGAACTACTTATCTTCCAAGAGCAGGTACAGGCGAGCTCAGCAGTATTTTTATCTTTAGTCCTGACAGTCTGTGTGTTTGTACACAAACTGTCAAAAATCAACAGCAAATAAAAACAAAAATGTTAGACAGGTATTTAGCAGGGTTTTTAATGAAAAGCAGAGGATGCCTCACAAGCTATTTGGAAGTTGAATTGCTTACAACTCCAGAGGTTTTTGGGCGAGACTATTCACTTTTTGCAAGTTAGTAGGGAAAGGGTTTTCTGGGGAGTCCGGAGAAGATGAGAGTGATAAAAAATGGGGCCCCGGAACTACATGATGTCCATCTCGTCCTACAACAGCCTTTCCCCTGCAGATTTAGTAGGTTAAAACTGAAGTTATATCTAGCCATTATGCCCATTGCCGACAATTCAACACTTCTGAAATTACCAAATTGGGAAAGGCTATTCTAATACATTTGGAGAGAGAATGAATAGTCTTTGGCTTATGATTGATTCAGTAAGTGACACTGAGTTGCAGAGACAGTTCAAGAGTATAATGAAACTGTATATGAAATGCATATATAAAATAAATGTTGATCTAGCATGTTTCAAAAGTACACAAAGGATAAATGATTTCCCCCTTAAGGTTAAATAAAGGTGTTTTGTAAACTCTGAGATTAGGAACAAGGCAGTTAGTATCTAATGCTATGAAGGTTGAGATGGAAATGCAGCCAGGAATGACCAAACTGAAACTTTAAAGGAGCAATCAAATGCAGCGAACGTATTTTGATAACAGGATTCAACATCTTGGATAGTCACAGTGCAAGAGCAAAGCCCTCTTCCCCTTCCTCATGTTGGTGGCGCAAGTTGGGGCAAAACTCAAGTGTTAGTATTTTATATTGTATGCATTAGGCAATCGTTGTTCGAGTAGGATGGCCTTCTGAGTGTTCTGTCTTGGTAGTGGGTCCCAAGGTGACTATGCAGCCCTATTCTTGGTCCTCAGTGAGGGCATAGGTTTCCAGGTGGAAGGTGGTCCCAGTTATGCTTGTCTTGAAGCACCTTCCTCTTGGCATGTTTTTCCCTTTCATTCTCCATTTGTGTCTCTTTGAATTCCACAGCACTGCTGGTCACAGCTGACCTTCAGTAAGAGCACTCAAGGGCCAGGGCTTCCCAGTTCTTGGTGTCTATGCCACAGTTTTAAAGTTAGCTTTACGGTCATTTTTAAATCTCTTTTCAAGTGTAAGTATTTGTTTAGGTATTGCATAAGGAGGCATCCATCTAGTACCTCCTTGCATAGTACCTTTGCCTTGGGTACATAGGGCCAGATGGAGTATTCTAAGTGAAGCTCCACATCTACCCTCAGCTACTGGCTGGCTGTGGGGCACCATGTATATACATCCAGTCACCATGTAGATGCCCTTATGTGTCCTGGGAAGAAAAGCAGCCATGAACTTTATTTGGGTGGCAAACATTGCTGCTTCTTCCCTAATGCACAAGGTCGGTAGACAACATCCAAGTACTTCAACATAGCTAATGATTGTCCAGGGAGCAGAATTGCACTTAGGAACTTTTGGCTGTCCTTGTTCATTCAGACAAGAAGACACAATCTTCACACAAACACACACACACACACACACCAAGTGCCAGTATAAGTATACTACCAGAGATTTATATTCCAGTACTGACCCAATAAAATCTCGGCCTAAATCCCAGAGCCAATTTTCCACTTTTGAGTAAGTTATCCCATCATCTCCATATATATGGAGAGACTTCTTACCCAAATAAATGGCCATAAAATCTAGTCTCTAAATTTCTGTGTAACACGTGTGTGTACATAGTATTTTTTAAAATTCTGCATTCACTGTGCATTTAAGTGTTTTAAACTGTTTCAAAGTAATGTTTTGATTTGGATTGTTTGTGGAATTGTTTTTTTTAATGTGTATGTATATTGTTTTAGATATCTGTTGTAATTTCTAATCTAATCTGCCTTGAGTTCCTATATTGGAAAGAAAGGAGGGATAGTAAGTGAATAAATGAATGAAATGTTTGTGGATGAGGGAAAAAAGGTGTCTGTTCTTGGGTGGAGACAAGAGGAAAGTCAGTGTGTAAGGAAGATGATGTGTGAAGAATCCTATAGTGTTATGTAGGACAGAAAGGTATATGTATGTATTTCGGGAGGGGGTGACACTTTCCCTGCTTTCTATTAGCTCTGATGCCTGTTCTGCCAACATGGCTGTAAAGAATTCCCAATCCACCAATAAGACCCTCTATCCAAAATATTTGCCCATCACCAAGATTTTAAACTGCATTTGGTTCTGCAAAAATTTCTATAAGGATGCAGGATACAGACAATATTTCATATCCATGGGTTTAACTGTCAAATCTGTGTGTCTATTTAAGAAGAACTAGTCCACTCCAACTAAATGCTGACAGATAATGCTTCCAGATGGCATATGGTAATGCCATGTCCAGTGATGGCATTTTTCCAGCTGAATCTGTTGTGGCATACTGTCTGTTTTAGATATTTTTATATGTGTCAATGCATATGTACTTTATATTTTTGTGATTTGTGATTTATCAGATGGAATGGTTAATCTTTTATGCTCTTAAAGACCAAAAAGGTTTAGTCCAAGATTCAGTGGCATATTTCTGCCAAAAACTCACTCAAGTTGCCAGAACCTGTAGTTCCTTTTCTTGCCCACCCCCATACAGTCTCTTTTTTTAAATTTCAGGAGCGACTTGAGAAACTGCAAGTCACTTCCGGTGTGAGAGAATTGGCTGTAAGAGGATGCCTGGCTCTTCTGATGTTTTACCATCCTTGTGGGAGGCTTCTCTCATGTCTCCGTGTGGGGAGCTGGAGCTGACAGAGGGAGCTCATTCATGCTTTGAATACAAGAAAGACTGTAGAGCAGTTTTTGGTGCCATGGGAGACTACCGAAAGAAGGGAAAGGAAGAAAGTCCCAGTACTGCTGGTGCTGCGTCTAAGTTGGTCTTATACACAAAGATCAGAAAAAAAGTCTTCACCGTTTACCTTCACTTATCAGACTCCTATTGCATTATCTACACATGAAAATGTTTTTCTATAGATGCCAAATTCAAACAGATTTTAAAAGTTACATATGGTGCAATTCTAATATATGTTAAATAATTTTTGAAACCTAAAGAATATGTCTGAATAACATCATTCCTATAGCTGTAACTGTCATTGGTTACCCTCTTTTAGTAGACTCTTTTGTGTTGCCAAGGTTTTTTGTTTTTGCAAAGTGGGTTTCCTTGGAGTTAACAGTATATATAAATGACACTGTCTTGTATGATTTAATTAGAAAATTGAACACTGTAATGCTTGACAACTAAATATATACACAGATTCTTCATCCACAAACACAGATTCATCTCATAATATTTACCTGTACTTTGATATGACATCACATAATAGTTCCATTTTAAAAATGCATTATTTTATTACTATATAACCAAGGGTACAGTTGTAATGTATTTAAAAAACACAAAGTTAAAAAAAACTTGGCATTATGCTAAATGTTCTTTGACCAGTAGCTGGCCACTTGGAGTGCCTCTAGTGTTGGTATAAGAAAGTCTCCATTGTGCATGTGGCAGGGGCTCAGAGTGCATTGTAATATTATTTTATTTATTTATTCACGTCACTTTTATCCTGCCCATTTCAGTCCAAAGGTGACTCAGGGCGGCGTACAAATCGGCAACAATTAGATGCCATATATAAATACTTACATCGGTTAAAAGCAAATAAATCACATCATAATACATATAAAAACCATAAAAGCAATAAAAACAAATAAAAATTATAAAATTATAATTTTAGGGGTCTGTAGTTTGCTCTTGCATGTCACGAACTCCACTCTGTGGCCCCATTCCTTAAGGCTGGTTCTGCATCTCATGGTGCCAGAATGCAGTCTGTTCAGTGCTTTCCAAGTCACCCAGCCTTGGAATGCATAAAAGATGTAATATCTCTCTCTATATATTAATTGTGGAGGCACTTGTGTTGGAAAGTGATTATCCACTTAGATCCTGCTTGTAGGCTTCCTAGAAGCATGTGAACTGAAAGCCAGTCAAGAAGACTAGACTGGCTTTTCTCATGTTCAAAATCCACATGTTCAGAATCCACATTCATGCTTACACAGAATACATTGTAATGCTAGAAGAAAGTTAGGGATGTTTGACTATTAGGTTAAAGGTTTAGCATGTTTTTGCTCCAAATATGTCCTGAGCTGTTAAAAAGGAGGTAATGAGGCTGGCTTCATTACAGTGAGTTGATCATTATCTAGAAGCTCTGGGGAAGTGATTAAAAAGACCTCCATGTTATGGGCATTTTGCCTCTGGCTGGGTTTTAGAATGAAGGTAAATTGTTAGTTTGCTTTAAGCCCGGTGTGTGTGTGTGTGTACACATACATATATTACAGACTCAGATCACTTAATGAAAGTCTCTGTTTTCTACCTCCCTCTTGATTCCTTTGAATGCTCTAGACAGTTAATCTTTGCAACATGTCACACTTCTGCCTCAAAATTAACTTATCCATATGGTCCTATAACTCTTGCTGATTGATTTTCTTTTGCATGATCCTCCCACTTGTTTAAAATACAATTATATCTGTGCAGACTGGAATAGTGATACTATGAGGAAGTTTTTTCTCTGGGTACTACTCTTCCACACATGGAATTGAACCATCATAAAAGGAAAACAATATTTGTGAGTCAATTATACCAGACTCTGCCTTCATCTGCTGCCAGTTTGTGGCTGTCTCCAGCCTTTCTGAAACATCATGTGGCTAATATGCCTCTCTTTGTTATTTTCAGGTCTCTCAAGAGGAATACTGGGAATAGAAAATCTGAGAATTCCTGCTCAGCTTCCAAGATAATGTGCATTTGTCAGTTTTTCAGTTCCCTGATGATTGACATCTCCCAAAAAAGAAGAAAAAGAAGAACCCCTATATCAGAAAATGTGATTAGGAGGAAACTTGGTTCACTTTTCAGTGATTTTGTTGTTTATTCATTTAGTCACTTCTGACTCTTCGTAACCTCATGGACCAGCCCATGCCATAGCTGTCGGCCGTCACCACCCCCACCTCCTTCAGAGTCAAGCCAGTCACTTCAAGGATGCCATCCATCCATCTTGCCCTTGGTCGGCCCATCTTCCTTTTTCCTTTAATTTTCCCCACCATCATTGTCTTCTCTAAGTTTTCCTGTCTTCTCATTATGTGGCCAAAGTACTTCATATTTACCTCTAATATCCTTCCCTCCAATGAGCAGTTGGGCTTTATTTCCTGAAGTATGGACTGTTTGGATCTTCTCACGGTCCAAGGCACTCTCAGAATTTTCCTCCAATATCACTGTTCAAAAGCGTCTATCTTCCTTCACTCAGCCTTCCCTATGGTCCAGCTCTCACATCCATAGATTACTACAGGGAATACCATTGCTTTAACTATGCGGGTCTTCATTGTCAGTGTGATGTCTCTACTCTTCACTATTGCCCTGAGTTGCCCTTCAAAAACAGCCTTAATACAATGTTGAAAGTAAAAGAAAAATGCTTTACTTCAGGAAACACAAGGGATAAGCAGATGCAGTTGAAAAATGCAAAAGAAAGCAAGGAAGTCTTAATACAGACACAAATGAAAGTCTCTTACAAAGTCCCAAAAGAAACAGCAGTCTTCCATCAGACAATGGGCAATGAACACTAAGTCCTTAGCAGCAAACACAGAGCAGGTTCAATTGGAGTGAAAACATTGGCATCAGAGTCGTTACCAGTGAAAGCTGACTACTCCTGCTTCTAATTTATAGCCCTGAATTCCCCATGCAGGAGGTTCTAGGGCATCTCCCAATTAGTTCAGCATTTTTAGCAGCTATTCTAGCTGAACACCGTCTGTGCACTGTCTCCTTTCGTCTCTCTAGAAATGTGGGCACTTTCACAACCTCATCATCTTATTCTTCTTCTCCCTCCAATTCCTGAGCACTTCCCTGCTCCCCTTCCTCTTCTGAAGATAATGAATCTCTAACAACTATCTTATTGAGATTAGTCATCAGCATGGTAACTAGCTGGTAGCTGCTGTGCTCATGACATCTCTGTATTCCATGATGTAGCATTTGCTGTACTGCAATCGATATGTTAGCTATTGGGAGCAGGGGTCAACTGCATTTTCCCAGTAGCAATAGGTTGCGGTCAGGAGACGAAAAAGTGTAGTTTCCTGTTAATGAAGAGGGTACCTGGCAATGTGCCAGTCCCTCAGGAGCTACCACATAACAAGGGTGCAATTGCAATGTTATTCCACTAAAATTGTCTGGAAATGCCCTTAGGTGATAGAGGCAGCTAGTTGTGGGAGAATCACATTAGGTGAATCGGTGGAAGCTGTTCTTCATGCCGAACAGGTCTTTGCTGTGTTGATTTATTCTTGATCATAACCGACGCCTCACTGAGCTGAGAGATGTGAACGCCTGCAGCATTGCTGCTTGCCATCTCTTACACCAATTGGAAAAGGTCAGCCCTAAAATACAAGCCTATCCTCTTGGATTCACCTGTCACCAAACAAGTACCTGAAATGAGTCTCTCTTTCTCTTTATGTTATGTATCACCTGCATGAATGTTGGCATAAAAGAAGAGTTAGAAACAAGGAGTTCTCTGGCACAGGAAAATGTCAGCCACGTCCTGACAAATAGTAAGGAGACCTGGAAAAAGCACAAGAGAAGAAGCTGCAATACTTTACACGAATCGTAGCAAGTCATTGTTAAGGCAGTTGCAAATATGAAATGGTATGTGGGGAAAGCATTAAAAATGTCCACAGGGCAGGAAAACAAGAGCATAGCAATCGGTTACTGCATCATAAAGAACAAAGGCATAATTTGTTTCATTCAACATCATTCAGTGGCAAGGGAAAGAGATGGAACTTTTCAAAAAGGCACCTTGTAGCAACAGCCAAAGGGGCTGAGTTTCTCTATTTGTAATTTGAACACTAGGGTGTAGGTATATGTGCATTCCCTACAGTCTTTCTGAAGCTGTAGTTATTGGAATTGTGCTATTTATATTGGCCAAGTGCAACAGTTTAGGTGCTGAGCCCTGTATTTACTGAAGAACATACTCTGGTAAATTGCAATTAGAAAAAAAAGGAATTTATACGTTTTTAAAGAAATCCTTACTATCAACATATTCTAAGACAAATGCCCACAGTCCAGCTTTTGTGAGGGCATCATGAAGACACATGATTACCTTTTCAAAAGAAAAAGACAAAAAAACAAGAAGCGGGCAAGTATTTAGAAAATATATATCAACAAGAAGTTTTTTTTTAATTGAGTGCAATGATAGAGGTATCATTCCACTTCGACTGGCATGGTTACATCCCAGTTAAATTCCCAATTAAAAAGCTCTAGTACTTCACCAAACTACAAATTCCAGCATTCCTTGTTAGTGGATTAACTGTGTTACAATTATTTAGTGTGAAAGGGTCCTTAAATAAGCAAAGTTATTTTTTAATGACCGTTGCCTTCAACTGGCTTCTGCTACTCAGTCTGGGGGTGGTGAAACAAGGGGAAACACATTGAAACATATCCAGGTGATCTCATACCCAACTACTTAGGAATAAGTAAAGGTAAAGGTTTCCGCTTGGCATTAAGTCTAGTCGAGTCCGACTCTGGGGGGTGGTGCTCATCTCCATTTCTAAGCTGAAGAGCTGGCGTTGTCCATACACGCCTCCAAGGTCATGTGGCTGGCATGACTGCATGGAGTGCTGTTACCTTCCTGCTGAAGCGGTACCTATTGATCTACTCACATTTGCATGTTTTTGAACTGCTAGGTTGGCAGAAGCTGAGGCTGACAACAGGAGCTCACCCAGCCCCCAGATTCAAATCACCTACCTTCTGATCAGCTAGTTCTGCAGTTTAGCAGTTTAACCCACTGCACCACTGTGCCTCCTGGGAATACATCCTACAAAATTAAATAGAACAGTCACACTTTATGGAGAGTGACAATCTTGCTTTGAACTCTAGATACAAGGTTGACCCCAGATATTTTGCACCCTGAGACAAAGATCCCCCACCCCACCCCTCATTTCTCTCCATGTACACCAGCTAACTGGACTGGCATATGAACCTCACTTCAGTACTGGAAAAAAGATTTTAAAACCTCTACCTTACACCAGCAGGCCAGTTTAGGGAATAGAGAACAAGAAGTGTGGCACACATAGCTCTGTCCTTCAAGAAAAAGGAAAGACTAGGGCACTCAGAAGGAACATCTGGGGGCCACCACCATCCTTTCCTCTGCATTGTCACCACTTTGCCTAAAAATAGGGCCAGGTGTTTCCGAAATGCACCTTGAGGGGCTACCTTTCTGTAGGAGTCGGCTTTCACTTCTACAGTAAACAGATCGGTTGTCTGTAGTAGTGCTTGGTTCAGGTTATACTTTATGTACAGCTTCTATATTTGTAAATGACCTATGGGTCCTTTCATACTAGAATTGTGTAGTGTGAAAAGGCCCTATATAAATGCCTTAAATCACCAATGGCCTCTTCCAGAGGAAACCAATCCCAAGCAAAGCAGTACACTAGAAATTCTCACCACTATTTAAAAATATTTATGTTTGGTAAGCATATTTGCAATTAGCTGGAGGAGAGGGAAGCACCACCACTACTACAACCAAATTATCAAGTTTGTCTAAAGCCAGAACGTATTTTGGCACAAATACATATATTATTTGTTTGGGGTGGATTTAGATACAAATCATATGGTAGGCATTTAAACCATATCACATAACCTTACCTGCTTTCCATGCACAATCTTAAAGTTAATATACCTATTTTTCCCTTTGTGACTGAATGAAGATTGCTGTGTAAATAACATCAATCCTGTGTGTTATAAACATATCCTTAAAGGTAATATGCCTCACTTTCCCCTCTCTGTTGTATGTATTACTGGCTACTAGGGATTCAAAATACGTTGTTTGCCTGTATTACTGCATCTCTTTCTCTCTTATAGTAACACAACTTTACAGCCTTTACATTAAAAGTTAACGTGCCTACGTTTCATTTCATGGTGACATGGGATGTCAGAGCATGCTGCTGCAGACTCAAAAGAAATCTTTCCTGTGATGCTGTACAGCTGTTCTCTGAGAGAAGTAGATCTGGTGTGAACAGGTTTTAGGTTTAGTAGCTGCAAGGTATAGACATAATTGTGGCAGTTCTCTGGCAGTAGATTGTGTACTCAGAGGAGGTGAGCAGGAGTTTGTCTTAATTATAGTTATGCACCTATATAGCATCTAAATATTTTTTGGGCCCATCTACATGGGCCACAAAATCTGGGGCTGGTCCAGAATGGAAATTCTCTGGATTGGTCCTTGGGGTGGCTACACTGCCTGCCTCTGCCCTACTGCAATGTCAAGACAGAAACTGAACCACCCATTTGGGCTGAATCTGTCCCTGCCCCACTGCATGTTATTGTTACTCATTTTCAGTGTTTTCTGCTATGGTAGCAGCCATGGTTGTGATGGCACAACCAGGCCTTTGAGAAAACTATATTGTCTGGCTTTTCTCGGGGGCTATTTGATACCTTCTGTTAAGAGTAAGACCCTTAGCAGACAGAGGCACTTTAGGCAAGGTGAAAAGATAACCAAATTGGTTTGCTGAAACAAGATGAATAAAGGGTTAATTTCACCTGGGACTATTATAGAGTAACTTCAAACAATACATTACAAAAGGAGATTCTGCTGGATGCAGTCATCTTTCTGGAATCTTTGAAAGTCTCTTGCCTCTGGTGCAAAGTGATGGTTATAAACTGTCTCAATCATCTTTCTTGTGAAGCTTAGGCTGGACAAAAGTTTCTGTTGTCCTTTGGACTTTTGGTATAAAATACTGCTAAATGCAGGTGCTAAGAATGTTTATGGATTGCTTGGCCTAGGGTTACCAGACAATGCTCCAAGTGACTGTAGAAAAGGGAGAAGTCCAGCAAGAGAGCTCTATACAAGGAAATAGAACAGACAACTAAGGCTGGCCTCTAGGGGGTGTTATGCTCCACTCAAAAACTAATTCAAAGGAAGGTGTCTACACTATTGGGAAAATCTATGAACAGGGAAACTGGAAAAAAAGGAGAGGAAAAGGTGGTGCCAAGACTTCACAATGGCCATGGAGCTTCTGAGAGCTCTAGCGTTTGCTGATTATCTTAGCTGATGTCAGCAATGTCACATTGAGGAGGGGCAAGCTTATTTTCTGCTGCTCTGGAGAATGGGACATGGGGCAATAGATTCAAATTGCAGGAAAAAGATTTCATCTAAAATATTAGAAATAACTTCTTGATGGCAAGAGCTGTTTGGCAGTGGAATATGCTATCTCAGAATGTGGTGGAGTCTCCTTCTCTGGAGATTTTTAAGCAGAGGCTGGATGGCCATCTGTTGAGGGTATTTTGTATGTTTCTTCATGGCAGGAGGTTGCACTCAATGGCACTTATGATTTCTTCTAAGTTTTATGATTCTTTGGGAGAAAGAAGGGGTAAGGGAGAGGGCCGAGTGCAAGGAGAATGGGTTGGTGATACTGGCCCAGCAGCTGGCCTGTAGCCAGGATTTTGATTCGGGGGGGGGGGGGGGGCTGAGTCTGAGTGAAAGAAGGTCAACCCTAGCAAACCTTTTGTGTCGTTACCCCAATACCCCCATGCATAGTGAGCATGGTGATCAGATCACGATATGAATAAACGTAACAGTTTAAATAAAGTACCAGTAAGGCCTACTCGCCGACCACCATGAGAATTTCGGTGGGGGGGTGGGTTGAAGCCCCTTAAACCCCCCCTCCCCCCCCCCCCCCCCCGGCTAAATGCCTGCCCAGCAGTATATACCAGTCCCAAAGAGCTTGCACTTTGTGGAGTCACTAGAGCTCTCTGGCTGAGAGTCCCTTATCTACAAGCATCAAAATCCCATTGGATTCTCCAAGGCAGCAAAAACAGAATCATAATGCCATAGCTGTATAAAGGGGGGATTATTAGAAGTTTATGTGCCAGTCCCTAAGTGCTCAGTCAGAGTTTGTTCCCTGGTATGACAAATCCCTCATTTGCCATCTCTAAATGCACAACCATTTCTCTCTTTGAATGAAACAGGCCAGAATAAACTATTCCCCAAGGAGACATTTCCTAATGCTCTGCTTGGCAAACAGCACCTCCCATTAGCATTTTGAAATTGCTGACAAAGCGACAAGACTGCAGTTCACACTTGGGAACTCTATAGGAAATCTGGGAAGAAGCATAGGAATCAAAGGTCTGCTTTATTAATGCAAATGAGGGGTCTAGTTTAGCCTCTGTATTAAAGGCAAGAGCCTTGGCCTTTTCTCGGGTTACCCAGCAGAGGCGGAGATACCTTTGCAACATTTCAGGGTCCCTGTTTCCTCTTCCATTTTCTCGGAGCAAGGGAGGAAAAGAAAAACCCTCCCACTTTTTGCAATGGAAGACCTAGCCTTCACATCACATTGAGTTGCAAGGCTGACAGTAATTTAGAGGACTGTGTTTGCACTGTGATAAATGCAACAATCACATTATAGCCTGGGTGTATCCATATGGAGATATTAAAAAGCCTTCAAAGTGATTTTTCCTGAGAGTGATAACATCTTTTCAAATTTCCAGTGCTTTGCTGTTTCAGAACAGCTTTGAGATGTACCATCAAGAAGGGAATCAGGGCTGTCAAATATCTTCTAAAAAACCTAGTATCAACATAATTATACATTTTGAGTGTCCCGTAACTGGGATTCCGAAATCCCAAGTCCTCCAAAATCTGAAATTGTCTACATGGTGGCTGAGATAGTAACAACTTTATTTCTGGTTACTGAAACAAGATTTGTTTTGAGCACAAAATTATTTCAAAACATTGTACAAAATTTCTTGCAAACTATGTCTATAAGGTTTCTATGAAGCACCAATGAATGTTTTGCTGGACTCCATTTCCAAGATATCTCTTTATGTATAGGTAAATACAGGTATTCCAAGTGTGTTAAAAAGTCAAAATCCAAAACATTTACAGTTTCAAGCATTTTGGATAAATCTGTATATTAAGAATCTAGTTCAATAGTAGGAAACCTCCAGATATTTTGGATTATAATTTGCATGCTAGGTGAGGCTATTGACATGCTAGATGAGGCTGTTGACCAAAGTATTTGGAAGGCTGTTGACATGCTAGGTGAAGCTGTTAGCCAAAGTATTTGGAAGGTCAACTGTAGCCTCCCCATATTATACCTTTGTTCAGGGAATTAATGACAACCTGTCTGCCTGTCAAAGACTATGGACTAACTTTGGTTGGATCTCACTGCCAATTACAGTTTGAACTGCATTGAATGGTGTTATATGGGTCTACACCAGTGGTTCTCAACCTTCCTAATGCTGCAATCCCTTAATACAGTTTCTCATGTTCTGGTGACACCCCAACCATAAAATTATTTTCCTTGCTACTTCATAACTGTAACTTTGCTATTGTTGTGAATCATAATGTAAATATGTGATATGCAGGGTGTATTTTCATTCACTGGACCAAATTTGGCACAAATACCCACTAAGCCCAAATTCGAATACTGGTGGGAAGAATTGATTTTGTCATTTGGAAGTTGTAGTTGCTGGGATTTATAGTTCACATACAATCAAAGAGTATTCTGAACTCCACCAGTGATGGAATTGAAGATCCAGCCAGGAATGGTTGTCAACACTTGAACAAGCATAACAATGTCCTAATTTTGATACATAACATATCCGAGCCCAATTCTTTATTCAAGATCTATCCACTGAAGAGAGCATATGTGGATAGAACCTGAAGTATATTGGTGACATGAGTAATCCAACACTCTCACAGTATCAAGTGGAGCCCTTCATGTGCCCTTTTTTCCAACCTCATTCAACTTGTTCAGTCACCTATATTTTGAGATGCACAGAGACATGCTCTTCTGCAACACGTTCTATATTAGGCTGCTCTTTAAGCTTTTTCATATTCAAAACACCACTGTTTCCTTTCTGAAATGGTGATGGGAAATCAGAACATATAACACTGATGTTGCTTAGTCTACACAGTGTATTCTTTACTGGGATTTTGATCCATATCATGCTTCTATGGGGATGTATTAGCTTGGTTTGCATTATATTTTGCTTCCTTATTGTTTAAGGTTCCATTTATTTTGTCTCATGAAGCAATTTGAATTTGAACGGAACTATTTGGATAGTATGGATGAGACCTAAGGTGTTCCTCATAAGACTTGATTTCCAGACCATTGATCATCTTAGCCATCTTTCTTTGGATACTATCTAGCTTGTCAATATCCTTCTTCAAGTGTAGTTTTTTTTTTTGCACTGGATGCAGTATTCCAAGGCCCCATCTACACAAGGCTAACTTCAAATTGTAGCAACTAGACAATAAACACTTGGGCTGGATTTGCACAGCCATATAATCCAGTTTCTGCATCCAGGTTATCTGATTTGAACTATGTGAGCAAGTAATCTGGATTCAGAAGCTGGATTATATGGCAGTACAGATGGGGCCTTGGGAAAGTGCATCAAAGAGAACCCTTAATGCATATCACTGCTCTATGGTTTATGTAATCTCCATCTGGACCTCAAACTGCTTCTAGGATTTTCTATGTAATCATCTGGCACCACGAGATGCAGAGCCAACCTTCAGAAATGGGGCTACAAAGTGGAATCCTTGACATGCAAGTGTGGAGAGGAGCAAACCACTGACCACCTGCTGCAATGCAACCTGAGCCCTGCCACATGCACAATGGAGGACCTTCTTGCGGAAACACCAGAAGCAGATACTGCTCAAAGGACATTTAATCAACTACCAAACTCACAAATTCTGTATTTTGTCTGTTTGTTTGCTTTGTTCTGTTAGAAACGTAATATAATTCGACTGGTTGTCCTGACACGACAAATAAATAAATCTGCACAGTGAAACTACTTTTTTCAATGCCAGTTTGAAACTGCATTAAATGATCAGTGTAGACTCCCAGACTTATATTCCAACACCCAAACCTCTATCCCACATTGGCTGTCTGGTGTTTGGCTGGGTTTAAAAGATCTACTTGTGTATTCTTTGAGAGAGAAAAGGTGAAAATAATTTCTGCAAGATAGAACCAGATTTTTGCAATCTCTTTAATACAAAACAACACAACTTATTTTTATTAACTGAAAAATATTTTCCCTTTAATTGTCTAATATAGCCCTGTACCAGATTGTATGAAGACTGATTGATCTACAATACCAGTAGTTCTTGCATAAATTAATTCCTGGAGGAATTAAAACAACCACAAATACTTAATTTATCCTATATGTCTCACAGTATGGTATGGTATAGTATGGGGTATATGGTCAGTATAGACTCATATGTAGACTCAAGCTGTATTATTATTATTATTATTATTATTATTATTATTATTATTATCAGTTGTACCCACCACGCGTTGCTGTGGCCAACCTTCTCTCCCTCTTTCTCTCCTCCTTTCTTTCTCTCCTTCCTTCCTTCTTTCCCTCCCTTTTTTTCTTTCATTCTCTCATTCCTTCTCTTCCTCTTCCCTTCCTCCCCCGCTTTTCTTTTCTTTCCTCTTTCTCCCTGTTCCTCCTTCTCTATCTATTCTTGGACTGCAACTCCCAGCAGTCCTCCTGATCAAGCTATCTATCTATCTATCTATCTATCTATCTATCTATCTATCTATATCTTATCAATTAGAAGATTGCTGGGAGTTGCAGTCCAGGAATAGGAAATTGGAAATATGCAGGGATTGGGATGCTCTCAAAGAAATCCAAGGAGAAGAAAGCTTGCAGCTTGGAAGCAGTGCATTTGGATCCTCCTCCTCTCCTAAATGGCCTGGTCTAGGGGATGCTGGGAGCTGTAGTCCAGAAGAGAGTGTGGATATGCTGTTGTGTGTTTTGTTTGCCAGGAGGAGTTATTTTGCGCATGCGCTGTTGCATCTTTTTGCTTTTTTTGCTTTTTAAGTTCCTTCTGCTGTGTTTTTGGTGTTTTTATGAGTGATGGTCACTCGTTGGCCTGATAGGTGTATTGTGTCCAAATTTGGTGTCAATTCATCCAATGGCTTTTGAGTTATGTTAATCCCACAAACGAACATTACATTTTTATTTATATAGATTATTATGCAATTTCAAACTGCATTATATGGCTATGTAGAAACAGCTGTTGTGTCTAGTGTATATATATGTAATTTCTGCTGTTTCATAATTTCATATTATTTACAGAGATTTAGGTGCTTAGAATGCGTGAGCTCACAATGACGTTTTAGATATTAATTACCTAAAGGCTACTCCTCTCCCATTATTCTTCAAAGGTGGATCTTGAAAGTGAGGCCACTACCATATGGAAAACCTTGAATTATACATTTAATAAGCACAAATTAATTTTATTTTCAAATGTTTTATCTATTATAGTTGCTATAGTAAATGCAATATATTCTATAGCACCTTAAAGAAGTAATACATTTATTGTGGTATGCATTTTCATAGACTACAATCCACATATTTTATACAGACCTAGATAAAGGTAAAGTTTTCCCTTGGCATTAAGTCTAGTTGAGTCTGACTCTGGGCATCTTTCTAAGCCAAAGAGGTGGCGTTGTCCATAGACACCTCCTAGGTCATGTGGCTGGCATGACTGCATGGAGCTCTGTTACCTTTCCGGCAAAATGGTACCTATTGATCTACAGTACTCACATTTGCATGTTTTCAAACTGCTAGGTTGGCAGAAGCTGAGGTTAACAACAGGAGCTCACCCCATCTGTAGATTCAAACCACCAACCTTCTGGTCAGCAAGTTCTGCAGCTTAGCGATTTAACCCGCTACAGCACCACAGCAGTTTCCATATATTATAATGTTCAGAATTTAAGGCTCAAGTGATTGTTTTGTTGAGCAAAATGTTTAACTAGCCAAATCAATGGATCTGGAAGATTTGCTTCGGCATTGAGCACAAATTAAATGCTTACCTCGATGCACAGTAGGTTCCTTTTGTCTTTATTTTATCATATTTACCATATTTTATAAATGCATACATAAATTTTACAATATAACAAAGAAGTGTTTCTTGGTGTATTCAGATACACAGAGGAATACAGTTTCAATACACAGTTCTTTTTCATGGCATTGAAATAAACGATAAGCAGGTCTGTTTATATTCCTCTTTATTAATACATTTCAGTTATGTTTTAAAAACACACCAAAATGACGTATAGCCATAATTTTCCACCCCTAAATTTTAGTATGGCTGTTAATTTACTCATTAGAATCATACTCCACATCCATACCATTTCTTAATCAATGGCTTCTTATTATGCTTCCTATTTTTAGCTACTAACATTTTAGTAGCGACTAATAAATTGCCAACCAATCTGCTGCATTTTTACTTACACAATTTCTTAGATCGTTAAATAACATCACCTGCAGACTAAATATAAGTACATCACTTTTCTCCTTGGCTTTTAAGACACTCTGTCAAAAGCTTTATATATCATTTCATTATTACCATATGTGTATGAATCTGGCAACTGAATATTGATAACCCCAAATATATATTTTTCCTTCTTGTTGTTGCTGCATAGTACCATTAGAGTAGAATAAACAACTTCTGAAAAGCGGGCTCTCTTGCATACAAATGTTTTCACTGTTCCATATTTACCTTGGTTGATAAATCCGATTTCTGTTGTCTTCAGTATTTGCCATTACTGGTGACTATTGCTTTCAAAATATAACACACATTGGGAAGATGTATGACAGTTCGTGTTCAATAAGAGTTCAGCAAAATTAGTTATATATATTTTTATTATCTCAAAATCTGTCAGTACCTTTGCAATCAGATTTTTTACTAATACTGTTCCATCTCTGTAATGGGCACAAGAGAGGGAGGGCCCTTCCACACAGCCAAATAAAACCCCACAGTATCTGCTTTGAACCGGACTATATGGCAGTGTACTTTGGCCAAATCATGAGGAGAGAGGAAAGCCTAGAGAAGATAATTATGCTGGGGAAAGTGGAAGGTAAAAGGAAGAGGGGCCGACCAAGGGCAAGATGGATGGATGGCATCCTTGAAGTGACTGGACTGACTTTGAAGGAGCTAGGGGTACTGACGGCCGACAGGGAGCTCTGGCGTGGGCTGGTCCATGAGGTCACGAAGAGTCGGAGACGACTGAACGAATGAACAACAACAAATATGGCAGTGTGGACTCACATAACCCAGTTCAAAGCAGATATTGTGGGATTTTCTGCCTTGATATTCTTGGGGCCTTCCAGACAGGCCCTTTATCCCAAGTTTTCTATTTATCCCAGATTATCTGGCAGTATGGACTCATATAATCCAGTTTAAAGCAGAAAACCTGGGATCAGATCCTGGGATAAAGGGCCTGTCTGGAAGGGCCCTGAGTTATATGAGTGTGTAGAAGTGCCTGAAGAGATAATTTCTAGGTATTCTTGTGATTGAATTGATTTATTTATTTATTGCATTTATTTACCACTTTTCTCACCCCTGGGGGGACTCAAAGTGGTTCACAACATAGTCAATGGCAAAATTCAATGCCTCACATATATAAAACATCATATATCAAATCAACAACATGATTAAAACCATTAACACTATAAAACTATAACAACAATCACAGACATAGCATAAAAAAATTGGGCATGGCATCAATCCCAGGTGTCATATTTCCAAAATGCTCTCATTTGACGAATGTCTGCTTAAATAACCAAGTCTTAAGTTGTTTCCTAAATGCTAGGAGGGAGGGGGCTGATCTAATTTCACTGGGGAGGAAGTTCCACATCTGAGGGGCCACCATTGAGAAGGCTCTGTCTCCTTGGACCCACAAATCACACCTGTGAAAGCAGCAATTGTTAACATTTGGAATTTGGGGATATAATCCCATGCCCTTGAAAACTATGGCCACAGCCTCTCATATCTTGGTTTAAGCATTTTCTTTTCATAGCTATCTGCATTGTATCTCTAGAAGTATTAAGTTTTTCTTATGGAGCAACTCCCGAGACAGCTTTATAAACTTTGGTATCCCTACTTGTTATAAAGCTATTGTCCTCCCAACCCTGCTATACACCTGTGAAATGTGGACTGTCTACAGACATCAAATTCAACTCCTGGAATGACTCCACCAGTGTTGCCTCCGAAAAATCCTGCAAATCTCTTGGCAAGACAGGCGGACAAATGCCAGTGTACTGGAAGAAGCAAAGACCACCAGCATTAAAGTGATGGTCCTCCGCCATCAACTCCGCTGGACCGGCCACGTTGTCCGAATGCCCTACCACCATCTCCCAAAGCAGTTGCTCTACTCCAGACTGAAGAACAGAAGATGGAATGTTGGAGGATAGGAAAAGAGATTTAATGATGGGCTCAAAGCCAACCTTAAAAACTGTAGCATTGACATCGAGAACTGGGAAGTTTTGGTCCTTGAGTGCTCTAGCTAGAGGTCAGCTGTGACCAGAAGTGCTGTAGAATTTGAAGAGGCACGAATGGAGGGAGAAAGAGAGAAATGTGCCAAGAGGAAGGCATGTCAAGCCAACCTTGACTGGAAAACCGATGCCCTCACTGAGGGAGAATATGTGGGTCAAGAATAGGGCTCCACGTACCCACCGCCAGTACACCAAACTTGGAGGACAATCTTACTCAGACAACAAGGGATCACCTAAGAAAGAACTTCCAAGAATACATCAATAATCATGTAATGGAGTATTGATATCTCTACCACCAGATGATATAAATAGTGTAAAGTGGGGTCTTTCAGGTGGTTTGAACTTCACTTCCCATCAGCTCTAGCCAGAATATCCAATGGTCAAGAACAGAGAGCTGCACTTTGCCCATCATGCCTACTCCAGCAGGTTCGTAAAACCTTCTTCAGTTTATTGGACCCCCGAAGCTACATTATATTAGCTCAAGCAGTTCATAACTATTTTTTCCAAGTACATTTGAACTGTACTCACAGTATAGCTAAAGTGATTATTCAAAAGAAAATCCTTTATCTAATTATAAGTTAGAAAATGTAGTGTGCTGTCTGATTTTACGAGGTACCAGGTTGTCCTTTCTGGGTACTTATAAGAACTATATCCATTGTATTCCAGCTACCTAAACAAATGCTCAACTCCCCTTTATTTAGTTATAGATTTAAACTAGCCCACTCCCAACATAGGGCCCTTCCACCCAGCCATATAACCCAGAATGTCAAGGCAGAAAATCCCACAATATCTGCTTTGAACTGGGTTATCTGCTGTGTGGAAGGGGCCTTAGTGATGTTAAGATATGTTGGACAGTTCCCCTCTTCCCTTGCCTGACAGTCATTGGCTAACAATAATGAGTCTTATTATCCAACATATTTTAAGAGAGCTGCCAATCTGTCAGCTTCTCCAAAGCTGCTGCTTGCCATTCATTTTAAATGGTTTCAATTTCAGCCCAAACATTTATGGAAAGCACTGCATTACTGAGGTCTGGTTTCAATCCAGGGCCCGTCCACACAGCCATATAACCCAGAATGTCAAGGCAGAAAATCCCACAATAGCTGCTTTGAACTGGGTTATCTGAGTCCGCACTGGCACATATTCCACTTTAAAGCAGATAATGTGGGATTTTATTCAGCTGTGTGGAAGTGGCCGCAGCTTGCTTGTCTCCCAGCATTTTCTCTTCCTTTCATTCACCGTAGAATACTTTCTAAGCCCAAAGGAGAAACAGCAGGATCCTCTCTCCTAATTCATGAGCTAAGAGAGTTTATCACACCCAGGTCCTCATTTGTGTCATTCAAAAGTTTTGAGGAGGATACAGGTTCACTTCAAGGCATCAGGAGTCAGGACCTACACCAGGGTTCCCACTTGCCTCTTTGAGCCTGGACTTTCAGTGTTTGAAATTGCTTGCCAGCAGGCTCAGTTCAATCAATCTCATCAAGGACACTCAGCGTTTTCCCTTCCTTCAGCTGTAGACTCCACAATTATTTTTAATAGCTCCCCATGTAGCCTTGTAAAAAGAGCTTTGGGACATTAATGGGAGAGGTTCATAGGCTGGCTCACAGTGTTGCTTTTGTTGCCTCCAACCTTGACTTACGTTTCAAAGATCTCTCACAATTCAACCATTTTGCTACATGTCAGTAGAATAGTTCAGCTGATGTTTGCTATCTTTTCTTGACAATTTTGTTCCTGAACTGCTGACACTTAATGTTTTTGATTGATTGACTGATTGATTGATTGATTTATTGTCGAAGGCTTTGATGGCTGGAATCACTGGGTTGTTGTAGGTTTTTTCGGGCTATATGGCCATGTTCTAGAGGCATTCTCTCCTGACGTTTCGCCTGCATCTGTGGCAAGTATCCTCAGAGGTTGTGAGGTCACAACCTCTGAGGATGCTTGCTATTGCTGAGGATGCTTGCGATTTCTAAAATTCATTTCTTTAAGCTTTCCAATCTCCCTATCCATTGAGATATGTTGTGCAATTTTGCTATTCTGTATGGGCTTGTGCAGTGCTCACATGGCATAACACCACACAGATATATTTACATCACATTAAGCTGATGCCCCTGGTGGTGCAGTGGGTTAAAGCCCTGAGCTGCAGAATTTGCTGACCGAAAGGTTCGCAGTTCAAATCTAGGGAGTGACATGAGCTCCTGCTGTTAGCCCCAGCTTCTACCAACCTAACAGTTTGAAAATAGGTACCGCTCCGGCAGGAAGGTAACAGCACTCTATGCAATCACACCGGCCACATGACCTTGGAGGTGTCTATGGACAACGTCAGCTCTTCTGTTTAGAAATGGAGATGACTACCAACCCCCAGAGTCAGACTCAACTAGACTTAATGTTAGGGAAAAACCTTTATCTTTACCTTAAGTCAATGTAGGAGGGTGGTCTATATGAATTAAAACAATATACATTTAGAAGAACAGATTTATTAATTATTTATTTATTTACAGTATTTCTATTCCGCCCTTCTCACCCCGCAGGGGACTCAGGGCGGATTACAATGTACACATATATGGCAAACATTCAATGCCATAGACACACAACAGATATAGACAGATAGTCAGAGGCTATTTAACTTTTCTGGCCACCAGGGGAGCTGTCGCTTTCATTGTCCATCTGCAATACTGATGAAGTACTTCAGCATTCCCCGCATGCTTTGCTGGAGTGCTTTGCTGGAGTCTTTTTTATGGCCTCGTAAATTAGTTAAATTAGCCTCCCCACACACAGGTGGTACCTAATTTTCCTACTTGACAAATGCAACCGTCTTTCGGGTTGCAAAGGTCGGCAACAAGCTACACAATTGGTCGGAAGCTCACTCCGACCTGGGCTGGCTTCGAACTCATGAACTTTTGGTCAGTAGGGATCTTAATGCAGTTGACACTCAGCCAGCTGCGCCACAGTCCCGGTGCAAAAAGTTAAATAAGTTATCATATTAAAAATCTAAGCAATAGCATTTTCCCCTGATATTTAGTTGTCAATATTGTTGTTTAAATGTGGAGAATTAAAATAAGAAGAAATAGATCTATAGGTAGCATTCAATCATGTGGGTTCCTCTCATTGCAGGCTGAAGTGCTGAACATTAGTCTAACCACAGGGGTGCTGCCTCAGTGAAAACTAGGCTATTTATTTATTTATGCGAGTATTTAGTTATTTATTAAATTTATTTACTGCCCAAGTGACAAATACCCTCATGGCAATTTAAAACTGTAAATTTGCAGAGCAGTCACTGTGTTTATTCCATAGCAGGGAAAAAAAACCCCACAATGTCAGTCTTTTGAGGAAAGAGTTTTCCTTCTTATGGCACTTTAAAGACTAACACATTTGTTATGGTATAAGCTTACATGGCACCGTAAAGACCTACATGGCTGATATACAGTTCGCACTCGCTTTTCCACCTATAAATCCCAGGAAGGCTGAGGAATCCTAGAGCATGGGGTTGAATGCAGTTTAGAATGGAAGGAGTAAATATGTTACTCTACACTAATATTCTTTTTAAAGAAAGCAAACAGCAATTTTCACATTTTTTCTCTCCTCATTGTCTTCAAAACCACACAGTGGAAGCCTATTTGCAGTTAAGGAGAAATTCTGGGGGAAATGCATGTGACTGGTTTGCACAGAAATAGGGGGGAGATTCCACAGAAAACAGTACTCCTGCACAAAATTATTTTCTGCATTGCAGAAAAGCTGTGCAGAATATACTGTTTTTACATAGAAGCAAATCAACTGAATGTACATTATGCATGGAACAAGCCTTCAGTTACAGCCCTCCACATTTGCTGGTTTGACTTTTGCAGATATGATTATTTGCCGATTTGATTAAAACTGTTTCTCTAGGGATCTTGAGTTCCTCCAGCACAGAGAGATTCCTAGAGGGGTGTTCTATCAGGTTAAAAAATTAGTTGTTTTTGTATTTATGCCCCCCCCCCCCCCCCCCGCCTTTCATGGGCTGCTTTATTCTTAGCTCAGGTGAAAATGGAGGGCTGTTGTATAGCATTTTCCTGTAGAGGGAACAGCTTCTTTCCTATGCAGAAAATGCTGTTTTCTATGCAAAACAACCACATATGAATTTAGCACAAAAGAAGTCTTTAACTGCAAAGGTTGTTGTCAGTCCAGCATTTTTCTCATCAGAGTTTTTGCCTCTTGAAAAACATATTTATCATTTTTGAATGCAGTATAACTCCCATATCCATAGGGGACAGGTTGCTGAACTTACCATGAAAACAGGAAACAGTAGCAAACCCTATTGAAATGAATGACTTTTAAATCTATCTTGTTACTACTGCATCCAGTGGTTCCCAGCCTTTGATTCTCAAGGTGTTTTGGACTTCAGATCCCACAATTCCTAACAGCTAGTAAGCTGGCTGGGATTTCTGGGAGTTGAAGTCCAAAACCCATTTAGGACCAAAGGTAAAGGTTTTCCCCTGACATTAAGTCTAGTTGTGTTCAACTCTGGGGGTTGGTGCTCATCTCCATTTCTAAGACAAAGAGCTGGCATTGTCCATAGACACCTCCAAGATCATGTAGCCAGCATGACTGCATGGAATGCTGTTACCTTCCTGTTGGAGCAGTACTGTTGTGGCAGGGAAACGGTTTGATGAAAGGAGACACAGAGAGAGGTCTGAAGACTTTAAAGCATGGATTTATTCCAGCTGGGGCCTGGTGTGGAGTAATCTCAAATCACACCAGCCGCGATCAAGGTGCGGACTGGCCTTTTATAGCTTTCAGAATCAAGCAGACAAAGAACATATGTCTTCATACAATCATCATCCCTATGTCACCCTGGCATCATAAGACTATCAGGTTTCCCCTCCAACATACGAAAAGGCATGTCTCTACCTTGCAGAGCAAGCATGGAGTATTCCTCCTCCCTCTTGGCTGTGCTTACATTCATCCATCAAAGGCCACTTTGAGATGTCAGGAGAGGGGAGGTGCTCCTCTGCTCCCTAGTTAGAGCCTAGATGTGGCTCCTGGTACGGCTTATCTCTCTCTCCTGGAATGTTTAGATAATATGCTGGACGCAGCTTGCTTCAGTTACAGAGAGAGAGAACTTGAAAATCCTATGCATTTCAGGGTTATAAAATACATACAATTTATAAATCAATCAATAAATATCTATTTTTCCAATATCTCCTCATCAGTACTTTTACATCTACTCCCATTTGCATGCTTTCCAACTGCTAGGTTGGCAGAAGCTGGGGCTAACAGCAGGAGCTCACTCCGCTGCCCAGATTTGGACCACCGATCTTTTGGTCAGCAAGTTCAGCAGCTCAGTGGTTTAACCTACTCTGCCAATGGGGGCTCCACCACTACATACAGTCATGTATCTATTTAGCCATGTAAACTGCAGATAAGGACTTGCTCTTCCATTATTATTCTTTTCTTTCTCTCACACTCTTTCTCTAGTATTATGACAGCTTGGCCACAAAAAAGTGAATAATTAACCCCAAGAATAACTCACACATTTATTATGGCATAAGGTTTTGTGAACCAGAGTCCATTTTTTCAGATGTGTTAATCAATAGAGCATAATGGAGCATACTAATAGAAATGCTCTTACTAGATTTTAGATAGCTATTAGATGAGGAGTTCTTTCTCATAGTGGGACCTTTACCCATTCACTTGTCCCACTGCCCATTCACTTATCTTCTTTTTTAGGTTCGTCTACACAAACACTCTGAAGGAGACCAGAAGGTGATGTAAGGATGCACTTTATCCTCACTCTGCCAAGAACAACAAGGTGAAGGCAATGGAACAAGATCTGGAAGTACTAGAGTTCCCAGCAGTCATGGTCGCCATATTATCTGGCTGATTGAACTTTACTTGGAATCTTAGCTCTCTGAGTCCCGTGTGGGGTGAGAAGAGTAGGATATAAATGAAGTAAATAAATAAAAAATGGCATGACACTTGGTGCCTGTTTGTACCATTAGCTATGATGGATCCCAAACTTCCACAGGAAAAAAGCAAGTCACTAGCCCTTGTGAGAGCAGAGATATGGATGCAGATATGGCACCAGGAGGAGCGCATGTACTGCAAAACCATCCCAAATCCAATGTGTTGACAATAGGAAAAGACAGGGGATCCAAGTGCATGTCCTTGGATCAAGAGTTATAGTTGAAATCTTGGGCACATGTGGCAGAGCCACGCCAGAGTATAGTAAAGTTTCCAAACATTATTAGTGAGGAAGAATGCACAAGGTCTAAGATGCTGGAGCAGTTTGCTTTTGCCTGAGCCTACTGGGATGGGCAAGATGCCACCTGTTCTTCTGCTCCCTGCTGAGTTAACTACTTTTGCATTTTGAACTCAGTTTATAGCAATCAAAGTCAACTGCAGATAAGGAGAGAAAGTGGGAGGAGGAGAAAAAAAATAAGACATTTGGAAAGTGCTTCCAGAACATGAGACACCAGCATCCTCTGAGACAGTGAATTCCAATGTTGAACAGCTCTTCAGAAGTTCTTCCTAATGTTTAGGTGGAATCTCTTATCCTGTAGTTTGAATCCATTGCTCCATGTCTTAGTGTCTGGAACAGCGGAAAACAAGCTGACTCCCCTCCTCAATATGAAATATGGCTATCGCCCCCTGGCAGTTTTCTTTTCTCCAAGCGAAACGTATCCAGCTCCCTAAGCCATTTCTCATAGGACTTGGCTTCCAGCTCAGTTTAGTCACCCTTCTCTGGATATGTTCCAGCTTTTCAATATCTTTCTTGAATTTGGGTGCCCAGAACTGGACACAGCAACCCAGGTAAGTACATGTAAATAATATTAGTTTTAATGAGTAACTTTAAAATGGCACACTTACAGATTTTTCCACATGCTGGCATATTTCACCTCTATCCCTCTGCTCAGTCCATTTCCTCCTTACCTTCCTTTCGGAAACCTTAGATTTCTCAAACCCAGTTGTAAATGTACATTGTAAATGTAGATAATATTTGGCTGATTTTCCTTCACATTTCCATTTCCAAAAATTGATATTAATAAGTCATAAATTGTTACATGTTAAAAATCTGCAGTCCTCCAAATGTTTACGAGGAAGGAAGAGCCATTGAGCACAATGGACCTTTATAAAGTAAAGTGTGTAGATGTGGTTCTTTGTCAGATCATAACCTCCACATAAATTAAGTCATAACATTTCAAGGGAGAGGCTAAATTTAGCTGTTTAAGAGAGAAATTGGCTCCCAATCCACTGCTGCCACCATTTCTTCTGGCATGGAACTCAACAAGAGTTGTTTGTTGTGGAGGTAACATCTGGAGGGAGAGCGCCTTGAGTGTTCCTTTGGTAATTCTTCTCAGAGTTGCAGTAAAGTAAAATATTGATACAAGCTACTATAGTGTTCTTATGAAAATACCACGAGAAGCATCTGTGCATGACAAAATGTTACTGTTGCTGCTGGCAGAAGACGGAGACACCATGAGTTGCTGCACTGGGTCACACCAGCCGTAGTGATGGGACTGTCATCCATGTTCATGGCCCTTTTGCATGGCTTACCTTTTCTCACTGATTTTCTTGACAATGCTGTAAGACAGGTTTCAGGAGAGGCAATAATTAACCCCAGGAAATTTGGTAGGTTTCATAATCAACGAGGTGTTTGAAATTTGAGCTTTTAGGTCCAGCACTGTAACCTGAGACAATACAGGCTCTCTCAAATCATAGCTTACTATATAAATGGCAATGAGACTAAAATATAGTAGTAGAAAAAGAATGCACCTGTTAAGCTATTCAATTTTAATATTACAGAAATTCACATAATAAGCAAATTTCCACAATATATAAATTGCACACCAAGATTTGAATAATTGGGATCTGGAAGGACAGTACTTTGTGGCATGTGCTTCATTAGGTGCCCAATAATACCTATTCCCTGATGCATAGCCTGAACACTGGCATTTCATTTATTTATTTATTTTCAGCATTTATATTCTGCCCTTTTCATCCTTAAGGAGACTCAGGGTGGATCACAGAATAAATACACAGCAAACAGTCAATGCTGTTAGACATATAGGACAGACAGACAGATAGAGATATGTGTTGGCATTTTTCCAACTTCGGCATCCTGGGGGTTATGCTTGATTCTGGCCACAGGGGGGTGCTGTCACTCCATCCTCTATGACAGTGACGCTTTTTGATCACAGACTTTCTTTCCTGTTCTTTGATTAGCAACTTTTTATGGTGCCGTAAAATACCTCCCTGCTTATGCGGTGCCCAATTTCTCTATTCACAGTTCACAGTTGTTTTCGAACTGCTTAAGTGGACAGTAAGCTAGGCTGAAGGTCGGGTGCTCACCCCAACCCAGGCGCAAACTGCCAATCTTTCAGCTGGGAAAGATCTATTGTTGCTGGTTATTAACCAGCTGTGTTAAAGCCTGGCCCTGCTGTTTGCTTACCAGTGTCTAAAAGTTGGAGTTTGACTATATAGCAGTGATACTCAAAGTGGTTGTCCATGAATCAGTAATGATTCAGAAGATGTTGGCTTCCAGAAAGTTCCCTTTAAAAAGAAACAGCTATAACCTATAAGCTGCAGTAGTGGGTGGGCTGCCTGTTCGTCACATCATATAGCTCAAGAAGCACTGCTCTGCAGAGGTCTTAAGATAACAAAGGGAGCATGGATAGTAATTTGAGCATTGGACTGAAACTCTGAAAGCCAGGGTTTGAAACCTTGTTCAGACATTGAAGCTCATGTGATGACCTTGGGTAAGTCACCTTTATCAAACTCAGAAGAAGGCAAGGACAAACCTCTTCAGAAGAAATCTTGCCAAGAAAACCCTGTGATAGATTTGCCTTTGGTTTGCCATAAATTGGAAGCGACTTGAAGGCACACAACAAGCAGCCCTTCATCCAAGTCCTTGTCTAAGGGATGTTTGAATAAAGCCAGCCCTT
Source organism: Anolis sagrei (assembly GCF_037176765.1). Taxonomy (NCBI): domain Eukaryota; kingdom Metazoa; phylum Chordata; class Lepidosauria; order Squamata; family Anolidae; genus Anolis; species Anolis sagrei. The sequence continues at coordinate 186,628,975 of NC_090024.1, read as the reverse complement.
CTGATAATGTATGTGCAAAGGGAGAGCCTAGAAAGTGCTGATGAAACTCCAAAGATGCTAAACACTCACACGTCTGAGTGTTAAGGGCATCCAGCCCTCTGAAAGATGGATGAGAACGATGACAATTGAAAGAGTATGGAGCTTGGTCCTCCGTTGGAGCCCACTACAAAGGCACTTTCAATCCGAGGTTCTTTCAGGCTGTTCACAGCAAAGCAGCAAAGATGTTAGAGTTTGATGCCGTTCGGAGCCTTGGGGTTAACAGGGATCAATTTAATCCTTCCCCACAGTGCATGACTGTAATTGTTGATCTATTAGAATCTTAATTGTACTGGGAGAGTGCCAGCCTTAAGAAAGCAATTAATGTATTAGCCTGCTTTGAAAGGAGGAAAGTGTCTTTGGGTCTCTCCATCCTTATCAATACATCTCTGCCTGTAGAATATGAATATGGAGCTTCTGGAGATGTGCAAATGCAATTTGGCCTTCTTAACACGTTGCTTTTAAATTCCTTGGCAAAGAGACGCTGCCGCGCTTCTAAGATTTAAAAAGTCTGTGACCCAAATGTGGCAATAATGATAGACAGCAAACTATCAAAAGCTGCTTTCAGCACACAATCCAGGACTCTTATGTCCCCTGTGCACAACAATTCATTTCACAGTGCGTTTCCCTCCCTGTCTGATAGAAATGAGGTGAGGATTCTTCAGTTGAGACAGCTCAGAGGGACAGAGGCCCCTTCTACACTGCCATATAAAATCCTGATTATCTGCTTTGAACTGGATTATATGGCAGTATAGACTCATATAATCCAGTTCAAAGCAGATAATGTGGCTTATCTGGTTTTATAATCTAGATTATATGGTAGAGTAGAAGGGGCCAGAGACATTGTGACTTTGCTTGGCTATACAGAAGACTTAAGTGTTTATCAGCTGTTGTTGTGTGCTTACAAGTCATTTCCAATTTATAGCAACTTTAAGGCAAATCTATCTTTGCAAGATGCTGTGTTGTGCTTTATGCATTTGAGGCGGTTCAGAGCCAAAAGTCTTTTTGCCTTCCTTCCTTCCTTCCTTCCTTCCTTCCTTCCTTCCTTCCTTCCTTCCTTCCTTCCTTCCTTCCTTCCTCTTTGTACCTTTGCATCTTGCCATCACCAAAACATCTAGGCAACCTGCACAACACAGACAAGTCTGCACTTGAACTACTGTATGTGTTATTCCTCCATTACCATTTAGGGAAACCACATCCCTGCAAACATCAAAATGAAAAAAAAGTTATATTTCCAATACAAAAAGTGCAATAATTGCTGCTCATAATACAATGTAATTAGTGTTACACCTACTTTGAGAAAATTAATCAATAGTTAAATATGTGCTAAAGGATCCAGCGTGGCATAGTAGTTTGAGCATTGAACTGTTACTCTGAAGAACAGGGTTTGAATCCCAGTTCAGCCATGAAAGTCTACTGGGTAACCTGGGGTAAGTCACATACACTTAGCATCAGAAAAGCTTTGTGATAAGGTCGCCTTAGGGTCTCTCTAAATTGAAAATGACTTGAAAGCAATTCAACAACAACAAATGCCCTAAGGATATCAAATCCTGTCTGATCTTGGAAGTTAAGCAGTACTTGGATGGGAGACTATCAGAGGAAAGAACTGGGAAAAGCTTAGTATTCCTTGACTAAGAAACCATTATGAAATGAATGGAGTTCTCTGGGCCGAAAAAATGAAATGCAAAGATACAGGATGGGTGATGTCTGGTTTGACAACAGACCATGTGGAAAAGATCTTGGAGTCTTTGTGGACAACAAGTTGAACATGAACCAACAGTGCAATGCAGCAACTAAAAAGCCAATGGGACTTTGGGCTGCATCAAAAGGAGTATAGTGTCTAGATCGAGGGAAGTCATTGTGCCTTAGTATTCTGCTTTGGTTAGACCTCACCTGGAATAGTTTCTACAGTTCTGGGCAACACACTTTAAAAGAGATATTGACAAGCTGGAAGGTGTCCAGAGGAGAGCAATCAAAATGATGGAAGGTCTGGAGACCATGAATCCCTATGAGGAGCATCTTAAAGAATTGGATATGTTTAGCAGAAGAGAAGGTTGAGAGGAGACATGATAGCTATGTATAAATAACTGAAAGGGTATCATAAGGAAGAGAGAGCAGGCTTGTTTTCTGCTACGCTTGAAACTAGGACTTGGAGCAATGGGGTCAAATTACAGGAAAGGAGATTCCACCTGAACATTAGGAAGAACTTCCTGACCATATGAGCTGTTCAACAGTGGAACTCTCTGCTTTGGAGTGTGCTGGAAGTTCCTTCCTTGGAAACTTTTAAACAGAGGCTGGATGGCCTTCTGTCAGGGATACTTTGTACTTTTCCTGCAAGGCGGGGTTGGACTAGATGGCCCACGTGGTCTCTTCCAATTCTATTATTCTATGATTCTAAGTTGACAAGCAAGTTGAAGGCACACACAAATTTGTAACGAGTTACTTCCAATTAATTACAAGTAATTATACATTATCAATTAATTGCTTTATAATTATTTAATTAATAATTAGCTCTTATCAAGCTCTGCCTTTCATGGTGGTTATGGCCATGCAGCCCTGGAAATTTCTCTTCCCTGCCCTATGCCTGGGCCCTATGTAGACCCAGGGGACACATGACATTCACCACTAGCTTGTTATTCAATGCGAAGGGATGAAGCTTTTTTCTAAGGGGCAAGGGAAGGTTCTTGTGCTTTTTCCCTGTCTTGTAACACCTGAGGGGCAGAGTCCTCCTGCCTGATGACAATCAACGAAGTAGTTGTAGTTTTCTGCAGCAGATGGCAGTAGTGTGAACAGCCTCACCAGCACTTTATTTCTACTTTTGTTTGGAGTTTTTACTATTTTTTAAAATGCAGCAACCACCTACCTTCTCCCACCATTATCCTTCTTCACCTTTATCAGTAATACTTTGTCTTGTAGATTTCACTCAGAAGGTGATCTGGGTTTAAATTTTTCTGAGGCATGACATTCTTGGGTGCCAAAATGTTATCTAAATGACAATTTTTCCAGAAGATTAAGCCTGGGAATAGATGAGCTCCTGTTAGTTATGAAGAGGTAAATTGAATACAGAATTACCACTAATTCTTGATATTTTATTTATTTATTTATTTACTTGGGGTACTTTTACCCCGCCCTTCTCAACCCCCGAGGGGGGACTCAGGGCGGCTTACAAAAGGCACAATTTGATGCCCAACATGATATGATCATTTTATTATTGTTATTAGAAGCAGTGACTTTGTGCATGTGCACCTTAGGGTGCATCTACCCTATGGAATTAATGCAGTTTGATACCATTTTATTTGCCATGGCTCAACATTCTGAAATCATGGGAGGTTTCACTTTATAAAACCTTTTCACCTTTTCTGTCAAGAAGTGCTTGAGTTTTATCAAACTCCCAGGATTCCACTGCATTGAGCCATGGCCATTTAAGCAGTGTCATTAATTGCACTGTATTGATGCTCCTACACCCATGATGGTGAACCTATGACACGTGTGTCAGCACTGACATACGTAGCCATTTTCGATGACACGTGGCCACATGCAGCCACATACACAGAAGAATGGGGCCGCATCCCGAGAAGGACATTTCATCCTCAGCTCCTGCACCAGCATTTTTCTATAATGCCGAGATATATGATATTATAGAAAAAAGCAGGTACGTTAAATAATTACTTTTTTGGTTTATTAAATACAGTTATATATTACAATAATATATTTTTGTTATATTGGTTTTTTTCTCAAAGTGACAACTCACCTGAGCTATGCTCAGTTTTTTGGTGAGTTTTGACACACCAAGCTCACAAAGGTTGCCCATCACTGTCCTACACCATCAACTCCGCTGGACTGGCCACGTTGTCCGAATGCCTGATCACCATCTCCCAAAGCAATTACTATACTCTCAACTCAAGAACTGGAAATGTAATGTTGGTGGACAGGAAAGGAGATTTAAAGATGGGCTTAAACCAACCTTAAAAACTGTGGCATAGACACTGAGAACTAGGAACCACTGCAGAATTTGAAGAGGCACAAATGGAGGGTGGAAGGGAAAAATGTGCCAACAGGAAGGCGCATGAAGCTAATCCTGGCCGGGACCACTTTCCACCTGGAAACGGATGTCCTCACTGGGGAAGAACATGTGGATCAAGAATAGGGCTCTACGGCCACCTACAGACCCTCCACCAAGATACTACACTTGGCAGACCATCATCCTTGGTCTATGAGCAACTGCCTAAGTAAGTAAGATGCTTAAATAAGTAAGATAGCACAATAGCTCAAATAAGAACACATAGTTTTAACGCAAGGATTGAGGAGATGGAAATGGGGGAAGCAAAAGAGGAAAAAGAAATGTGCTTGGTAAACTTGAGGGCTGCTGAGTTTATTCCCAGCTTTATTGCTCTGTGAAAAGTGACTTTTTGATGCAGCTCACAGAATTCCCCAACCAGAATGGCCAAAGAAGTAATATTTTCCAGGTATTGTAAGTGTTATGTTCTCCAGAAGGCATATATTCTATTCCACAGAATGGCCACACAGCTACAATTTTAGGATCAATACTAAATAATAATAAAAAATCATTCTGCACTTACTCAAACAGAAGAGCTGTTCAGATTGACAAAAGGCCTCATACACCTTGGTCCTTTGGGTATGAGAGCTCCCTTGATGATCCCTTTGTAAAATTTGGTCCTTTTGGTTTCTAGGGAGAGTTCTGGCCTGATTTGCTGTAGGACACATTTATTGGTCGTTTTGCTAGCTCAGGGTATCCACAGGACATCCCTCTAGCACCACATTTCAAAGAAGTTAATTCTGTTCCCATTAGTGTTCTTCATTGTCCAGCTTTCACAACACAGAAATGGGATGCCCAGTAATTATCTCACATGAGGAGAATCAAAGCAAGAAGAAGTCATCTGAAGTCTTGTTGTTAGATAATTGCTGGGCATCAGGGGGCCTGATACATGAGTGTGCAAGAACAACTCAATTCCAAGTATTTCTGAACTCAACTGATTATCTTGATTGATTTCAGTCTGGTTTCTAGCCCCATTTGGGATTGGATACAGCCTTGGTTGCTCTGGTGGCCAATCAATCTTGGGAAGGAGGATGTGCCAATCTAATTCTCTTGTGGGCCTTTTTCCAACTTCTCCACTTTAGAGCAATTTCTGCTGTGTAAAAAAGGAATACATGTTTTCTGCTGTGAATAAAATGGATCACGTAACCTACCTAAAGCAAACCCCACTGAAACATCTTTGTGTTTTGCCTGTGTTAAAAATTACCGCTGGAATCCACTTAGGGCAGTTATAACTATGTAATCTACACTTCTACCTATTGCAATGGAGATAAGTCATTGAGAAGTGGGAACATCAACCATCTGCTTCCAAGTGAAAGGATAACAGAACTCCATCAATTGCAATGGCTGCTGCATAAACGAAGACTGAGGAGATTAGGCCAGGAATTATTGTGTATCTACAGGCGGTTACCAACAAGGGTGTGAGATGTACAAATACACCAGGTGATATCCTCAAAGCAGTTTTCATCAGAAATTGATTATCAATGTTTCAAAACAATAAATCTCTTGTTAGATGTAACCACAGAACCATTCTTCATCAGCCCAGCTAACACATAATGTATCAATATATATCTAGGTAAAGGTAAAGGTTTTCCTCTGACATTAAGTCTAGGTGTGTCCAGTTCTGGGGCTTGGTGCTTATCTCCATTTCTAAGCTGAAGAGCCGGCGTTGTCCATAGACACCTCCAATCTGGCATGACTGCATGGAGCACCGTTACCTTCCTGCCGAAGCGGTATTTATTGATCTCACATTTGCTGGAAGGAGCTGGGGATAACAGTGGGAACTCATGCTTCTCCCTGGATTTGAAGTGGCGGCCTTTCAGTTAGCAAGTGCAGCAGGTACAAGGCTTAAAACACTGTGCCAATTTACTTTTTGGACCTTCTAACAATGTGGTCAAAGATGTCATTATTATCCATGATAATGATGCTTTGAATCACATAGCAGTTTCATCTGCATGCACTACAAGCATGTGCTATTGTTTTCGTTACTGCTAGGTTTAAAAATAATCATTTATTTTTGTCATACTTTCAAGTAGTTTATCTACAATGCTCTCATATACAGTGATGTGGGGAGAAGCATATAGTGATGACACCATGAATTACCACACTGGATAACATCAACACTAGTGGCCTATATCTGTTAAAAGGTGTTTTCCTTTTTGTCCAGCAGATAGATAGATAGATAGATAGATAGATAGATAGATAGATAGACAGACAGACAGACAGACAGACAGACAGACAGACAGACAGCTAGCTAGCTTTCAAATAGGGTTGCTGTGAGTTTTCCGGGCTATATGGCCATGTTCCAGAAGCATTCTCTCCAAGCTTGTTTTCTGCTGCCCTAGAGACTAGAACAAGGAGCAATGGCTTCAAACTACAAGAAAGGAGATTCCATCTGAACATTAGGAAGAACTTCCTGACTGTGAGAGCTGTTCAGCAGTGGAACTCTCTGCCCCAGAGTGTGGTGGAGGCTCCTTCTCTGGAGGCTTTTAAACAGAGGCTGAATGGCGATCTGTCGGGGGTGCTTTGAATGTAATTTTCCTGCTTCTTGGCAGGGGGCTGGACTGGATGGCCCACGAAGTCTCTTCCAACTTTATGATTCTATGATTTCAGGCCACGAAAGCCTTTGACAACACAGCTTTCAAATATTTCCTAGGAGGAATGTTACACTAAAAACAATGCATAGCAAGGTATTTTTTACCCACTTTATCCTGTAAATCTGAGCTCAGTATATCAAGAGACTAGGTCATGGTTTGACTACAAAAAGGATGAAGGGTGGGAGCGCCTGTGGCTGCAGAATTGCATGGATAAACTTTTAGAACTGTCTTGAGGGGCAGCGCTCTGTAGCTGACAAACAAACCTGAACATTCCCAACCAGTGAATAGTAAATGCATTGTATAGAATTGCCTTCCCAGCAACTACTGGAAATTGGGCCTTGGAAGTTGGCATCTCCGCTACACCAGACACTTTCTTCTGAAATGTTCATCCTCTTCAAGTAAGTACACCTTATTGTATGAGGTGTTCTTTATGAGAAGGTTAGAAGTAGCTCCATTAAAACACTCATTACTTGAGAAAGTAACATAAAACCATCCCCTGATGGATCTTGGCACTTGATATAATTTATCTCTTTTCAACATTTTTACTTGCTTAGATGGCGATATCAAGTTATTTAACATCCCAGTGGAGTGAAGTTTCCCCTTTAAGAGAGACTGGAGACCAGCAATTGATTGTAAAGGTCACCAATTTGAACATCCGCATATAAGATGCACAGTAAAGTAATAAATGCTAATAAATGTATTAAAATAATGTTAAACATCAAAATATTGCCTAGGTAATTCAGTTTATTTCAGTTTATTTCATCACCCTGAAGTATCTGAACTTTCTTACACTTTAGTGTAGGTCTGGCCCAATTATTAGGCAAAATGAGTCAGCCCTCTAAGGGCTCTTCCACACTGCCTCTATATCCCAGGATCTGACACCAGATTATCTGCTTATCCCAGCATATCAGGCAATGAATATATTCCAATTTAAAGCAGATAATCTGGGATCAGATCCTGAGATATAGGGCAGTGTGGAAGGGTCCAAAGGGTAGGTGACTTGGAAAGCTTCAGGCATTATGCACCTTGGCTTGGTTGTTGCTTTATATACAGGCAGTCCCCAAGTTGCAAACATCCGACATACAAACAACTCATAGTTAAGAACGGGGGTGAGACAACTCCTTGGAAATGAATTTTCTCTTCTAAGCGTTATCATGGGAAAAGGGGGTCTCAACTGAAGCTCAATCACCAATCCTTTCCACAACAAGCCAATTTTTTCAAAATCTAATTATCACAGGAACAGAAAAGGAGGGGGTTCTCAACCTTCCTAATGTTGCAAACCCTTAATGCAGTTCCTATGTTTTGGTAACCCTCAACCATAATATTATTTTCATTGCTACTTCATAACTGTAATTTTGCTACTGTTATGAAGCGTAATGTAAATATCGCTTCATAACATATGCAGGATGTATTTTCATTCACTGGACCAAATTTGGCACAAATACCCAATATGCCCAAATTTGAATACTGGTGGGGTTGGGGGGGATTGATTTTATCATTTGAGAGTTGTAGTTGCTGAGATTTATAGTTAACCTGCAATCAAAGAGCATTCTGAACTCCACCAATGATAGAATTGAACCAAACTTGGCACACAGAACTCCCATGATGAACAGAAAATACTAGAAGGGTTTGGTGGGCATTGACCTTGAGTTTTAGAATTGTAGTTCACCTCCTTCCAGAGAGCACTGTGGACTCAAACAATAATAGATCAGGACCAAATTTGGCACGAATACCCAGTATGCCCAAATGTGTACACTTGTGGAGTTTGGAGAAAATAGACCTTGAGATTTGGGAGTTGTAGTTTCTGGGAGTTGTAGTTCACCTACAATCAAAGAGCATTCTGAATCCCACCAATGATAGAATTGGGCCAAACTTCCCACACAGAATCCCCATGACCAACAGAAAATACTGTGTTTTCGGATGGTCTTTGGTGACCCCTCTGCTACTCCTTTGCAACCCCTGGCAAGGGGTTCCAAGATTGAGAAAGGTCTGTGCCTGAGTAAAGGCACAGACAAGAAAAGAAACACTACAGGGGTATTAACCCTTCCCTATGCTATCCAAAGCTCTCCCCACCTCCACTCTCTATATGGCTGGAGTTACACTTAAAAATGTACCTGTTCTGACTTCCATAGAAATCCAACTTAAGAATAACCCTACAGAATCTATTTTGTTTGTGACTTGTGGACTGTCTGTAACGGATTTAAATGGGGAGGGGGTTACTTGCTGCTCCATTACAGGGAGGAAAATGAATGGCCCAGACTTCTGTTTCTACTATTCACACTTCTCCATGATGCTATTCTCTCCTTTAACAGCATTGCTGTTTTAAAATCTACAGGCTTTCTGTGTTGTGTGCTTCTACACTGACTCTGTAATGCAGTTGCAGGTGGATTAAAACAAACTGATTTCACTATGCAGTGCCTCCACAAACACTCCAGGAACTGGTTCGAAGCTGGGACAGTGGCAAAAGTATCTGCTGATTGAGGATCGGAACTGAATCAGGAATGGGTTTTTTCCCGTGACCAGTCCACTGAAATGCATTGATGGATGAATCCTGGCAAGGCACAGCAAATGAGAACAAAGTGCCAGAAAGAGAGAGTCCCCATGGGAATGCTGTGGTTTCCCTCCCTCCAGAAGTACATATTTACCATCTGACCAGCTGTGTTTTGGTGTGTTTTTAATTTCTTTTTAAGTAGGTTAGTGCTGGCTATGTCCTGACAAGCACTCTGCATTTTCTAGTTCTGGTTTCAAACTCTTCATGGGATATACTCTGGTTGGCTGCAGCATATTGTCTGGCTTATTTTGGACTTCCTGGCAAGTTGTTTTTAGCATGCCATTTTGGGCTTAATTTGCACTACAATGTACATTGGGGGTGCACTTTGTGAACACCTCGGCTTCAAGCTGTATTATATGATTTATGTAGACATACTCTTCGTTTATAGTAGAGTAGATCAAATACCCCAAAGGCACCAGATTTTATTGATCTTGAATGCTTTTTTATACAAGCTGACATAACACAGCAGCTATAGCCAAAATGTTAGACACAACATATATCTAGTCGTTAGTTTTAAGTAGAATAGACCAACTGAATCAATAGGAACCCAGTAAGTCAATGCTTATGTAAGTTCCATTGATTCAATTGGTGTACTCATTGGGATTAACATTGATTTTGGTCCCATTAATAGAGTTACACATTTCACAGTATAGGTATACAGCTGTTCTTTCTGTACTGACTTCCTACACTTCTGCTAGCAGCTGGCAATATAATGTACTCGTAGTAGGGAAATTTGCAATGGAATGACAGGGAATGAGATAAATTATAAATAGTCAAGAGAGAGGGTTGTTGTAGGTTTTTTCAGGCTATATGGCCATGTTCTAGAAGCATTCTCTCCTGACGTTTCGCCTGCATCTATGGCAAGCATCCTCACAGGTAGTGAGGTGATGCTGGCGATGTCCTGACAAATGCTCTGCATTTTTTAGTCCTGGTTTCAAACTCTTCATGGGATATACTCCAGTTGGCTGAAGCATACCTCACTACCTCTGAGGATGCTTGCCATAGATGCAGGCGAAACATCAGGAGAGAACGCCTCTAGAACTTGGCCATATAGCCCAAAAAACCTACAACAACCCAGTGATTCCAGCCATGAAAGCCATCGACAATACAGTCAAGAGAGACTTTAATGGTTTTGCCATTTTGGACTTGTGTTTCTTGCAATGTATACTGCAGCTCTGAGCATATTTAGTAAGCTATCCTCACCACCATGAAGTAACTCTGGCTGAGCGTCATAGAGTTTAATCTGGGTAAGTCTACAAATCACAACAGCCTGAATATTGATCAATATTGCACAACAACATTCCTTATGAGTTCACATCAGCTTTGAAACAGACATCTTAAGAAGCCACAGCCTGGAATCAAAAGGTAATCTTAATTGCAAAATGAATTATGTAACAAAACTGTAAGGAAATCTCCACAGAAATGACAGCACAAAGGAATGGGGTGGAATGGACTGATTCCGCTCCAGAACAACACAAAATAACAATACAAATTGGAATGGCATAAATTGGTATGAGTAATTAGCCAAATGATTTGCTACACTTTGTTTAAGAAAACAATAGGAGAGGAGATTGATAGATGGGAATACAGTACAGAGACAATAGCAAATAAATAAATCTCAACCTCTTGTTATGCAGAATTTGAAATGCCAATTGTCCTTTCAAACTATGTGATTAATATTCCCTTTTTTAATGTCATTATTTCCTACATATTTTCCCATCAACTTTCTCAAGGCTTTCCTAACACAAAACTTCCCCTCAGAGAAAAGTCAGAACTTGAGGTAAAGTCCATGTTTTGTATCCAAAAGGTTTCAGAATCAGTTCCAACATTTCCAAGTAGAACTGGGAATGGATGCTTCTGAAGCCTGGAGAATAGTTACCAGTTAGTGTCTCCGGTACATCCACATGTCACAAGAAGCCTTTGGGTGTAAAATCATAGAGGTGGAAGAGACCACATGGACCAGTTGGTCCAACCCCCTGCCATGCAGGAAAAGCACAATCAAAGCACCCCTGAGAGATGGCTATCCAGCATTAGTTTCAAAGCCTCCAAAGAAGGAGCTTTGACTACACTCTGAGGCAGTGACTTCCACAGCTTTCATGCTCAAAAAGTTCTTCCTAATGTTCAGATTGAATTGCCTTCCCTGTAATTTGAACCCATTTCTTTGAGTCCTATGACTTCATCAGCCAAGTCTTTGGTAGCATTGTAGGATGCTTTGGTTCGAATTGAGCCATGGGACCCCACATTGCTCATCACATGATGCAGGATCACTTCCGGTGGGCTCAATTGCACCTAGAACACGGGAGGCTTCCCATGTTCCGCTGAAAACAATGGGGTGAGACTGGGAGGAAGCCGTGTGGCAATGCTTCCCCATGTGTGATGGGAAAGCATCACTGAGGGAAAGGCACAGAGCACCAGGATTGCCGCACTGGTCTACTGATTCACCATGGAGGTTGGTGAATCACCCAGTGCAACCTCATTAATGTGATGAGGTCCTTGATCTCCAGGGCAGGAGTTCTCAAACTTTTTCAGCCACAGAGTCCTTTTAAAAGCAAAAGTTTCTTGTGGAGCCCCAAGAAATGTTTATATGTTATATATAATGAATATATATCAGACATGGGCAAATATTTTGATTAACATAAACTTAACAGTATTTTAGTGGAAGACCCCAAGGGCCATTCAGTCCAAACTCTTTCTGCTATTCAGGAAATCAAAGTATGCCCTGAGTGGTGGGAAGGAAATAGGGTTTTGGAAGCAAGGAAGAAATGATCTGGACAGTGAGGGAGACAAGGAAAAATGGTTTTTGGTGGCAAGGGAGGTGAGGGAAAAAAGGTTTTGGGGTGAGGGGATTGAGGAAAAAGGGTTTTTGGGGGCAAGGGGGAAAGGCAGGAGAGAGGAGGGAAAGCTTGGAGGGGAAGGAGAAGAGAGGGAGGAGAGAACCGTGGAGCCCCTCAGTATGCTTCACAGAGCCCCAAGGTTTCCACGAAGTACACTTTGAGAACCACTGCTCCAGAGCATCAGACAAGCCCACTCCTTATTCCTTATGACTGCCTTTCTGATATTTAAACATGGCTATCATGTTTCCTCTCATGGTTCTTGAATTCTCGGTATAATGCCTTTATTCCAGATCCCCCTTTCCTAAATATTCAGCTTTTATTAAAACAAAGCAGTAGGTTTCAAGCCCTCTTACTTATGTGTCTTATAAAGAACTGTCTCATCAAATTGTGTCTCTATTTTTGGTCTTCTTGTGTTCTGTCTAATGAATTCATAAGACTGTCTTTCAATCAAACATGAAGCATATTGTCAAGTTTTGAAAACTTTATGTCTCTTTTATTCTTATTGAATGTGAAATAGCTAACTTTAAACAGACCTGATTACCTGTCTTGAGGCCCCGACAGTTTTTCAGTGATCTACCACTGTGGATGTGCCCTTATTCCCGCACATCATAACACATCACACTAAGGAGCTGGTTCCTTTTCTGTTTGGCAGAGAGGACGGATGATATTTCTTTATATTTCTACTTGAAGAATGAGCTCTGTGAAGTTCAAACACATTCTGATTCATCCACAAGCACTGGCCTAAAAGCTAGCACCTTATTATCGGCTTTCTTTATGTCTTCCTAGCCAGCTGTGAAACACAAAGGCTTTCAGTGTCAAGGTGGGGAGGATGGGTATGGAGCTCGGTAGCCATGTTTTGCCATGAATCAGACTGTAGCCAGAGTTGCCTCTAATACCTGGCCTATGATAAAGTCAAACCCTTCTGTGCCAGAAAAACTTTGCTTCAGAATATCTGTTTTATTTTAGGCTGGTGCCTTTGAGAAAAGCAGCTCTAAATGCCAAGAAGGATTGCATTTCCCTTTCCTTTCTTTCATCTCTTTTCCATTAGTTCCTTGAAAAAGAGTTTATTTCCCATTGTGATTCTGCTGGCCTAATTTCTCTCACTTTTAATTTCTCCCCATTGGCTTTAATTAGGATCTCATTAGTAACTTTCACTAGCCTGCTAAGGACTGCATGAGACACCTCGGCCCCTGCTGTGAGGGAAAGAGGGAAATGGGGGTCAACTGCAGAGCAGAGTTTCTTCCCACTCTCAGGTCTGAGTACAAAATCCAGAGCTTCCTCTCAGGGATGGGAATGAATGTTTTCTGAAGGGGAAAATGTGCTGGGGGAAATTCATGGAGTTGCCAGAAGTTGACACACAATTTTAAGACCTATACTAATGCTGCTGTGTCTTGCCTTCATCTATATGACATCAAACAGGAATACCAGAGCTCAAGAAAGTTATTTTGGACTTCATCATGCAAGCTGTAGTCTTACAAGTTTCAGTTCATTTCCCAAGCTGCTCCAAATTGTTCTATAATCTATAACCTTTTTAAAATGAAGTTCCCAGAATTGAATGCATTATCCCAGATGAGTCCTGATCATTGCAGAATATAGTGAAATTATTACTTCTTTCGACTTGGAAACTATATTATATTATTGCAGGCTAAAAGCAGCATTCACCTCCTTGCAGCAGCATTACACTGCTGGCTGATGTGTGAGGATGGTGTAATAGACACCATGATGTAAATGGGTTCACTGGAAAGACATGTGTCGGCAGCTGATTGGCTGAGCATGCCAGGAACCAGAGTTCTGATTGACTACTGTCTCTGGCTTGCTGCTGAGACAAATGGTTTTAACTGCCACTTTCACTTTGAAGAGGGAAGAGAGCACTAAATGGAGACAGCCAGGAAGGAAATGGCTGCCAACTCTCTGAAGCCTGATCATTTCTAAGGCATGAGGCATATTTTTAAATACTATTTTAAAAGGACTGTTTATTCTATTTTTGTAAGAATTCAAAGAAACTGCTGCATATAATGTTGGTCTGTTTGACTTTTTCAACTGAAGTAAACTTACTGTTACTTGTTACACAAATCTGAGTGACACATTATTATACTGCAGGGTATATCTTGGTTCAGAAACTGTGGTAAAGCTTCTGTTTACTTACATTTACAAACTACAACATGATGTCATCATCAACAATGTCAAGGTCATTTTCACATGCTGCTTTGTTGATCCATGAAGCCTCCAACCTATATCTGTGCATTTCGTTTTTTTTTGTGGTCTAAATAAAGATTTTCTAGTTCATCAAGGTCCTTCTGAATTCTGTTCGTATTTTCCAGTGTATCATCCCCTGGTTTTGTGTCATCTGCAAACTGCATAAGGATCCTCTCCATCCAATCATTTAAGTATATGATAATATTTTGGACAGTATATTAGACTATCAATGAAGGTACGCATAGTTAAAGCAATTGTATTCCCCGTAGTAACCTGTGGATGTGAGAACTGGACCATAAGAAAGGCTGAGAGAAGGAAGATAGATGTTTTTGAACTGTGGTGTTGGAGGAAAATTTTGAGAGTGCCTTGGATCGCAAGAAGAACAAACCATTCCATACTCCAGGAAATAAAGCCCGACTGCTCGTTGGAGGGAAGGATATTAGAGGCAAAGATGAAGTACTTTGGCCACATAATGAGAAGACAGGAAAGCTTGGAGAAGACAATGATGCTGGGGGAAATGGAGGGGAAAAGAAGAGGGGCCGACCAAAGGCAAGATGGATGGATATTATCCTTGAAGTGACTGGCTTAACCTTGAAGGAACTGGGGGTGGTGATGGCCAACACGGAGCTCTGGTGTAAGATGGTCCATGCAACTGAATGAATAAGCAACAACAAAGCAAAAATACTAGACTATGGATGTGGGAAACAGCCCTTTCTCTGTGCTTACTTCAACCCACCTTGCATAATAACAAGCATGTTTCTTCAGTTTTTTAAACAATTGAACAACATATTCAAAATTAGAGTTAACTGGAGCTTGGAAACATTACTCCTTGTATTACACCTTCCAAAATTCCTTAACAGCATAGCTACCGCCGGGAATTCTGGGAGTTAAGAGTTTTAAAACAGCGAGACAAAAGACAAAGTCAGTTTATGCAGATACTGTGCATGTGTGGCATTGCATATTTAAAAATAGATCATGAAGGAGTAGGCACACTTTTCTTGTGTATGTGTGTGCATGTGCATGTGCGGGTGAGAGTGTATACAGATGTACACATGTCTGCATTTTGGGCTCAGTCCCATGAAGTTCTGGCATGCTTAACTCCTGATGAAAAATCAATAGCCGTCTAATGAATCTTGGTGCATTGCCCCTTGCAAAGAACGCCTGCCCTGACAGCAGTCAACAATTACTCTTTAATCAGGACTAATAATGCTGACTTGTGCTCCGGCACCTTTTCAACTATGATATGGTTGCCTTCCTTATTAATATGATCAGGTGCATTATGAAGACAGAGTCTCCCGGCTTTCTGGTGCTAATAATAGCCTTGGCTCCACTGGACAAGAGAGTCAATAATTGTAAGCTGGAGAGCTTATCTGAGGTGTACTCCCCTGCATACAAATCTCATTTAAAGAACGCCCAGTGTCAGTAAACAGTTTTATTACTGACTATTTATATTGGTTTCCCTTTATCCCCACAGATCTGATGGTAAATTACCCGCCCGAGTGCTATTCATTCAGTGTTCCTCATAGTTAACAAACCAGTCACAGGCACTGCTGTAGTGGAACACATGTATTGATTTCCCCCAAATCAAAGGGGAGAGAGAGAAAAAAATGCATGGGCTTTTCATTACAGTAGAAGCCGCCAGTGGAGAGGCGGAGGCTTTTTTTTTTTTTTTTTTTTTGCTGCATTTGAATGAACGAAAGTAAATCTTTTGCATGAGTCTTTCAACTCAAGGGTGATCTGAAATTGGAAAGACCAGCCATGAAACCAAGTGAAGGCCACCTAACTTTCAGAGGCAAGCTGGTCTGTAAGGAAAGTGGGGGTAGGGGTCATCTATCACTACTTAAAAGCAGGCCATAAAAGGAAATATAATGTGTGAATTCCATGGTTGTGCTACAAAGTTGCACAAAATGGCACAGGTATTGGAAGCAATTCAGCACCTTGACTTTGATGTTCTGCTTCTTTGGTTCTGAGAACTTCTGGCAGTTTTGCTCTGACCAACTGTTGCAAGGTCTCCAAATGTCTCAAAAGCACTAGATCCTGTCTCATTTGGGAAGCTAAGCAAATTCAGGCCTAGTTAGTTCTTGGAAGCAAGAATATTGGAAGCTGGAAACTATTTTAAGAGGAAGGCAAATCAATAATTTTTGCCAAGAAGTCCTTTTGATAAGTATGCAGTAGTTGGAGTTGACATGTAGGCACATGATACCAAAAAAGAAAGGGCCTAAATACTTGCATTATTGGTAGTTGGGAATTCAAAGCCAACAGACTTCCCTTTGATCATGCTAAAATGTTTGGACTTGTTGGACCTGTGATTGGCTTATTAGGACATCCTGACTAGAACCTGCTTTCATGTTATAGTCCCATGGGATACATATGGAACCCACAATGTGTGGTGCAGTGGTCAAAGTACTTTTAGTTCACCCAGGTTCAAATACCCACTCAAGCACAAAACTCCAAGTTAAGTTATATCCTCTCCCCCTGCAATCTTTACTATGCTTTAAATATGTTCTTAACAGTTTTATACATTTTCATTGGGTCTTCTATTTTGCTTCTGTTGTCAACTGTCCTTTCTAGTGTCTTCTCTGATATGTCCAAATTATGAAGGTCTCCATTTAGTTATCTTGGTTTTAAGGGAAAGTTTAGTCTTGTTTTGTTCTAGGGCCGTTTGGTTGTCTTTCTAGCATTCCAAAAGCATCCACAGAACTCGCCTGCTTCATTCAGCATACAAGCTCATAAGATATGCGGTTTTGTTTGTCCCCCTTGCCAACTGCAAACCATTCCATTTCTCCATATCCTGTCCAGACGGTAGTCTCATGTCTTGAGTGCAAGTTTCACATCAGGACAATAAAATGTTCTAGTGCTTCTATTTGTTTAAGAACAGCTTTTAGTTTGTCATTAATCTATACAATAAATGCTTTACTGTAATCTAAAAGTAGTTTGATTTTGTTCTGAAATTCTTTGGTTATTATGTTTGCAGTATGATCTCTTGGGCTTCTTCCTTTCCTGAACCCAACTTGACATTTGGCATTCTGACTCTATATATGGTAATACCCTTTGTTGTAGAATTTCAAACATTACTTTGCTTGCATGAGTTATTAACACAATAGTCCTGTGGTTATGGCAATCCACAGTGCCTTCTTGGGGATTAGAATATATATATGGAGCATTTCCAACCCATGAGCCATTTTTCCATATTTTTTGGAGAGTATATTCTATCTCTGTAGAATGAAGCACCTCTATTGGTATACCATTTATTCCTGCTGATTTATTTCTCCCAAGTGATCTGAGTGCAGTATCCACTTCACTTTCTAAAGTTGTAGGGTCAACATCAAACAATTTTCCTTGAATTGATCAGTCATCATTTATCTCTTTTATATAGCTTTTTGATGTATTGTTTCCATTGTCTTTTTATTTGTACTCGGTAATGTAATGTTTTCCCCATTCTTGCTTTTAATTTGCCTTTGATTTCTTAGGTCTTGTGAAAGAACACTCTTGTTCCTTCTTTTTTGGTGTCCCCTTCTATTAAAAAAACCTGTTGGCCTTGTAACATTCAAGCAGTTGCTGCCCTGCTTCATTTCTTGATCCTAGAACAAATTTCTCTATCTAGAAATCCATATTGACAGAGAAGCAGGCATGTAGCTGGGGGGGGGGGGGGGGCTTGAGGGGCTTCAGCCCCCCCCCCCCCCAAATTCTCAGGGTGGTCCACGAGAAGGCCTTACTGGTACATTATTTAAACTGTTATGTTTATTCATATCATGATCTGATCACCATGCTCAATATATCCCATATGCATGGGAGTATTGGGGTAACGATACAAAAGGTTTGCTAGGGTAGACCCTCTTTCACTCAGACTCAGCCCCCCCCCCCCTCACCACGAATCAAACTCAGCCTCTCCCGAATCAAAATACTGGCTACGGGCCTGCAGAGAGGGGTATATAAACTTTAAATAAAATAAACCGGTATGGCGACTTTGGGGCAGTTCCCAACTCTCATCTTTACCTACTTCTCTGGATTGTTATGAGGAGAACATGAGGGAAAGGAACCTTGTTATAGTACCTTAGGTTCCTGGGATGAAAAGTGATATAGACATGTAACAAATACAGCTTTGAGTATAGAACTAAAAATATTCTAGTTGTGCAGCAATTTGCATAATTTATAGGGGAGTTGGGGCAGGATTAGTATATAACATAGTGATAGTTTGTTTTGCTTAATGAGAGAATTTCTGTCTCAGCCTTCATCCATCACAATATTCTGCACTTAAACTGAAGCTGCTGCATTGTTTTCCAGAGCAGATCTATGCCAAAAATCCTGTTGTATTCGAAGTGGAAGTTCATCTAGATCCTGAATCATCCACAGGAACCCTGTCTGGGAATAAATAGCTAAATATGGTAAACCCCATGCCACTTGAGGACATCTGAGCCTATAGTAACATTGCTAGACCTTGGTGCACTCCCAACACGCAAATCTGCTTTTTCATGTGGTTCATGAATGTGGAACTCTATCTACAGTAAATATGGATTCCCCATTAATAAATTATCAGCCTTTTCCACCAGGGCATGGACATACACAATCACTGCCTACAGCATCATGAAAACACATAAATAATTAAATGCTTGCCTTGCTGCTTCAGGCCAGGAAGGCAATATATTTTGGCATACTGTTTCCAAAGGCTACCCCTGAGTCTCTGGAGTCCTACTTGAACCAACTGGTTTTGTGGGATTGTCCTACAAAGTTGGTGTGAGTATCCTGAACTATTCCCACCAGTGACCATCTGATCTGTAAACAGCTGAGCCACCACTGCTCTAGCTGCGTTCCTCAAAGGCAGAAAACATGGACAGTTACGAATTCCATAGGGAACTTGTTACAGGGCTCTAAGGGGCAGCCTGTTTCTTGTTCATGTTACAAAACAATTTCAGCCACATTCCTTGCATAGAATTATAGAGTTGGGACAGACCACGAGGGCCATTCAAACTAAGGTAGAATGCTGTGGCGAAAGACTCCCTCACACATGGTCTCTTTCAGATTTGCTGACCTTTCTTGCTAGATGGTCCTTGCTAGATGGTTCTTAATTTATTCCATTCCTTTAATAAAAACCCCAAGCCAACTAAAAGAGTAGAAAACACCGCAGGATACCTTCCAAAAGCATCTACAACCCCCAATGAACAAAAGTGTTAAAAAAGCAGTTCACAGAGGGGAGCAACATGATAAGCTGCTTTGGATCCCATTTGATTAGAAATAAACCAAATAAGTATTTATATTATTTTTCAAAGGGAGCAAGACTATGGCCTTGATTAATTGCATGTAATTGTTCCTTGTCAGTATAAACATTTATTATAATCACAGACCAATCATAAAAAGAACAAACACAGGCCATAGCAAAAATTCCAAGCTAAAAACCTAGCTCTCTGATCCAGGAGATCCATCTGTATATGCATAGGTAAAGGTAAAGGTTTCCCATTAAGTCTAGTCATGTCTGACTCTGGGGGTGGTGCTCATCTCCATTTCTAAATCAAAGAGCCGGCATTGTCTGTAGACACCTCCAAGATCATGTGGCCAGCATGACTGCATGGAGTGCCGTTATCTTCCCATCGAAGTGGTACTGTAATGGAATAACTAATTATAATGGAGGTTTTGCCTATGTTTATTAATATTGATGTTATTACAAGGGCAGGTAAGAGTTAGCTGCATATGATTGGGCAATGCATCACTATGGTTGTGAAGCCACTACAGTAGAAATGTATCCATTTTAGAGTGGCTAGCAGGAAAAAGGGGCAGAGCTAACTAGGAAGAAAAGAGGGGACATTTTAAAAATGAGCCAGTCTCTAGCCAGGGGAGCTCCAGTGAAGAGGTTCCTAGTTTAAGTTTGAGTCTTCAGCTGTGATACTAAAGGAATAAAGGGACCATTTTGAATTAATCTCTAGTCTGTGCGCTAGAGGGAAGAAGTTCCTTGTATAGGATTATGCTTTCAATTGTGGTGCTGAAATAATAGGAAACTAATTTGTGTCTAAGTCCTCAGTCAGATGGAACTGAGAGACAGAGAGTTCTTTGAGAAATAAGTCTGCAGTCAGACCACTGATTGAAAGAAGAAACTATAAGATATAAGTTATCCAGGCAAAAGGCAGAAGAGGAATTACATTTGAAAGAGAAGTTACTTAACCAAGTTGGCATAAGTTAAACTGTTCTGAAAGTTATATAGTATCAGTTTTATGTATTCACAAGAGTAAAAGACAGCAATATCCACCAGCAACTGAAGAAAAGTACTGTGTAACAAATACGCTTTATGTGCACAAGAGTTTATAAATAAACATATCTTTGTTTCAACTAATATATTGAAGTCTCGGGTCAAGTTACAGGACTGAAGTTACATTCCTGGAAGTCAGCTGGAAATTATTTCAAAGCTAGATATTGTCTACAGTTACATTTCAAAGAGACCTATACAGACATTTAAAAATTAAACCCTGCAACAAACAAATATAAGAAAGGTGACACCAAGACGGAGATAATACAGGTCTAACATTTCAGGAACCAAAATGTGTATTGGCCAGTGTAATGCAACAATTAAGATAATATATATAATAAATAATCAGTGAGTGTATCCAGGGTGGGCCAGAAGTCACAAAGAGGTCTCAACATTTAATAACTCATTTATTTTTGACCCCTGGTGGTCAACACGTGCCCGAGAAGCAACCCTGAACCAGCCAAAGGTCTTGCCTTGCACGCAGAAGCAAACTTGGGCCCTCCAGGTGTTTTGGACTTCAACTTCCATCATTCCTAACAGCTTCAGGCCCCTTCCTTCCCCCCCTCAGCCGCTTAAGGGCCATGAGGCTGTTAGGTATTGTGGGAGTTGAAATCCAAAGCACCTGGAGGGCCAATGTTTGTCCAGGCCTGATGTATAGGCAGTCCCCAAGTCACAAACAAGGTAGCTTCTGCAGGTTTGTTCTTAAATTGAATTCGTATGTAAGTCGGAACAGGTAGATTTTTTTAAAGTTTAACTCCAGCCAAACACTCACACACATAAACATACATACATACATACATAGTATATAAGTTTTGCAATGTATAGGGAAGGGTTACCCCCCTGTTTTGCTATGACCAGCAAGACTGGTCAAAAGGAGTACAACCTCCATCACTCCTTGCTAGATCGAGACGATGAGTTTTATAGTGCCTCACTGTCTTCCCTCTGGGTCAGGAAAGGCTTGGCAATTCCCTCTAAGCCTCCATTCCCAGAAGGAACTTGCCCAGCCGCAACTCCCCTTTTTTTGGAGAGGGAGAACCTGGGTTGTTGTAGGTTTTTTGGGCTATGAGGCCATGTTCTAGAACAGTGGTTCTCAGCCTGTGGGTCCCCAGGTGTTTTGGCCTACAACTCCCAGAAATCCTAGGAGTTTACCAGCTGTTAGGATTTCTGGGAGTTGAGGGCCAAAACATCTGGGGACCCACAGGCTGAGAATCACTGTTCTAGAAGCATTCTCTCCTGACGTTTCGCCTGCATCTATATGGAGCCCCCGGTGGTGCAGTGAGTGTGCTGGCAGGACTGAAGACTGACAGGTCGCAGGTTCGAATCCGGGGAGAGGGGATGAGCTCCCTCTATCAGCTCCAGCTCCTCATGCGGGGACATGAGAGAAGCCTCCCACAAGGATGATAAAACATCAAAATCATCCAGGCGTCCCCTGGGCAACGTCCTTGCAGACGGCCAATTCTCTCACACCAGAAGCGACTTGCCGTTTCTCAAGTCGTTCCTGACATGACAAAAAAAACCCCTGCATCTATGGCAGGCATCCCCAGAGGTTGTGAGGTTTGTTTGTTTTCATGTCAGGAGCGCCTTGAGAAACTGCAAGTCGCATCTGGTGTGAGAGAATTGCCCGTCTGCAAGGAGGTTACTCAGGGGACGCCCGGATTTTGACGTTTTACCATCCTGTGGGAGTCTTCTCTCATGTCCCCGCATGGGGAGCTAGAGATGACAGACGAGAGCTCACCCCGCTTTCCGGATTCCAACCGCCGACCTGTGATCAGCAGTTTTGCCGGCACAAGAGTTTAGCCCATTGCGCCACGGGGGGGCCTGTCCATACGGTGGGAGGGGGAGGGCTCGTTTCCGCCAGCAGAGAATCGCAACAGGAGCCCCCCCCCCCCCAAATTTCGGAGGTCAGCCTAAGCGGCATTCCCCGCAGATCTTTCCCCCCCCCCCCTTCCCCTTTTTCCACAGCAGAGAGAAGACGGAGCCCGGCAGCCATCCCCTCCCCCCCGCGCGCCTTCTTTCCTCCTTGCTTGGGACCCCGGCGACCTAACCCTGCCTTTTGCAGGCCGAGGGCCCCAATCCCCGGAGCCTGAGCCGGGCCTCCCCTTGGCTCCGCTGCTGGAAGAGGGCGAGCAAAGACTGCATTGCTCGCTCGGCCCAGAAGGCGGGAGAGGGGGGGGGGGCTCTCAGGACTCTTCCCTTCTCCTCTCCCTCGGCAAAGGCAGCAGAGACACACACACACTCAGAAAGAGAGAGAGGGAGAGAGAGGGGGGAGCCAGGGGCGCGAGGGACTGCGGCAGGAAGCCCGGAAAGGGTTAAGCGGCGGGAGAGGCGCCGCCGAGTGAGTGAGGCTTCCCTCGCAGGTTGCCTCCGTCTGGGCCGAGGGAGGAGGAGGAAGAGGAGGAGGAGGAGCAGGAGAAGAAGGAGAGAGCCGGTGCCTGCGCGCGGGAGAAGGAAACTTTCCTCGGATCTTTTCTGGGAGAAAGGAGGAAGAAGGGGAAGAAGGGGAGGCTCTGTTGCTTGGGGGCGGGGCCACTGCAGCGGACGGAGTGGGCTCCCCGCAGGGAGAGAGAGAGAGAGAGAGGGAGAGAGAGGGAGAGAGAGGCGCCCCTCAGCAGCCCTCCAAGGGCGCCGGGGCTGAGCAGACCGGCTCTCCCTTCTCCCTTCCCCTTCCTTCCCTTGCCCCTTCTTCCTCCTCAGCTTTGAGAGCTCATCCTGCAAGCGAGGAGACTGGCGCTCCCTTCTTCCTTCCTTCCTCTTCCCTTCCCTTGCTTCCTCTCTTCCTCCTCAGTCCTGCACCAGCTTTCCCTTCTCCTTCACTCCCTCGCTCCCTCTCTTCCTCTTCAGCCCTGAGAGCACATCTTGCAAGTGAGAGGGGACCGGCTTTCCCTTCTCCCTCATTCTCTCTTCTCTCTTCTATTCCCTCGCTCCCTCTCTTCCTCCTCAGCCCCGAGAGTACATCCTGCAAGCGAGGGGCGACTGGCGTTCCCTTCTCCTTCCTTCCTCCCTCTCTTCCTCCTCAGCCCTCCTCCTGCGAGGGAGAGGGGTTCCTCAGCTGCCGTCCCCGGGAGGTGCGACCCTCTCTCGTTGCAGAGAAGAACCTGGAAGCCTCTGGGAGAGGAGAGGAGTCCGTGCCGAAATGCCCGCACCCTTCTTTCCTTCCCAACCCAGGCTTGGGATGGACTCCCTTCTAGACTGGGAGAGATAGATCGAAACGTCCCGCTCTTTCCTCTCCCCCCCAGCTCGAAGCCCTTTCCTTGCGTCCCTTTGGCGGGATCCACAGGTAGCAGCAGCAGCAGCAGCAGCAGGAGCAGCGCAGATCCCCTCTCAGGCCGGACGGGAGGAGCCCCGAGGCCGCCGGGCGCCCCTCCGCTCCCCCAGGATGCGTCCTCCGCCTCCGCTTGGCGCCCCGAGGAGGCCGGGTGAGCGGGCGGCGGGAGAGGCGCAAGCGAGGAGTCTCCGAGGAGGAGGGCGAGGGCGGCGGCGGCGGGAAGGAGGAGAGGGTGAAGCCCGCCTTTCAAGCCCGCCGGCCGGCAAGAGCAAGAAGGGCCCCCTCGGCCTTGGGCTCGCTCGCTGCTGAGGCCTGAGGAGTGGGAAGCAAGGCCCGGAGGACCCAAGGCAGAGGGACCACTCGGAGTCTCCCTTCTCCAAGGAGAGTTCCCAGGCAAGCCTTTCCAGCCCCTCCTTGCTGGACCAGAGAACTGGGCACCCACCCAACAAGAAGACTTTGGGAGCATCCCTTTCCTTTATTTGTTGTGTTGGAGAAGTGAAGCCTTAGATGATCAAGGATCCTGCTTGGGAAGACTTTTTGGACCAGCTCTGTTTTCATTTTCTGTGAGTGTGAAGCCTCCGATTTTTTGAGAAACTGCAAGTCGCTTCTGGTGTGAGAGAGTTGGCAGTCTGCAAGGATGGATGTTTGATGTTTACCATCCTGGTGAGAGGCTTCTCTCATGTCCCCACATGGAGAGCTGGAGCTGACAAAAAGAGCTCAACCCACTCTCCTGCAATTCGAACCACTGACCTGTCAACCAGCAGTCCTGCTGGCACAAGGGTTTAACCCATTGCACCACCGGGGCTCCTCAGAGCCTCTGATTATTTCAAGGAACCCAAAGTTGCACTTGGAACTGTCCATCTCCTGCTTCTCTTGTGACATTTGAGGCACCCCACGGTCTCATGTAGCTGCCAGAGCTTTGCCCTGCCCTCCAAGGGATGTGGATGGGCGCCTTTGCTGGCTGGAGGCCTTGTGTACCTGGCTGAGCCCCTCCTGGTCTGTGGCGGAAAGAGAGGAGGTCCCAGGCCGTGGCCAGGAGTCGCCCCGCCCTGTGCCGGTGGCCCGTCTGGGAAGAAGCTCTAGAAGGATGCTGGCCGGATGGAGAGAGCTGTCTACAGGGATAAGTGCCATACTTTGCTGCCTCCTCTTCTTCTGGCTCCTCTATTCGCATCCAACCAAGGAAGGTAAGTTGCTTGTGCTTTTGGCCACGAATTGTAACATCTTGTAGACCTCAAGGGCCATCTAGTCCAGGTATGGGCAAACTTGGGCTGAGAGGGGAAAGGAAGGGGACTGAGGCTGTTAGGAATGGTGGGAGCTGGAGTCCAAAATACCTGGAGGGCCCAAGTTTGTCCATACCTGATCTAGTCCACCACCCTGCCAGACAGGAACACGCAAAGCACTCCTGAATCCAACATAGGTGGAGTTAGGCATTTTTTTTTATCTAACATCTGCATTCAGTTCAAGGTTGTGGAAGTAGACTTGTGCATGTAAATGCACACTACTCAGGGATGTGAATTGCAACCACACTCTGTGGCTTATGGTCTCACAGAAAAGGAGCCTCACCACCACCACTCCTTCTCCAGCCATGCCAATTTTACCTCTAAGGCAATATGAGTGATCACACACTGGAACTGATCTCACCAGGAAGTTGGGATGCTTTTGGGTGGATTCCCTCCCTGCAGTGTCTATTCAGGCCTGGAGGGGGAATGTGTTGCTTGGGGAAAAGGGCAGGAATAAGTGGAGCACATCTGAATCACACCTGGGCATTTTGCCATAATTACCCCTCCTATATTTAGGCCAGAAAAGGGAGGGTGGAACGGGAAGGCTGTGCAGGAGTGCGGATTTGGGAATGGCTTGCATGCTATGGGGTCCAATACTCTTCCACTTGGGTAAATACCATAGAAGCACTGGATAAGCCTAATACTTCTCTAAGCCAAAGAGAAATGGACTGTGCTTGAGTTCCCACTGGCAGTACTTGAAACAAATGACATTTTTTAAAAACAAAAGATGACAAATGTTAAGGAGGGGGGCAAAGGAATGTGGTCAGACTAAAATATTGCCCATTGACACATCAACATCTGGGCTACTCAGGGCCCTTCCACACAGCCCTATATCCCAGAATATCAAGGCAGAAAATCCCACAATATCTGCTTTGAACTGGGTTGTCTCTACCACACTCAGATAATGTGGGATTTTCTGCCTTGATATTCTGGGATATAGGGCTGTGTGGAAGGGCCCTGTGATACTTGGTTTACTCCAGCCTTCCCTAACCCAATTCCTTCTAAATGTGTTTGATTGCACCCTCCATAATCTTTGGGAATGATATGAGTTGTAGTCCAAACACATGAGAGAGCATATTTGAGAAACACTTAGGGCCCACAGGCACTCAGGTTGGATTAACCATGTAAACTGGAGGCAAGACTAGACACATCATCACACTAGAGAATGAATCCACTCTAAACCGGGTTTCTGCCTTCTGCAGAATTCTGGGTTTTGTAGTTTAGTGAGACTGTTAAAGGCTTCTCCCTAAACTACAAACCTCAGAATTCTGCAGGAGGCAGAGACCCCGTTTAAAGTGGATTCATTCTCTAGTGTGATGAGGTCCTTAGGCTGCGTAAAGATGACATATCTCCACATTTGCTCATTGACATTCTGATCCAAAGTTTTGCGCTATTACAAAGTAAATAAGTAATGAACGGATTTCCTGATTTTATTTAAGACACGGGATGAGAGAGAGAGAACAAGCAAAGGCAAGAGCAAAGGACTGGTGACATCACTTTCAACCAATCCCAGACCTTCTACCTCTGGGTCATTTTCAGGAGTTAAATTTTGTTTCATTATTTCATTGCCTACAGGTTTTTCTTTCTTTCTTCATATAGGGTCGTTTGAAAACTGTTATCTTCTACAGAGATCTGTGTGAATGAGACCCTTTGAGAGTAATGGGGCTTACAAGCAAAGGTACATTTGAGGCCCTTCCACACAGCCTATATCCCGGGATATCAAGGCAGAAAATCCCACATTATCAGAGTGTGGACTCAGATAACTCAGTTCAAAGCATATATTGTGGGATTTTCTGTCTTGATGTTCTGGGATATAGGTCTGTGTGGAAGAGCCCTTGGATAACAAGTTTATCTGTATCAAGGTTCGGAATGTGATGGACTCTTAATTAGGGCAGAGAGGGACCCCTTGTAAACTCAATCATCCATGTTAAACAATTAAAAAGCATGACATTCAAAAGAAGGAGAAAGCTTTGAGAATCACCAAATGGTATGGCTCACATATGGAAGTTGCAATCCAGGTGTTCAATGTATTGTCAAAGGTTTCATGGCTGGAATCACTAAGTTCTTGTGGGTTTTTTTTCGGGCTATATGGCCATGTTCTAGAGGCATTTCTCCTGACATTTCGCCTGCATCTATGGCAAGCATCTATGGCAAGCACCCTCACCTCTGAAGATGCTTGCCATAGATGCAGGCGAAACGTCAGGAGAAATGCCTCTAGAACATGGCCATATAGCCCAAAAAACCCCACAAGAACTTAATCCAGGTGTTGTTGCCCAACCTATCTGGACAAGAACTATCACCAAGACCTAATCATGCAACAGAGTTATGGGGTTATATTCCACTTTAACTGCCATGACAACATCCTGGGGAATTTTGGAGCATGTAGTTAAGCCCCAGCTTCTGTCAATGCAGCAGTTCGAAGCATGCAAATGTGAGTAAATCAATAGGTACTGCTTTTGCAGGAAGGTAATGGTGCTCCATGCAGTCATGCCAGTCACATGACCTTGGAGGTGTTATAGACAACACTGGCTCTTCAGCTTGGAAATGGAGATGAGCACCACTTCCCAGAATCGGACACAATTAGCCTTAATGTCAGGGGAAATCTTTACCTTTACCTTAGTTTGCTGAGGCACAATCTGGTTTACAATTCCCTATACTGGAAATCCCAGGACTTCATGGGATGTTGCCATGGCAGTCAAAATGGAAAATGGTACAGTGATTGTGTAGTGTGAATGGGCCTCTGGTTAGAAAAGACTTCTGCACATACTAGCCTATGAATAAATGTTTAATTCAGTGGGATTTACTTCTGAAGACACTTACAGTTGCCTGGGGAGTTTGCTTGCTTACTTGCATCACACACATTGTCTTTGCTACCTTGTTTATGGTGAGCAGGTCACAGATACTGCATTGCTCAGGACAATCATATTTCTGTTCTACAGAGGTATACCACTGGGATTTCTCCACAGTTGGCTCATTCGGGGTCCCCGGTGATTTTTGCATTGCAGACTCCCCCTGAGGCTTATAGGCTAAACTTTCTCAGAAGGTTCCTTCCATCCAGACACCCAAGAAAGAAAAAACGATTTTCTCTGGAGACTTGCCAGTGGCTTGTTGCAGTCTTGGAACAGCAGTAGCATGTGGGAGGATGGCAGCATGATCCCATTTGACACATGGGAGCTTGGAGGATGGTTTGAGTCTTATGTATGCTGCTCAGTTGGGAAAAAAAGTCTTAAAAATTCAGCCAGGCCTTCTTGCAATGCTAAAATGATAGTTCTGACAGTCATGGGTGAACAACATCTCTAATGGCCAGTCTTTCCCAGCCATAGTTTCAACGTAGGGGGTTGTCAGTTTTTCAAGGTCTTGTTTCTCTTTCTGGGGCCCCCTCTTCCTGGCCTCCTCTGTCCATAAAGTGAATTGCTTTCCCACAGTGCCTCTCAAGCTGTCTGATGTGGCAGAGCAGCAATTTTGATCATGTTTCTGTAGTTTCCTGGGAGCTCTCTGTGGACCGGCAACTGATGGTTCATGGGTCTGCATACCATCACTTTGAGCAGTAGCAGTCCTTAACTATGCTAAGCAGGTTCTGATTTGTAATGCTTTTGATGCTTTGGAAGGTGCCTCTCAGAATACAGGAAGAATACAGACCATTCTATCTTGTTAAGTGATGAAGAAATATCACCATTGATATCTGGCTGTGGAACCAAAACATGTGGGACTGAACCAAGTGGTCCATGATAAAAAAGATCTCAGCCTAAAATCCAGGAGAACCACTGCCAGCCAAAGAGCAGTTGACAGCGGGCTGGAGGAACTCATGCTTTACTCTGGCCCCTTCCACACAACTGAATAAAGTCTCACATTATCTGCATTGAACTGAGATATATGGCAGTGTGGACTCCGATAACCCAGTTCTAAGCAGATATTGTAGGATTTTATGCCTTAATATTCTGGGTTATATGGCTGTGTGGAAAGACCCTTAGTAAGAGGCAACTTCCTGAAATAGATGAGCTTCTAATCCAGCTGTATTCTTGGGTTTGTGATCCTGACAGAATGCTTTTCTTTTATCTATGTGTTTATTACATAATAATAATAATAATAATAATAATAATAATAACTCTTCATTTCTCTTCCACGTTTCTTCCATGAAGGGACACAAAGTGGCTTCCACCATATTAAATACAGTACAAATCAAACCTGTCCTTTTCCTAAAATTGCTCAAGATGCTGTATGTGCTTTTCCCTATCTATCATATTTGTAATACACCCTGTGAGTTATATTAATCGATGGCCCCCAACTACACAAAGAATTTAATTGAGTTTCAAAATGCTATTTGGCAGATGATTGCATAGGAGGCCTGGATGGTAATGACACAACCCACAGAGCACAGATGCATATTAAGGGCTTTCTTTTGCACACTTCTCTTGAAGTTTGCTGTCTGCCCACCACAGTTTGAAGCTAGCTTTGAACTACATTAAATGGTCAGTGTAGATGGAGCCTGAGTGTCTGCCTGTGGCTTGAGCTAAACCACCCTATATCTGAGGATTTGATCCCAAATTATCTGTTTATCCCAGATTATCCGGCAGTGTAGACCCAGAACATTTCTACACTTCCATATAATCCAGATTATAAAGACAGATAATCCACAATGTCTGCTTTGAACTGGATTATATGAGTCTACACTGCCAGTTCAAAGCAGATAATCTGGATCTTATATGGCAGTGTAGAAGGGCCTCATATAATCCAGTTCAAAGTAGATAACCTGGGATCAGATCCTGGGATATAGGGCAATAGATCCTGCCTTTGTGACTGGCTACTGAACTTAATAGTTGAGTAAAGATTTGTACCTCAATTTCATTGCCCCAATATACGCTGAATAACAGTGGCCAATTTCCAAGGGTTTCAAGATTCACTTTTGGTTCCCCCCAAAATTTGGTTGGCCATACATCTCTACCTTCTACCCAAAAAAGTCCTCAAAACTAGACATTACACCTCTGAATCTTGATGTATCTGATTTGCAATTTAAATAGCCCATTTTATTTAACATTTTTCTTCCATATGTTTTTATTTTCAGTCCTGAAAATATGTTTTTAAATTCTAATCCAGACTAGGAACTGTGAGTCTCCCTGCATGTTGATGAATTGGTGCTCCCAGGAGTTCTAACAAGTCTAGCAAATGTTGAGGACTACTTGGAATCATAGTTCTGCATCATCTGAAGGGCCAAAGAATTCTTACCCCTTGCAGGGGTTCTCAACCTGTGGGTCCCCAGGTGTTTTGGCCTACAACTCCCAGAAATCCCAGCCAGTTTACCAGCTGTTAGGATTTCTGGGAGTTGAAGGCCAAAACATCTGGGGATCCACAGGTTGAGAACTACTGGTTTAAACCATCACCCAGGTAACCAGGAGGACCCCTAAATGCTCAGTAAACCTTACTTTTGACACTTAGACATGCATGGATATGTTATTAATGCACTTATAGCCAATAGAAGCTTATAAACAATTGATTTTCTGAGTTTTACCCTCACTACCAAATCAATAAATGAATATGGAACCATGTAAGTTATCGTCACATAAAGCATCTTACAGTGGTTCTACAACTGGGTATCCTGTTGGCAAGTGGTGATAATCGCCAGGGTTGTCTAAGCATTGCTTTAAATTGTTTTAACAAAGCTCATGAAAATAAGACGCAAGAGGAATTGGCGAATGAAAGGACAGAAACAATGTCGTAACCTAGGTGTATTTAAAACCTTATTGAAGTTTGATACTGCTCTCCTGAGGATTTGTTGTTGTAAATTGCTATTGAATTGACTCCAACTTATGATGACCCCATGAGTGAGAAACCTCCAAATCACCACATCATGAGCAATTCTCTTCATGCCTAGCAGGTCAGGGCCATGGCTCTTTTTGATCTATACATCTGGAACAAGGTCTTTCTTCTTGCTTCACCAAACGACAGCTCCCATGATTCTATAGCATTGCACATGGCAATTTTAATGTGGTGTCAGACTGCAATAATTCTACAATGTAGATGCACTCTTACTTTCTGTTTGAGCTTGCCTAGATCCCGAAATCCACAGGAAAGATCCTTACACCACCTTCCCAGATAAAATTGATGGGAACATTAGAGAGGGCCTCTCAGGGTTATATGACTGTGTGGAAGACACAGTCATATAACCCAAGATACCAAGGCAGAAAATCCCACAATATCTGCTTTGAACTTGGTTATCTGAGTCTACACTGCCATATATTCCAGTTCAAAGCAGATAATGTGGGATTTTATTCAGTTGTGTGGAAGGGGCTTCAGTGGCTGCCCCATACTCCAGACGCCCCTCCTTTGGGAGATTAGGATTGTTCATTCCTTTCTATTCTTCCACCAGAGGACAAAACTTCTTTATTCAGACATGCTTTAAAAACTAGAAGCCTTTAACACTGTGAATTCTATTGATTTAATTGCATTGCTTATTGTTTTAACATTTTCACAGTGTAGGTTTTTAATATGCTTCAGTCATTATGTTGCTTTTTGTATGCTGTTATTTGTAATTTTTTCAAAGTGTACACTGCCTTGACTCTCAGTCTTGGGAAAAGGGGAAGATTTAAATAAAGCTAATAACTAAATAATTGAGGTCCTGCTTCTAAAAATCTGGCTTCCAGGAGGAATTTCTAGGTTTTTGGGGATGCCAAGCAGCTCTGCCACTCAAGGAAACTGACATCTGTATTCCTTCTCCATCTGTACTCCCTTTTCACAATAAATCTGTCTTTTAAGGTAGCAAGAATAAGCTCTGTTAAGTCACTGATTTGTCACTCCAGGGTCAAATCCCTCCAATCCCATTTTATTTTTCCCAGTCTACACTGTCAAACAGCCCTGCAAACTAGAAAACTGCAGAAGAAATTCTGTGCTGATGTTCACTCACCCAGAAACGTAAAGAACACTGTCAGCGTAAACGTTCCACTGAGAGCTCCTGAGACAGGGCCACGAGCAAACAAGGATGTGAGGAACACTTTGCAGACTTGTTGGGGATCCATAAATAATGTCACAATTAGCAGACTGTAACAAGACATGTGTGCAAGTAATTCAAACAATGCAGCCTTATCCAGCCAGGCAAGAGCTCTGAGTGGAAGGCTGCTCTCAAAAATGCAAGGGATGTGAGATGCCGCCAAATTCTCCGCTTTCTTGCGGGTGCCTCAGGTGGGTTGTAGATCCCAAGGCCAGTTTGCTGCACAGCTTCCTTTGCTGGGAAGTGTATAAGGCACCTCCCAGAGGATTGCTTGCATTTCATTGCTGTGCCTTCATGGTAAGGTAAACACAGTGCCTTAAAATAACACCCTGCCAACATTCCTCCCAAAGCTTTAAGCTTTTATACACCTAGAGACCCAGGAAGACTTTAATGGATGGATACTATGTACCTGGGAGTTTTTCTACAGAGGTGATATGCTTCTTGAGTTCTCTGAAGACAGGATTGAGAAACTGGCTAAGGAGCAAACTGATAGGCAGTGCTTTTCCATACATCAGCTATCCGGAAGTGGGGTGAGAAGAGGGATGGGCATTGTGGAGATTGAGGCAATGAGTTTGCCAAGTCCTGTTTGCTATAATGAACCAGGCTTCACTGGCAGTGACTGTTCATTTTCATGTCTTGAATCCTTTGGATTTTCAAAGATGCTTAAAAATCTGGTGTTCCTCCTTTATTTTAAAAAAGCTTTCAAATGTTTGATATCCTGTGATATTAAGCTGCAGTCAGTTGTAGTAAAATGCATCCTGGCTTTAGCATGATTTGCTATCTAGTGGAATGTGGTCTTTGTAAATGCTGTATACACAGAAAAAATTTCGGTCCAGGATTGTTATACATGACAGGCGATACAGGTGTTGTGTGTTAATTCGTATTGGTGATGTGTGAACTAATGCTTTGTTCTCTGAACAAAGCCAGAAGCAGTGCTGTCATGCATCATTGGGATTTTTGTTTGATCATCCTTATAGGCCTTACATATAGCGGGTGGGATGATTTCAATCAAATCTATGAGATAGATGTAGATCCAAAGCTAAAATTAGCTGTTTAGGGCTTTGGCTATTTTCCCAAGAGAGATATAAATATGTCAGGCATGCATTAGATGAGGTGTATGAAGATTAGTTTGTCCATATTAATATCAAGCTCTGTGAACATAAAATGACGTGGAAGTACTGTTATGATGCAGAAAGCTAGGGGAAATCTAGAAAAGGGAAAGAGAGAGAAACACATGGCACTTAAAAATAAACAGGAAAAGCTAGTGCAGAGCAGGAAAACAGGTTAGGTAAAGGTAAAGGTTTTCCACTGACATTAAGTCCAGTCGTGTCCGACTCTCACCTCCATTTTTAAGCCGAAGAGCCAGCATTGTCCGTAGACATTTCCAAGGTCATGTGGCCAGTATGACTGCATGGAGTGCCATCAAAAGAATATTGCCCCCATATTACCAGTTGGATCTGAGGCTGAGAATGTGGTTTGCTCAGGGACCATTTAAACCAGTGGTTCTCAACCTGTTGGTCCCCAGGTGCTTTGGCCTACAACTCCCAGAAATCCCAGCCTGTTTACCAGTTGTTAGGATTTCTGGGAGTTGAAGGCCAAAACATCTGGGGACCCACAGGTTGAGAACCACTGGTTTAAACCACCACCCTATACCAGGTAACCAGGAGAACCCCGAAATGCTCAGTAAACCTTGCTTTTGACATGTAGACATGCATGGATATATTATTAATGCACTTGTAGCCAATAGGAAGCTTATAAACGATTGATTTTCTGAGTTTTACCCTCACTACCAAATCAATAACTGAATATGGAACCATGTAAGTTATAGTCACATGAAGCATCTTATTTGCTTCTGTGCTGCTTGTATTATCATTCAGATCAGGTGCAGACAAATTTCAGGTTGATGCGATTTGTTTTTCTTTTAAACTTCAACTCTGTGACGTCCATGTATGAAATAACCTTGAGAGCCAGGTGGAAAACGCTGATCCAGGGGGCAAGAAAAATGTCTATATCTTTAACCGTTTCCATGGGACAATCTGTACAAGTCTTTATTTGAGATACTATATAACATGGATTCTAAAAATCAAGTTTAGGAATGGCAGTGCATTCTGTTTTATCCCTTAAACACCTGGAAGACAGAAACTCTTGCCAGCCTAGTGTAAGTCATCCAGTATTATACTAACATTACTGATCTGCGTCTCATTTGGTTGGAACTTAGATTAATTAAGTTTGCTGCCTCAAGACAGAGAATTGTATTAGATAACTTTCAGATACCTTCCAACCTTCTGATCACAAATCACTTAATAAAAAACCAACTAAGAATGAAGAATGAAATGCAATAAGGGAAATAAAGCAAGTGGAGTCTTTTAGTACTAGTCTCTTGTGTTACAGTGGAGACTCGGGGTTGGGGAAATCACTGTGTGTGAACTGGGAGGAAACATTTTCCAGCATCACTGAGTGTGCCCAGAAAACTAGGAGGCTACATGTTGGAGGGTGCCATTTTCATCCCAGAAAGAATTAGCTTTGAATGAATTGTACCATCTGTTTCTACTCTTGCAATCACTGACACAGATTATAATTGCATTTTGACACTTTAGGGCATATTTCCGAGATCACAGAACATGGCAGCTATCCCTTAATGTGCTTTAATCACCTCTTTGCTCTGACACTTAAAGTGGCCGAAGTATTTTTCTCTTTTCTTCCAGTCAATACTTTACTCATTTTTGTCCATTTTCACAAGTTCCTTTTCTTTCATCACCTTTTTCTGTTTCAGAGCCATTGTATTGCTTCTGTGTGATACATGATGGACAATTATGTGGTGCTTGGAATGGCAAGCTGCAATGCCTGCTTGCCAGTAGGAAGCTGGGTTAGCTAATCATGAGTGAATGAATTCCAGGCAAGCAGTCCTACACATGGCATCAGGCAGGGCATTTGAGTAGAGTTGCATCCCTCACAACATGTGCACACATGCTGTGAGTGGACATTCATAACCCATTATTGTAAAAGCATTCTAGAGTTCTAGAGTTCACTTCTGGATTTTGTAATCTCATTGTAGAACTTACAATGAAATTCAGAATCACGAAGCCCAGTGCTAGAAATAATTTGGCTGGATGACAAGTGATGATACTACTAGATGAGGCAGTAAAATTAATCTGTGCCTCTTCTAAGCATCATTTTTTCTTTGAACTTCCTGTTTAGAACTATTCTCTTTGGAGGAAACAACCACTTGGAGGTTCCTTTGATTAGTGATACCATATGGGATGAGGTGCAGCAGCTTCCAGGACATAACCTAAAAAAAAAACCCCCACATGAACAGAAATACTTGGAGTTTTTGAGAATTTGGGCAGGGTCAGATTAAGAGCATATGTGCGATTTGTTGAATCATATTTCAAGAAGTCACAGATCTCATCCATAAACTACAACTTTGACAACATTTCCTTAGAAAACCACCACCTCTAAAGGCAGACAGACACCATAGTATCTTACTTAGGCAATCCATCATTGTCTGGGAATGATGACCTTCCAAATTTGGTGTACTGGCGGTGGGTACGTGGGTGACTGTGGAGCCCTCTTCTTGATCCACATGTTCTTTCACAGTGAAGGCATTGGTTTCCAGGTGGAAGGTGGTCCTGGTCAGGGTTGGCTTGATGTGCCTTCCTCTTGGAATGTTTCACCCACCATTCATGCCTCTTCAAATTCCACAGCACTGCTGGTCACAGCTGATATCCAGCTAGAAAATTCAAGGGCCAGGGCTTCCCAGTTCCCAGTGTCTATGCCACGGTTTTTAAAGTTAGCTTTAAGCCCTTCTTTAAATCTCTTTTCCTGTCTTCCAACATTCCTTTTTCTATTCTTGAGTTTGGAGTATAGTAACTGCTTTGGAATACGGTGATTGGGCATTCAGACAATGTGACCAGTCCAGTGAGGTTGATGGCGTAGGAGTATCACTTCAATGCTGGTGGTTTTTGCTTCTTCCAGCAGGATTTGCAGGATTTTTTGGAGGCAACGCTGATGGAATTGTTCCAGGAGTTGAGTGTGATGTCTGTAGACAGTCTATGTTTTGCAGGCATATAATAGGGTTGGGAGGACAATAGCTTTATAAACAAGCACCTTGGTATCCCTACGGATGTCCCAACCCTCAAACACTCTGTGCTTCATTCGGAAAAATGCTGCACTCGCAGAGCTCAGGCAGTGTTGTATTTCAGTGTCAATGTTGGCTTTTGCAGAGTGGTGGTTACCAAGGTAGTGGAAATGTTCAACATTTTCTAACATTACACAATTAAGCTGTATTTCTGGCATTGCAGAGGGACTTACTGGTGACTGCTGGAAGAGCACTTTGGTTTTCTCAGTATTCTGTGAGAGGCCAAAAGTGTTTCTGCAAAGGTGCTTGGAGTGGCTTGTAGGTCTTCTTCTAAATGTCTTCTTCTGACTGTGAGCATTGTATCTATGGATCAACACAAAATCCCTTGTTTTTGTCCATCCTGTTTTTGGCTTCTGTTATTTTCTGTGATGCGAATAGCATCTTGCTACTCATACGACATGAACCTTTCCTAATAGACCACTTATCACCCAGTGTTAGAAATTGCATGGCTCTCCAGCTGATGTTGGACTTCAGTTTCCAGCAGTCCTAGCCGACATAGCAAATTGCGAGGAATGCAGGGCAAGGAATGCAGATGTTGCAAAAGCAACTGCTTTTACAACATCTGGAAGGCTGCATAATTACCACCCTAGTCATTATTAGACATTTGGCTGACCATATGTATAGATACAGAGAGTGCCCTCCCTAAAGGTCATCTACTTCAAATTGTCCTCAATTGGGTATTGATCCAGTTTGGGAATGATATCAGTGCAATAATTAATCCAATCCAGGTTTTAATTCAAGATTTGAAGGAGCTCTCCGTGGTGCTTAACTCTATTCTTAAATAACATGCTACTTGAAGCAAAAGGCAAAATGACACTTCCTGAACTATTGCACAAAACTTCCACAAGTCACAACTTTATAGTGTTTCACCAAATTTGAACAAAAACAATATTTTAGAGATTCAAGGCAGATTGTGTGGCACAAATTCCACGAAAGGGGAATGGCCAAAATGCTTAGGAAAAACTAAAGGGTAAGCCACCACTGTTGCCCACAAGCACCTACCAGCCAATATAGTTGCCTCACCTTGTCTACTTAGGCAATGTGAGGTCCCACTTAAGTGTCCTACTACTTGGTTACAGGCAATCTAACCACAACAAAGGCAACTCACATGTGGAATGGGCCCCTCAGCAATACTATTCCTCTCATTAATAAGAGTGAGACATTGCGACTGAGGACAGATGGCAGAGAGTCCAAGAGAGTGTCACCTGACACCATCCAGTACAATCCCCTTCCATGCAGGAATATACAATTAAAGCACTCCCTGCAGATGGTCATCCAGCCTCTGTTTAAAAACCTCAATCCTTGTGGGAGGCTTATGTCCCCGCATGGGGAGCTGGAACTGACAGAGGGAGCTCATCCGCACTCTCTCTGGATTCAAACTTCCAACCTGTTGGTCTTCAGTCCTGCCAGCACAAGTGTTTAACCCATTGTGCCACCAGGAGCTTCAAGTAAATATGGTATTACTAATGTTAAGGTGGGATATATTTTCTTGTAGTTTAAATCTATTGATTAGAGCAGCAGAAAACAACCTGCCTCCATATTCACTATGATATCCTTTTAAATATTTAAACACAGCTATCCTATCCCCTCTTAACTTTCTCTTCTTCAGGCAAATCATACCCAAGTCTCAAAACTTAACCTCTTAGGACATGATTTTGAGACCTGTTGCCATTTTGTTGTCCTCCTGTGTCGCATGCCAACTTCTCAGTATCTTAAACTCCTTAAGATATGCTGCAGATGTGGTAAATATCAACTGTCAATTCTGATTGGGTTCCATATATGGAATGGGCCAGAAAGCATCATGTTCTTTGTCTCAGGCAGCAAAATATGTTGGACCACTCTGCTTTTCAGCAGCATTATATAAGTGATACAGTTCTTCATATGTACCCTGGGGGCACTTGAATGTGTTGATTTGATTTGGATGTTGGACTGGGCCCAGATACAAGGGTTCAAATTCCCACTCGGCCATAGAAACAAAGGCCCCTTCCACACCTGAATAAAATCCCACATTATCTGCTTTGAACTGGAATATATGGCAATGTGGACTCAGATAACCCAGTTCAAAGCAGACATTGTGGGATTTTCTGCTTTGATATTCTTGTTTATATGGCTGTGTGGAAGGGCCCCACTGGGTACTCTTTGGCAAGTCTCTCTTTCTCAGCCTCAGAGGAAGGCAATGACAAACCCCTTCTGAAGAAATCATGCCAAGAAAGCCTCATGATAAGTTTTGCCTTAAGGTTACCATAAGTCAGAAATAATGTGAAGGCATGCAACAACAATATTTTGATATGTGTTTGTCTTCATGTAAATAGCTTTGAATACAGGATCAGGCCCAAAGTCATCCTAAGCAGAAAGATTTCAAAAAGGGAAGGCAGCAAGGTGAATCTTGCTCAAGCAATGTAGTTCTAATAGAAATGTCTTACTCTCTCACGTTTACTTATTCAGATAACAAATAACTCTTTTGAAGAGAGAAGGGGAGCTGGAGATTGAATGTATATATTACAGTCCAAATAAATATGAAAAGGCTGCTGCATGTGCCTGTATAAATCCTGGTGATCTCATATGTTTTCATCACACAACTGCCATTGAAGAAGATGTGAGGAAATGAGAAACCGTTGTCACCCTTATAATAGGGAAGCAGAGAAGCAGAGCATTGCTGGAATTTGTTTAAAGGGAAAAGAGAGAGAGAGAGATTGTGGGAAAGAAGCCTAAAGAGAAATGTATGTCTTCCAGATACAATATGCATGACATTAAAACATCCAGTACTGCACGGAATTAACATAAATTTGGTGAATTAATAATAATGAGGGATAAAATTGGTGAATTAATAGTAATGAGGGATGGATTAGTAACAAGGGGCCCTTCCAGGTAGGCGCTATATCCCAGGACCTGATCCCAGGTTTTCTGCTTTCACCAAATTATATGCGTCCCCATTGCCAGATAAACAGAAAACCTGGGAACAGATCCTGGGATATAGGGCCTGTCTAGAAGGCCCTGAGTTGGGTGGCCTTGATACATCAGTGATCATTCCAGACCTTCATTGGACTTTCCAGTGTTTTTCTCTGGTTAACAATTGGTAGAAGTGTAGCTAGGAAGAAAATATGTAGCATCTGGATTAGTCTATAAAGATAGTTATCTGTTTAGATAGTAATTCCTATTGTCAAGAGGCAAATGTTTTGTTTAGATGTATTCAAGTTGCCAGCTCACTTATGGCAAGCCAATGAATTTCATAGGGTTTTTTTTTAAAGACAAGGAATATTTGCCAGTCCCTTCTTCTGAAATATAGCCTTCATCACCTGGTATTCATTAGTGGTCTCTCATCTAAACACAAACTCAGACTAACCTTGCTTATCTTCCAAGACCAGACAATCTCTGGTGCTTTGAGGGTATGTAGAAATATCAAAGATAAAGTAGGATTCACAAAAGCAATGCCCCGGGACATTGTTGTCCAAGTAGCCATTCTTTGTGAGAAAACAAACATGGGGGTGTTTTGCTGCTGCTGCTGCTGCTGCTGTTGTTGTTGTCATCATCATTATTATTATTATTATTATTATTATTATTAGAAACACAACAAGATGAGTCCACAGCAAACAAGATCACTCCGCTGGCTGTTGTATTAGATCACACATCGGACACTTCCCAAGTGTCTAGGACTGTGTGATGTATCGGCGAATAATGTGTGCAGATCTCAGTAAGGTGGCCTTTTGCAGCTGGCAGATGGTAATTTTATCAGCTCCGATTGTGTTTAAGTGCAGACCAGGGGCGGCTTAACCCATTACGCAAAGTAAGCATTTGCAGTATAGTTGATTTTGCCCAGGGGCGCTCTTGAGGCACTCTTGGGGGAAAATAGACCTTGACATATGCGAGTTGTAGTTACTGGGATGTATAGTTCACCTACAATCAAAGAGCATTCTGAACTCCACTGGAATTGAACCAAATACGGCACACATAACTCCCACGATGAACAGAAAATATATTTATTTATTTATTTATTTATTTATTAGATGCACTTATTGACCGCCATTCTCAGCCCTTACGGGCGACTCATGGCGGTGTACAGTACACATAAAAAGACAGTTACAGAGGCCAGTATCAACAACATATGACTATACAACAAATACAAACTACATAAAAATCCGCTTCGTCTCTTAGTAGAATCATAGCCAGTCTCATTTTCCTTATACCATTCCAGTTCTCATTACCGTAATGTTGTTGCTTAGCACTTAATTAAATGCCCTCTCGAACAGCCAGGTCTTAAGGCTTTTTCGAAAGGACATGAGGGAGGGCGCCTGTCTGATGTGTGCCGGGAGAGTGTTCCACAGCCGGGGGGCCACCACCGAGAAGGCCCTCTCCCTCGTCCCCGCCAGCCATGCCTGTGATGCAGGCGGGATCGAGAGAAGGGCCTCCCCAGACGATCTCAAGGTCCTCGTGGGCTCGTAGGCCAAGATGCGGTCAGAAAGGTATTTTGGGCCGGAACCGTTT
Organism: Anolis sagrei; assembly: GCF_037176765.1. Lineage (NCBI taxonomy): Eukaryota > Metazoa > Chordata > Lepidosauria > Squamata > Anolidae > Anolis > Anolis sagrei. The sequence continues at coordinate 186,588,325 of NC_090024.1, read as the reverse complement.
AGGGCTTTGTAGGCCAAGACCAGCACCTTGAATTGGGTCCGGTAGCAAATCGGCAGCCAGTGAAGCTGGGACAACAAGGGCGTTGTGTGCTCCCTGCTACCCGCTCCAGTTAGTAACATGGCTGCCGCACGCTGGACCAGCTGAAGCTTCCGGGCCGTCTTCAAGGGCAGCCCCACGTAGAGAGCGTTGCAGTAATCCAGGCGGGATGTGACAAGAGCGTGTACCACCGTGGCCAAGTCAGACTTCCCGAGATACGGGCGCAGCTGGCGCACAAGCCTAAGCTGTGCAAATGCTCCCCTGGTCACCGCTGAAACCTGGGGATCCAGGCTCAACGATGAGTCCAGGGTCACACCCAAGCTGCGAACCTGCGCCTTCAAGGGGAGTGCGACCCCGTCCAGCACAGGCTGTAACCCTATATCCCGTTCGGCCTTGCGACTGACCAGGAGTACCTCTGTCTTGTCTGGATTTAGTTTCAGTTTGTTCGCCCTCATCCAGACCGTTACAGCGGCCAGGCACCGGTTCAGGACCTCGACAGCCTCCTTAGTAGCAGGTGGGAAGGAGTGACAGAGTTGGACATCATCTGCGTACAGATGACACCGCACCCCGAAACTCCGGATGATCTCACCCAGCGGCTTCATGTAGATGTTAAACAGCATGGGGGACAGTATGGAACCCTGTGGCACCCCACAAGTCAAAGGTTGTGGTGCGGAACAGGAGTCCCCCAATGACACCTTCTGGGTGCGACCCTCCAGAAATGACCGGAGCCACCGCAAAGCAATGCCTCCAAGACCCATTTCCGCAAGGCGCCCCAGAAGGATACCGTGGTCGACGGTATCGAAGGCCGCTGAGAGGTCCAGGAGCACCAACAGGGACACACTCCCCCTGTCTAGCTCCCGGCGCAGATCATCCACTAAGGCGACCAAGACCGTCTCGGTACCATGCCCCGGTCTGAAACCAGACTGTGCCGGATCCAGATAATCCGTGTCTCTCAAGAATACCTGGAGTTGTGAGGCCACCACGCTTTCCATGACTTTGCCCAAAAAGGGGAGATTGGAAACAGGCCGAAAGTTGTCCAATTTAGTGGGGTCCAGTGATGGCTTCTTCAACAGCGGCTTTATAATAGCCTGTTTTAGGCTCGCTGGAATCTTGCCTTCCCGAAGGGAGGCATTCACCACCACTGTTACCCACTCGGCCAATCCCCCTCTGGCCTCTCTCAGAAGCCAGGATGGGCAGGGGTCTAGGATGGACGTGGTGGGCCTCATTCCTCCAAGCATCTTGTCCACATCCTCGGGTTTCACAAACTGAAAAGAATCCAACAAAATAGGACAAGCAGGTGCTCTCGTTACATCCACAGAGTCTGCATCTAACGCGGCGTCCAGCCCAGAACGGATCAAGGCGACTTTGTCTGCGAAGAACCGAGCAAATGCTTCACAGCGCGCGACCGAATTGTCAGGGCTCCCACCTGCAGAGGCGGGAGTTAAAAGACCTCTGACAATCCGAAACAGCTCCGCCGGACGGTTCTTTGCAGACGCAATAGTGGCCGCAAAGAAAGTTTTCTTTGCGGTCTTTATTGCCGCAGCATATGCCCTAAGAAAGGACACAAACCGTGCTCGGTTTGACTCGCTCGGTTCCGAACGCCACACGCTCTCTAGTTCCCTCTTCCTTCGCTTCATAGCTGCCAGCTCCTCAGTAAACCAAGGGGCTGGTTTAGCTCGGCTACTTGAGAGGGGACGTTCCGGAGCAATCATGTCAATAGCCCTGGTCATCTCCCCATTCCAGAGAGCCACCAAGGCTTCGACATGGTCACCTACCGAGGTGGCGGGAAAATCCCCAAGAGCCGTCAGGAAGCCATTCGGATCCATCAGTCTCCTGGGGCGGACCATCTTAATGGGTCCTCCACCTTTGCAGAGGTTAGGGGGCGCAGTGAGCCTAAATCTGATCAGGAAGTGGTCGGTCCATGGCAACGGAGAGATGGACAACTCCTCCACACCGCCACCCTGTTCCCATCCCTGACAGAAAACCAAATCCAATGTGTGTCCAGCACAGTGGGTGGGGCCAGATATTTGTTGGGACAGCCCCATGGTTGCCATGGCAGACATGAAGTCCTGAGCCGCGCCTGTGAGGGTCGTCTCGGCATGGACGTTGAAGTCTCCCAGCACAAGAAGCCGTTGAGACTTCAATGCCAGGCTCGAGACCACCCCCGCTAGCTCAGGTAGGGAGACTGTAGTGCAGCGAGGTGGACGGTACACTACTAGAATCCCTATACTGTCCCGGTCACCCACCCTCAGGTAGACGCTTTCGAAATTTGCGGTCTGCGGGATGGGGCACCTGGTCAGATGGATGGAGTCCCTATAGACCACTGCGACCCCACCTCCCCGCCCTCCGGATCTAGGTTGGTGCTGCACGGAGAAACCCGGAGGACAAAGCTGGGTCAGATTTACTCCTCCAGCTTCATCCAACCAGGTCTCCGTGATGCACGCCAGATCTGCCCGTTCGTCCAGGATTAAGTACTGGATCCAGGTCGTTTTTCCGTTGACAGATCTGGCGTTCAACAGCACCACCTTCAGACCGGAGGGTCCGCTCACCTGGTTACACCAATTTACCTTAGGAGACCGATTTGGAATTTTGATTATAGATAAGTGGTCCGAATTTGGCCGAATTTGAGGTCTCCTTTTCCCGCATCTCCTCCTTCCCACCACGACCTCTATGGGGGCCCCTCGGCTAGTGGGACACCTCCCCTCCTCCATGCCGCTATTTCTGGCTAGGGTCTTAATCACACTTTCACCAGCTGTTTGGGATGTTGGCGTTTTATCTTGCCAATTGTGCTGGCCTTCTTCATCCCCCCTCCTCCCCTCATTGTTTCCCACAGGTTCCAGCCCACTACCTCCCCTGCCCCTTCCACCAGATAATAGTGACAGAGACAGTAAGCATAGGAGGGTGGGGGACCACATGGATGGAAATGGACACTTCGGTAGATGAAGGGTACCAGAGGCAAGCGTTAGCCGCGAAATAGGATGATCCTTGAATACTAGAGTCTTAAAGTGCAAAGTGCAAGGTAAATTCTGCGGCTACCGAGTAATTCTTAAGGTGCAAGGTTTTTAAAGTGCAACAAGATATTAAAGCGCAACAGCCTCAACAGAAAATATTTGGCCCTCTATACTACTAAAGTGCGGCAGGAGGAGTTGGGAGGGGTAAAGTGCCACAGTTGGTAAAGTGCAAACAGTTGGCTACGGAACAGGCGCCACTAAGCGCTATATTATGGTCTTATTACCACATTACCACATATATCAGTGATTGGTTAGGGGATACTGTTTGCTTACCGTTGAAAATTACCTAGGGCTGCCTCTGGTGCAGACCAAGGTCTTTAGGCACTGCACCCAGTGTGCCAATCACCACAGGTACCACCTTGACTGGTTTGTGCCAGAGTATCTGCAATTCGATCTTTAAATCCTCGTATCGTGTCAGCTTTTCCAGTTGTTTCTCTTCAATTTTGCTGTCACCCTGGGATTGCAACATTGATGATCCATACTTTGTTTTCAAACACGATCACGAGGTCAGGAGTATTGCGCTCCAAAACTCTTGGCAGTCTGAATTCGGATGTCCCAGAGTAGTTTGATATGTTCATTTTCTGTAACCTTTTCAGGCTTGTGATCCCACCAGTTCTTTGTCGCAGGCAGATGGTATTTGTGGCACAAGTTCCAATGAATTATTACTGTTGTTGTTGTTATTGTTATTATTATTATTATTATTATTATTATTATTATTATTATTATTATTCTACTTATCCTCTCCACAAGGAGACTCAAAGCAGCTAACCAGTTCTTGTTTGGTATCTTCTGGGCTACAGACTGGAGATAACAATTTTCTTAAGTAAAACATCTGGATAGATGGCAACAGAACAGCTTGAGTTTCCAAGTGCTTTGCAGTATTTATTAAAATGCAAATTACTTCTCCTGGAAAGCTTGTAAGGATTGAGTGTGTAGAATCAGCTGCTCATCTGTGCTTCACAGAAAAGACAGTTGTCTTATTGCAAGAAGTCCCCAACTTTATTAGACCACTTAGTATATATAGGATTCTGAAACAATGTCATGAAACAATGTCATGAATGCCCTTGCAAAAGTTTTCATGCTATATATTAACTTATTCTTAACTGTTCTTAAAAATCAGGAGAGGCAGGAATTGTGGCAAGCATCAAAGAAAGTGTTTGTGGAGTCATTGATTCCTACAGATACCATGTTTGGATACTCAGGTTTATAATTATCTGTATGATACCAATAATACAATAACATCAAACTAGAGAGTGCCTCGACATTAAATCCCTATGGGGCTGGTGAGAAAGAAGAAAGAGATTTAACATCATCTGGATTTAGTGCCAGGTTTGGAAAAGAAGAAGTACGTTTTTTGAATTCTGCTCTAGTAGCTTAATTGCGTGAATGACATTTGAGTCAACTGGTTTTGAGCAATACCCTAGTCAGTGATCTTATTCCAGTAAATGATGTTCTTCTGTCTGCATTTGGACAGCCAGCCACCACTGTACAGGCCCAGCTATTTCTCTGTTCTTAGTTAGGTCCAGATTTGGAGTAGCAAAGCTGTTGTTGTTGTTGTTGTTGTTGTTGTTATGATTATTATTATTATTATTGAACAACTCAGTAGAATGATTTTTATATTTTGCACAAGAGCATGCTAGAACACTAAGGTGGGGAGTGTTGACCTAAGCAGAATATTATAATGTCCTTGCATGCACTATGTTTGGGTCTGTACATTGCCAACATTTATGGATCTTCAATTTAAGAGAGTTGCATGGATGAAGCTGAGACTATTGGTAGGAAGCATTTAGTGAATTTGCATCCATATCTGTTAGTCGTTCATCTATCAGATTAGAGGATAGGTTTTTCTTGCTCAGGTGAGAAGACTGTTTGTCATCTTGTCCTGGATAAGATCCTGGTTTCTCAATTAGTGTATTGCCGCTGGGATCCGTCCCAGTTTCTTAATTAATAGAGTGCCAGTTGGATTGTTACCTTAGGTTACACTGTTTCCCAAAGAGGGCTCTCAGTTCTTTCTGTCTGGTGAACAGGCTACACACTTGTCCTCTTTTGCAGGAATTACGTTTGCTTTGTCTCCTGATGTCTTCTTGCAGGAAAGGAACTGGAAGTAGGGACGTGTGAAATCACAGCATTGGACAGAGATTTGAGCCATCCCAAGAGGATGATCGCCAGGCAGACGGCACGGTGTTCCTGTAGGCGAGGCCAAGTCGCTGGGACAACAAAAGCAAAACCTGCCTGTGTGGATGGTAAGGCCAGCATTCAGTAATATTATTCCAGTAGTTCAAATGATACCACAATTGTGTATAGTCAGTTCCACATATATGGAATGCGGGAATCCAAAGCAGTTTCCAGTTGTAGAAACCTGGTTGGAAAAGCAATTGAATAACCAACAAAAACACCAGTTGCACAGCTGTCTTTGCAAATGCTTGCATAATTTGATGGGAAGCCAGTTGCAGAAGTGGGGGCTCCTGGAAAGCACATAAACAACATCTTACAGTTACCAGAGTTGTGAAAAACAACACAACCCTAATAGCATACTGTTGTGGAGACTGTGGGCCCTTCCACACAGCCCTATATCCCAGAAGATCAAGGCAGAAAATCCCACAATATCTGCTTTGAACTGAGTTATCTGAGTCTACACTCAGATAATATGGGATTTCCTGCCTTGATATTCTGGGATATAGGGATGTGTGGAAGGGGCCTGGATTCTCCATCAGAAGGGATGCATCAACTGCTTGCAGTAGCATGACCTATCAAGCACACCCAGAGCTTCTTAGGGCAGGGAGAAAGGTCTTTATTTTAAGATTAAGGAAAATGGCTGTAGCACCAATAAGTATGCACAGATAGGTTGGGTGTGTTCAAGACCCAAGGATCAGACAAAAACACAGACAAGTCAATAACAATAATATATTTGCTAAGACACAAGGGGAGCTTCAGTCAGCTACCCAAGTCCATTGTTTACCAGGCCACCTTGCCTGCCTTTTCTATTTCCTGGCTTTCCCTAAGTCCCTCTGTGATCTGAACTCTCTTGGGGCCCTTCCCCACAGCCATCTAACCCAGAATATCAAGGCAGGTAATCTACAATATCTGCTTTGAACTGGATTATCTGAGTCCACACTGTCATATAGCCCAGTTCAAAGCAGATAATGTGGGATTTTATACAGCTGTGTGGAAGGGGCCTTGGATAGCCTCCCCAATCAATCAGCCAAGGCAGTGCCTCAGGCGTCTCCTACTTTTCTTCACATAGTCTTTTCCTCCACTAACATCACCCTGAATTTAGGCTTGAAAGTGAAAGCTTTGTCTTCTTACTTCAATAACTTGCTTTAGTGAGCTGCACATCAGGAAGGAAGAGAAAATCTTTAAAGATGTTGAAGCATGATGAGGTTTTATCTGTTTTTGTGCTAGTGCACATCACAGTCTGTGAGAATTTCCCAGTGGCTTCGGAGACTGGTGATATCTTTTTCTGCTGCAAAACATCTCAGCATCATGGGAGATAAAGTGAAAATGTTCCCATTTGCAAAATTAAACTTTTTCAGTCAGACCTAAGATCAGTGCAAGGGAAATAGGTCATCTACCAACTTCGATTCCTGCCCACAATCTAGTAAAAATCAGGTAGACTACATGACAGAAGGATTCTCAGGAAGCAAAAGAGCTTGCAGAGAATGGAACAATTTCATCCCCCTCCCAGTGGCGCAGTGGGTTAAAGTCCTGTGCCAGCAGGACTGAAGACTGACAGGTCGCAGGTTCGAATCCGGGGAGAGGCGGATGAGCTCCCTCTATTAGCTCCAGCTCCTCATGCGGGGACATGATAGAAGCCTCCCACAAGGATGATAAAACATCAAAAAAATCATCCAGGCATCCCCTTGGCAACGTCCTTGCAGACGTCCATTTCTCTCACAACAGGAGCGGTTGCTCCTGACACGACAAAAAAAAATCCCCCTCCCTTACGATGGTGTCACCGGGTGCAATTTGCACCCGCTGTGGGATGCTACGGGTTGAGTCCCATGATACCTCAGTCTTGAGCTGTGGAAAACTGGTTAGTCTCCACAAAAGTGTTAATTTATAATCTAGGTAACTGTCCTGCCTGATCCCATTTGTGGAGTTGCTGCATACAACTAGAAAATCAGAATGGGAAACACCCCAAATACTCTCTTTGTCCACTCCAGCCTTACAGGGAGGAGGCTTTAGTGAGGCACTGCTGTGTGGGCATGTATTGCCTTGTGTTGCTATGTGCTGCACTTGTGCCACAGCAACATGCTACATAGTGTTGCTATGTGTGTGGTGGATGTGTCCCTTGCCTGTGGGTGGGCTTTTGATACATGTTTTGAGTATGAGGCTATTCTAAGCCTGCAGGTGGCTATTAACTCATAATCGGAGGTGTTATAACTACAGCACAAAGAATAATAGATTTGATTCATTTTCCATTCTCCGCCAATATTTTCCCTTTATTCTGCTCTTTCTTCTACTCATCCTATTATTTTTTTTACCCTTTCTTTTGCAAGGTGCTTTCACAGTGATGGAAAATGTAATTGTACAATCTTGTACCTCAATGAGTGAGTGTGCATAAGCCTTCAAGCAACCCAATGAATTTCATAGCATTTTCTTAGGCAATTAAAACTCAGATGTGGTTTTGCCAGTTCTTTTTTCTGAAATATGGCCTACAGCACCTGATATTCATTAGTGGTGTCTCATCCAAGTCCTAACCAGTGTTGACCTTGCTTAACTTCCAAGATCAGACACTCAGAAGTAAATCCCATTCTCTCCCCCTTTCCCTGTTTTTTTTTCTTGTAGTACAGTTTGCTCTCTTGTAATTAAATATAGGGTTGAAATCTTAATCCTGTTATTTAGCCTTGTATCATAATGCCCAGTTCTTATTCAATTGAGGGCCATGGGGGACGTTTTACAGGGTTCATTTGGGGATTACCATAATAATCTTAACTGCATCTTTATGTGAACCCATCAAATGGACAGCAGCAGAGAGGCATCTTTAACAGATGGGTAAGCCTGAATCTTCTTTCACCCCTAGCCACCAAAGGTATGCTGACTCTGGATAAGGGGAGCGATAGTCCACCAAAGCCTGAGCATGCAAAAATTATATTTTTGTTTTTAAATCTGTTGTTGTACGTATGACTAATTTCTGTTCCTATCGTTTGCCTCCCTTTCTTTCCACACCCTTCTCTCTCCCTTTTCCTCTCTCACAATATCTGTCTGGCAGCTCAGATCATTGTCAACAGACAGTGGTGTGGGATGGAGCCCTGCGACGACGGGGAACAATGCACATTGCTAATAAATCGTTCAGGTTGGAGCTGCACTAGACAACTGGGACGAATAAAAACAGTCACGGTAAGTCTCTTTTAACCAGTCAAGATGAGAAGGAAGGGGACCCGATGATAACAATTTGGTTCTAGAATAAGTCAACATGCTGGGTAGGGGATTCTGGGAATGCATTTCTTGTAAATGCATGTAGGAGAGTGCAATCTCCGTCAAGCCTGCAGCTTGACGTTTGGCTCTAGACTAAGTGTACATGTTGGGTTGGCCATATTGGGAACTGCATTCATTATTAATGTATGCAGGGGAGTGCAATCTCCGTCAAGCATGCAGTTTGGTGTTCTGAGCATTATAGCCCTCAAACTTCCAAAGGCAGAGTAGATGTGTCATGCAGCTGCTGGACTCGGAAAGTGTTGCTAGATGTAGCCAGCAATGACCAGGGAAATGCATATTGGTCACGTAGAACTCTTGATTCCACTTTCCACAGTATTCTACAAGCCCAAACCAAGATTCTGTTTGTATTGGTATGTTATCATAGCCATCCACTCCCCCAGCAATTCTACTTTCTTCACACTTGCACAGCAAAGAGGCAGAGGTAAAGAGGGAGGGCTGCCTGCTCCATGCCATCTGTTTCTTAGATTCCTGGCTTTGAATTATAGGCAGTGTGGGAAATATAGGCAGTGTGGGAAGGCTGGCTTGGAAAGTCAGCTGTGCCATGAGACAGGTGATTTTCTAAGCCGCTTGTTCTTTCTGCCTTGGTTTCTGAAAGCCAAGAATCTGGGAAACATTGCAGATTGGGCAGCTTTCTCTTTCCGGTGCTGCACGTCTGCCTTGTTCTTTTCTATGTTCCACCTCCACAAGCATGGTTACACTACTAGTAAAGCCTATGGGAGTACAACCTGTAGTTTGGAAACAATTAGTTACAAATAATTAATTATTTGTGATGATTGCCAAAATGTTGGGTGAGTGGGGGGTTGGCAACAAGTGAAGCATAACTAACATACAGTACAGTAAGACTCCTATATCTGTGTGAAATATACAATTTGCAACCAGGTCACCATTTCCTGAAATTATAGATATGATCAAACACCATTACATTACAGTAACTAACTTCTAGCCCCAGTATGCCATGGAGTTGTGTTGGAGGACTTCGAGATTCACAGAAAGGTCTAGGAATTTGGTAGGACTTCTGGTGCAAAACTGTGGTAACTTCTGGGGAAAGCATACCATAGTATTTCTTGGAGGATCTAGCACAGTGGTTCTCAACCTGAGGGTCCCCAGGTGTTTTGGCCTACAACTCCCAGAAATCCCCGCCAGTTTACCAGCTGTTGGAATTTCTGGGAGTTGAAGGCCAAAACCTGGGGACCCACAAGTTGAGAACCACTGATCTAGCAAATTCCTAGAGAGACCATTTTTCCCTGGGCACAGCAATTGAAACTGCAGATATGGATTCCTTTAGTAATGGGCATCTTACTGTTTAATTGTAATGCAACAAAGAAAATATCTCCACTCCTTTTGTTGCATAACTGTAACTTTTAAACTTAGTGTTTAGTTTTAACTTTATTTATAAACACTATAAAAATAACAAAAATAGTTACAGGTTTACAAAACAAGTTGTTTCAGTATGTTTTGTAGGATAGGGCAGTGAAATTCAAATATTTAAGAGAGGGATGTAACTAATAGAACTATTTTAGTTATTCACAGTGAGAAAATAGATACATTCAAAATATATTAATGTAAAGATAACTAGTAACCTTTGTGGAACATTGGAGCATAAGTGATTTTTTTAAAGAATTCTCCAACCATTTTTTTTGTTTTAAAGAAGGCATCATAGGGCACTTAAAAGCCACCTAGATTTGATCAGCATCCATAATTCCATAGATGGCAATACTTCTTAGGTTGGATTGAAATTTATTTATTTATTTATTTATTTGGTGCATTTGTTAACCGCCGCTCTCAGCCCTAGGGCGACTCGCGGCGGTGTACAACATATAAAAAGCATATTTTACAGTCAACTACAATGGCAAAGAACAACAAATCACTAATACATTATCATTTAAATTACACTAAAATAATCCACTTTGTCTTATCATAGAATCATAACCAATCTCGTAGTCTATATTCCGTTCCAGTTGTCATTTCCAGTTACTGTAGCCTTTAGTTAAATGCCTTCTCGAATAGCCATGTCTTCAGGCTCTTCCGGAAGGACATAAGGGAGGGTGCCTGTCTGATGTCA